>NC_062261.1:12778471-13102710 GCF_916048215.2 Malus sylvestris | reverse complement strand
ATGGCTTCCGATAAATAAATAAGATAAAATAATATTTGAAATAATTTAAAATTTTCTGGACCGCAACGCAAACAGTTGGTGTGCATGGGGGCATTTCTTCTATTTCTTTCTTTGGGGACAAGGAATCCGCCTACCACAAACCCATTTTCCATCCCTTTCTGAAAAGTGTTGTGTTCACTCTCAATCCATCGCAAGTTGGAACCTTTCAATTGCGTTTCCTTTTCCAACTCAACAACCACTCCGGTGGTGCTTCTTTTCTCTGAAAGAACTAGTGAAAGTAACAAAGGGAAGTTTTTACCCAAAAGGTAACTTTAACTACTACCATATAGGCAATTTTACTGATCTACCCTTTTAAATTTATTTTCTATAATTTTTGTACCACCACACTAACAGGAAAATTGGAATTTCGTATTTTTTTGTTGTAAAACAATCAACACTCTAAACACTCTGTTTTAAAGAACAAAACTCAAAAAATTCATCTCAACGAGATGTTGTCAAAGAGTTTCTATTATAACAAAATGAACGATCACTCTTTAAATTTAAAGTGCAGCTATTCACTTGCTAAATGTAAAAAATAAAAAATTAACATTGGAGGGTATGAAGAGGGAATATTGTTTTACAAAATGAGTGGGTTGAATTTGAATTTTTAATAATAAAATATTTAAAATTTGTTAAAATAGAGTGTTGTTGGAGATGAAAAATTAAGTTGAGTAGCTAAAATAATATTTTTATACTGTTCACTCGCTAGTTTAAAAAAAAAATTAGAATTTCTCTTGAAGATATGATCTAACTAGATCCAAAGGTCTTCGAGCCACAAAAGTTTTAGCCCATATTGTGCACTTGTGCTTATACATTTTTGTCGTCTTGCAATCCTCAAAGCAGGTCAGATATGAGGTTTGTCTTAGATTTCAACAGTTCATTCGTGAAAAAATATGTGCATAAGAGAATTTCAGCTAATATATGTGCTCTAAAAGAAAGTTGAGTACTACTTTTACTCATTAGCTCCTCAAAAATAATTCATAGACCAACCACTAGTCATCATGATCAAACTAACCCCCAGTTTGGGGTTGAGGTGATTTTAAAAAAAGCTCCTATGAAAAAAAGCTGGGAGTGTTTTTGGTGTTTGGTAAACTTAAAAAAAAAGGCTTATTTTGGAAGCTGCTGTGGGAATAAGCTGAAATCAAAGGAAAAAGCTGAAGCTGCAATTTGTAGCTTTGGAAAACTGGCTTTTTTTCAAAGCACACAGAACTACAGTGCTCCTTTAATGAAAAGACCCACTATCAGACTGTTTTTTTTTTCCAAAAGCACTTTTACAAAAAAATTTACCAAACACTCTGCTGATTTATTTCACAGCCGCTTATTCTCACAGCACAGCCGCTTATTCTCACAGCAGTTTTTTTTCAAAGCACAGCAATACCAAACCAGCCCTAAAGGAAATCAAAATAGAACTCGGCATCCAAGACGGGTTTGAACATGGACGTCTTTGCCTTCACCTCCTTGAAGATGTCGTAGAGCACACTGAAAACTGTTCCTAGGCCGCCCCAGTCAAAAAGCTCCCCCACTACCAGCAAACCAGACAATGTAACTTTGAAAATGTGAGAAAAATTGATTAAAATATAAAAAAAGATTAACAATAACAGATTCTAAATCATCCAAGGTCAAATTCACATATGGTGTGCTTCATGACAACGTAATATAAAATTGTAAGCACGTTCTTGGTTTTGAATTACGGATCAACTTCAATAATCATATTGCCAAATGAAGAATTAAAAATCAATAAAAAGAGACTATTGACTTGACTCAATTTAATTTTTTGGTTGGAAAGATGATATATAATGGATTATGCTAATCGAACTACACTACATATATGGTACATATGGTCTAAAAATTACAGTAGTAGTTTTACTCTCTAAACCAGCACAAGACGGTAAAAAAGAATTGAGACATCTGGATTAGTCATCAATTATAAAATAGACTACTTTCTTTCTGCTCAGAGTAATTAGAAAGAGTTAATTTCCAATAAAACAATAGTCCCAGTCAATCCCCAATTTCCGCATTTTATTAAATAATAAAAGAATTAAAGTGGGAGGAAAGATTAAAAATTAATAAAAAGAGACCATCGACTTGACTATATTTATTTTTTTGGTTAGATGGATGATAACAAAAAAGTGAGACATTCTTAAATTTGCAACCCAAAATAAAGAGATTCAGAAAAACAAGCAATACAAAGTTCGATTGTCTCTTACGTTATTGGTGATCAAGCAAGATAGGATAAACAAAAAATGTTCAATTAACTGTGGAGGGACACTTGGAAATTAACCAGGAAACTGCATCACCATGTCTGGGAAGCTTTCATATGGTGACATAAATAACCCACCAACCACAATGCAGGTAGAAAATATTGTTTCTTATCCTAATTGTGAAGGCAAGTTTGGAAAGGAGACAAAGGCATAAAGACAAACGAAAGTTTTGAACCAATGACTCAATTTATTTTTTAGATTGGATGGATGATAATGGAAGTGAGACACTATTAAATTTGGAACCCAAAATAAAGAGATTCAGAAAACAAGCAATACAAAGTTCGATTTTCTCTTAAGTTGTTGGTGATCAAGCAAGGTAGGATAAACAAAAAAAAAGTTCAATTGACTATGGAGGGAGACTTGGAAATTAACCAGGAAATTAACTTTTGGTAGATCAATGGATATTTTTAACCGTGGATATTTTTTTTTCAGTCGAAACCGTGGATATTTATTAGATACAAAAATTACGGACAACAATTCACATTACATTGAACTGTGGCTAAAAAGTATATCACCTTTGCACGTTTAAAGGCGAACTCATAGCTAAGCAGTTTTTATTGTGGAGCAAAACTTCAGGAATTGATCTAACTTGAATGTATAATTGAGCTTATGCATTTTAATGATTAAATTCATAAATATCTCGACCGCATATGAATTTAATATCGTAGTGTCTTTTAGCCTCTATATTGGTATTTGTAGAAAAAAAATGGGTATCTCTGTGACAGCCCGTCCCTGATTTTAAGAGTTTTTAAAGTTTTAATAAAGGATTTTACAAAAATGCCCTTTGAGGCACGCGCATTATTCGAGGTTAATCGTTGTGTCATGCCATCTAAGATTTGTTTTCTTGAAATATCCTCGTAGTACTCGTCACTAGGGAAGCGTGGGCGCAGACGGTTCGTGATTTGGAGTTATAACAAAAAAGATTTTAAAGTTTGAAGTTTGAGCATTTTATGAATTTTATTATAAAAATTTGGTGTGCCATTTGGATGGCCCAGATTAAAGGAAATCTAAAATGGATGGTTCGGATGTAAGGGAAAGAAAATAAAAATAAAAAAATGAAGGAAGGTTTTGTGTGTGTGTGTGTGCGCGCGTGACTGGTGGAGAAAAGAAGAAAGAGGATTGGGCAAAACTGCACAACCAGAAGGAAGAAGAAGACAGCTCCGGGAGAGTTTCGGGAGAGAAGCTGGGCGAATGGGGAGAAGAGAGAGAAGTTTCTGGCCAATCAAATAAGGGGAAAGGAGGAAAGGAGAGAGGGCGAGAAGCAGAGGAAGAAGAACAGAAATGAGTATTCAACCTGCGACCCGCGCGACCCGGTGGGTTTTCCACCCGTTTTAGTCGAAATTTTTTCATTTTTCCGGTGAGTTACTTCAAACCATCACTTGGAAAACCCTCTATGATCTTCCCTCTTCCTATTACACCCCAAAAATCAAAGAATTTGGCCTTGAAATTGGATGAAACCGTATGGTGTGTGCGGTGGCTTAGTGTACAAATTCTTCAAATCTTGAAACGTTTTCTTTCAATTACTAACACCATTAGCATTCCCTTAGGACCTGGAACAAAGCCCAAGCATTAGTTGGAGCATCGGAGTGGTTTTGGAGGTCGAATTGAAAACACCCATTTCTAGGGTTCTTCACGGGTTTGATGAAATTGGAGCCTTTCCAGGCCAAATTGGCCTTGGCCACAGGTATAAAGTTTACTCTACTCATTGAGATCTTCATTTCTGTAAATTTTGGTAATTTTTTGAAATAGTTGGATTTTCCGGCGAGCCGGGGCTGCCGACCGCCATCCACAGCGGTGCGTGCGGCGGCACGTGGCCAATGAGCCGCCAAAGCTATTTTTAGGCCATAATTCATGCTCTAATTTCATTTTTGGTGAATGAATGACGTATGATGATCATTCGAACCTAAATTCATTACGATGCGTGTTTAGGCCAAAATATGAATTGACGATCCGACCGTTGGATCGTCACCAAACTTTGATACGTTGTTGTAGACATCGAAATTTCGGTGAAATAAATGTTGATCAATAATTAGAATTTCAACGTTCACGTGTCACATAAATTTTACACATAGCATGTGACTCAACAAAAAATCGAGAATCATCAGAAAAGTCATCAAACATGACACGTGTCAACGCTTGGCAGAAATGATTTATTTCATCTGATTATTTAAACCCAAAAATCAAGTTTTGGAATTCTATAAATAGGAAGCCAAGGCATTCATTTGAAAAAACCAATTCATAACCAATTCACCTCACACCAAAACCTTGAAGCTTTAAAACTCCAAAGCTCCCAAGCAAATCCCGAAGGATCAAGAAAGCTCTCTTCGTTCTTCGTCAACCCAACCTTTAAGATCAAGCCCCAACGGCCCTTTGAAGGAACTTCCACCAATTCAAGATTAAGCCCCGACGGCCCTTGAAGAAAGTATTCATCGTTCATCATCCGTTCATCCTAAGATCAAGCCCCAACGGCCTTTTGGATTAACAACATCAACAAATCCACACATCCAACCGTTCTTCAAGATAAAGCCCAAAAGCCCTTGAAGATCCATTCATCAACTGTTCATCAAGATCAAGCCCTAAAGGCCCTTGAAGATCCGTTCATCAAAAGTTTTTCAAGATCAAGCCCAAAAGCCCTTGAAGATCCATCCATCAACTGTTCATCAAGATCAAGACTCAAAGGCCCTTTGAAGATTTGTTCATCAATAGTTCTTCAAGATCAAGACCAAAAGCCCTTGAAGATCTGTTCATCCATCAACCTTCAAGATCAAGCCCAAAAGGCCCTCTTGAAGAAACTTCAAACCATTCATCCGAGATCAAGCCTCGACGGCCCCTTGGATCAGCATCACAATCCACAAATCAACACCTTACGAAGACCGAATCAGATGATCAAATTTGAGAGAGATTGTAACCCCTAAATCATTAATACAAAATATTATTTTGTACACGTGTTCTTGTCTCGTTTGTTTCAGGAAAATTTCGTGTTCACAAATTTGGCATGCCCAGTGGGACTATCTCTACCTCTCATCTCCTTCTCCGTTCAAGAAATTTAAGCACACTTCCAAAATCAATGACATCAAGCAAAGGACAAGTCGTTCTCACAAAGGGAAGAAGCCTGAGCACTTCCACCATGAACGGAGCATCCATTGGCGCCACAACTACTCTTCAACAAACCATTTCAAAGTCGGTACCGCTAAGGGAACAAGTGGAGCATCAAAGACGCAAGCCCGTCATCAACCTAACCTCGCTGGGGGCATCGAAGCATGCTGTTGAGGCACATCAAATGACATCCCAAAGCGGCCAACGGGGTCCTTCATCAGCACCTTAGATGCTTGAAGAGTCGCGTATGATGGTTGCACAAGTCATGACCATTGGCGTTACCTCTATTGAAGAATAGCTGGCTCAAATGAGTGAAGCAATTGCAAAGCTCACAAAGACCGTAGAAGAGAAAGACTTGCAAATTGTCGCACTCGTCAACAAGTTGGGGGCACGGCATGATAAAGGATTCAATTCTGACTTCAAGAAAGGTGGCGACGAAAAAGAAGAGCCTCCAGTAGAAAAGGTTGAAGAAAAGCCGGAACCAGACCAATCAGCGGCGCTCATGGGATCTATCTTCATCAAGCAATTGCAAGAGATGATCGCCAGCACCGTCAAGGCATAGTACGAAGGGAGCTCAAATACCTCCGGGTTGTACTCGAAACCTTATTCAAAGAAGATTGATGCCCTGAAGATGCCGATGGGATATCAACCACCAAAGTTCATGCAGTTTAATGGAAAGGGAAACCCGAAGCAGCATGTCGCCCATTTCGTTGAAACTTGCAACAACGCAGGGACCGAAGAGGACTACCTCGCCAAGCAGTTTGTGCGCTCACTGAAAGGAAACGTCTTTGACTGGTACACCGACCTCGAGCCCGAATCCATCAACAGCTGGGAGCAATTTGAGTGGGAATTCCTCAATCGCTTCTACAGCACCCGCCGCACTGTGAGCATACTAGAGCTGACGAGCACAAAGCAGTGGATGGACGAGCCAGTCATTGACTACATCAACAGATGGCGCACTCTAAGCCTCGACTACAAAGACAGGCTCTCGGAGACCTCTTCAATCAAGATGTGCATCTAAGGCATGCAATGGGGTTTGCAATACATCCTTCAAGGCATCAACCCACGGACCTTCGAAGAGCTAGCCACCCGTGCCCATGACATGGAGTTGAGCATCGCCCATCATGGGAAGAAGGAACCGATCTCTGACTACAAGACTGACAAAGTTGTTGGGCCAAATGTGGATAAGACTGCGTGGAAACCCATCAAGGAAACAATAATGGTCAACACAGCTCCCGTCAAAGTCTCTACACGAGGCAATGCGATTCAAACCGAAGCTTTTCGTGATTAAGAGAGGCATAGACGCACTTTGAAAGAGCTTGAGGAGAAGACTTATCCATTCCCAGACTCTGATGTGGTTGCCATGCTGGACGACCTGTTAGACAAAAATGTGATCGAACTACCTAAGTGCAAACGACCGGAAGAGATGAATCGTACCAACAGTCCAAGATATTGTAAACTCCACCACTTCATCAGTCATCCGACAGAAAAGTGCTTCGTGCTGAAAGATATCACCATGAAGTTGGCTTAGAAAGGAATCATCGAGCTAGATCTTGACGATGTGGTGAAGTCAAACTATACCACCATCACTTCTAGCTCTTCCAACTCAAAGTTTTCACCTCAACCGCTGGGGGCATGCTCCGAGTCAAGCAAAGTTGAAGGATGGATTCATGTCACTCCGAAGAAATTACACATGAAGCTTACATCTCCTCCACAAGTTCGCCAACCGAAAAGGGGGCAAAGCAGCTTTTGTCAACCTCAAAAGCAACGGGAAATTGTTAAAAATGATGAAATTTCAACACAAAGATCGTCCGTCCCCATCACGATGCGCGATTTCTTCCCCGAAGACTTCTTCAAACACTCAATCAAGACACCTTGCTATGAAGATTGCAAGGAATGCCTCTCCAAGATAGTTTGACAAATTCACAATGCTCTTTGTTCGCACGAGCCTAAACTGCACGAACCAAAGCTCCTTGTCCACACGAGCCTAAATTGTAGGACACGAGGCTTCTTGCCTGCATGAGCCTAAACTGCATGGCACTAAGCTCCTGGTCTGCACGAGCATAAAAGGCAACACCAAAGCTCCTCGTTCGCACGAGCCTAAAAGGTGACAACCAAAGCTCTTTGTCCGCACGAGCATAAAAGGCGACACTAAAACGCTCCTTGCCTGTACGAGCTAAAGCTGCAAACGGCAACAAAGCTCCTTGTCTGCACGAGCATGAAAGGCGACACCAAAACGCTCATTGCCTGCACGAGTTGAAACTGCAAACGGCACCAAGATGCTCCTGGCCCGCAAGAGCATAAACTGTGTACGGCAAAACCACCATCAAAACAACCAAAAGCAATCCATCACTCATTCGAACTACGTTATGACTTGATCTCTTCTTTGGAGGGATACGTAGGCAGCTCAAACATTCAATTTCGAGTTCAGTCACATCACAATAAAAAAAAAGAAAAAAAAAGGGTTTTTTTTAACAAAAGTCAAATTTATTACAAATGCAAAAATATTACTTTGTAATAAAAAAATAATTCAAAAAAAAGGGAATACAGTTTCTGCAAAAAGAAAAAAAAAAGAAAAGAAAATAACATAAAAAAGGAATTGGGCCGCCCCAGCCTTGTCTCCATCAAAGGGAGTCACAGCCCAGGCCTCATTTCATTTCACAGGCCCATATGCTAATAGCCCATCCAAAATGAAGCCCAATTGAAGCTTCCCAGAGGCTTCAACCCAAACACAATTTAAACCCAATATCAGAAAAGAACGATAACGAAAACGATGCCGTTGAAATCCAGAGGTTCTTTGTTAATGCGAGTTCCAGGCTTCAATCGCGTTTCCCTTCGGCTGACCGGAATGTGAAGAATATGGACGTGAGTGCAAGCAAGACGAATCCCTCACCTCGAAGAGGCTGTTACCGCTTCGACGAATAACCTCCGCTAGTCAACGCTCGACTTGTCGGATTGTGAACGCGTTTTGCGGCGTCGACCAGGAGATCTGGGCAGAGTGCAGGCCGGAGAGATGGTTAGATCAACTACAGTTATTGTTGTTCTATGTGGTTGCCAGATTATCACAGCTAATTGTGGTGACTCTAGGGCTCTTCTTTGATGATAAACTGAAACAATTCCCTTAATTGTCGATCATAAGCTGGATAGAGAAGACAAACGCAAGATGATTGAAGAAGAGAGAGGTTTTGGAGACGATCATCTTCCATTAGAGAAGAGCTCCGGACCTTCGATGGTGGCTCGATTCCGCTTTAGACTTTTACGAACAACCAAATTCCTCAACTCCGCTATAAAATGTCATCACTGCCTGTCTCTCTCTACAGCGTCAGCAGCAACATGTCCGAGCTCACATAATGAGAGCAATGATGGCGTGTTAGGAGCTTGATCAATCTCTTAAGCTCATCCAAATCCCCATACGCAGCAACGATGACTACGTCGTCAATGGAACTCCAGACTTCATCTTCACTTCCGAGATTCAAGCGCCCCACCTTTTCAAGGTTCTTTTGGACTGTGAAGCTATTTAGGCAGATGCCTTAACAGTTGATTGTTTCGCTTCCTTGGCGAAGTATTCAGAGACGGCTATGGCGCATCGGGCTTCAATCTTGAAAACGAAAGTGGAGTGGCTGACCTCCATCAAAGCTGATTTAGTGGTCTTTGATTTTGTTCCAGATGTACCGTAAGAAAATCTACAGCCTCCTCTTCTGCGCTATCGCTGGGTGGAACAAAGAGTCTCTGGGCTCACGGATGGTGCTCTCGCTGGGTAGAGATGAGCTCGTTGGGGAGGTCGACGGTGACCTCGACGCCGGAACACAGCCGGGTTGGAATTGAAGATCTTGACATTCTCTAAGCCCTTGGACTTCAGAAGTTGCACGAAGTTCTCCTCCATGATCTACCATCTGCTCATCGCCCAGTATCGTACCTCCGCTGCAACTCCTCCACTTCAAACTCATCACTCTACCCAGTGAAGACGTTGCAGGCATGGTAAACTTTGGCGAAAGATTACAGAGAAGTTGAAGATGTTGACAACGTGGCACTCCTCCTTGCCACAACGGCTTCTGGACCAACTTCACCCGCAACGACAGCTTCATGGTGCAAGTGGTGGTGCTGTAGTGCATCATCTGAGCACCCTCTCCGTTATGCAACACCTAAGCCCAGCGAGGAACCCAGCTCCTAAGCGGTGGCACCATCTGTCCACATATTCTCCATCTCTTGCCTCCTACAGCTCCCCGCCCTTCTTTTCCTCTGCAAGGCAACAAAAAAATGCAATGGCTGTGCAATGGCGGCGGTGCAAGGTAGCAAGAATGCAGTAGCGGTGCAATGGTTGTGTAGTGGCAGTGGCAAACAGTAATGACGAAGAACTTAACGACTAGCCAGCCATGAAGCCTCGACTGTAGCTCTCCGTCCGTGGCAAACAACAATGGCGAAGAACTTCAATAACCGCCGTCAAACGACTAGCCGGCCATGAAGCCTCTACTGTAGCTCTCTGTCTGTGGCAAACAACAATGGCGAAGAACTTCAATAACCGTCGTCAAACGACTAGCCGGTCATGAAGCCTTGATTGCAGCTCTCCATCCATTTTTGTCCTTCCCTGCAAATTCCTCACCCATCATCAAAATTTATACAAAATATATATATATATATATATATATATATATATAATCAAACAAGGGATGGTGGAGCAAAGTGGTGCATGGGCACCATGTACAAAAAAAAAAAAATTGTAAAGAAAGGTAGTGGCACCGAAAGCAAATAAGAAAGTATAAATTTTTGATGTGGTATGTGTGTGCAAGTTGTCAAAGATTTGCCTTTGGCTGAAGGCAACACACAACAATAATGGAAATAGGGATGTCTTACACAAAAGCAGAAGATGGTTGGAATAAAAAAAAAATTGTCTTTTGGTGAAGGGAAGAGACGGGAGAAAGAAAGAAAAAATAAAACGAAAAAAAATGCATTGAGAGAAATAAAGTCCATTTTATTTATTTCTCTGGAATGATTACATAAAATTGCATTCTACATGCAAACAAAAAAAAATTTAAATGTGCAAGCAACAAATATAAGGGAGCCTTCATTGATCAGATGACGCCTCATCACTCGGCGGAACTCCAGGAAGAAGAGGAGCCGGAGGTTGATCATTTGGAGCTTCATTACGCGGTACAGCCCCAGAAGACGAAGGCAACTGTTTTTGGAACAAACCCACAAACCTCTGATGATCAAGTAAAATCTGACCATCAGATTCCTGCATCTGGTCAATCTTCATCTTCATGTTTGTAGCATAGTTATGTGCTAGCCTGTGCAACTGTTTATTCTCATGCTTGAGCCCTCTAATATCCTGTTTGAGACTCATCACTTCAGCCGCCAATGATTCAACTTGACGGGTTCGAGCAAATAGACGTTAGGCCATATTAGACACATAACCTGCACACTGCACATTGAGAGCCAGAGAATCCTTAACAGCCAACTCATCAGACCGTTTGGAAAGTAGTCTGTTATTTTTGGGAGTGACAAGGTTCCTAGCCACCACCGCAGCTGTCATATCATTCTTCATCACCGAATCCCCAACGGTAAGAGGACCAGTAGGGAATATGAAGGATGGGCGCCATATGTTGTTTGGAGAAGGCGAGACTGCCTCTTCACCAAGGTTTAAGTCAAAACGACAGTCGGAGAGGCCAGACATTTTCAAAGGTGTTGAAAGAAAGAAGAGGTCGGACAAGTCAAGATCGTAGAAGTGCAAGAAGGGAGTTTCTATAGGCAGAAATTCAAGTGTGCTTTGAAACATCCTGCGTACCTCTATAAAAATCAGCACTCAACGGGATTTCAGAGATCGAAGAGGCGAACTCAGAAATCGAAGAGGCGCTAACTTTCTCAAAAGCTGGGCTTGCTCAGAAAACACGGGCCAATCTTTTTTTCCAGATTTGTCCGCACTTGTCACATGCAACCTCTGCACTCGACAGAGCTCAGAACTCGAAGAGGCAAGCTCAGAAATCGGAGAGGCATCTGCTTTTCCAGACGTGTCAACATCAGTCACATGCAAACTCAGCTTTGCGCAAATCACGGGCAATTTGTCTAAGCGCTTATTTCAGATCTCGAAGAAGCATCTGCTTTTCCAGACGTGACAGCATCTGTCACATGCACACTCAGCTTTGCGCAAATCATAGGCAATTTGTCGAAGATTTTTGGTAAAGTAGAAAGCACATGAAGTTTACTGTTCAATCATCCAACGGTTGCCGACAAGAGTGAAAGAACAGTACCAGTTATTAATCCATATAAATGTCAACCTTCACCCTCCATAACAAGGCAGACATACATAACCTTTTTTCATCTTCGAGAATGCCTTCCCAACGAAGCCTCTTGAGTCACTCAGTGTTCCTTATTCCTTAGGGTACCTCTGCAAACAAATGACACCAAAGCAAAAGTATCTCATATCACCAGGGTAGAAAGCAAGAGTATCTCATATCATGCTTTCTCCCTGTCATTTCCTTTTTCCTTGTTCTTACCTGCAAAGACAAGGATAAAGAAAGCAATATGTCGGAACCTCCACTCAAACTCGGGTAAGGAATCGACTACCTGGAACCTTTGCTTGGTTGCTTTCATGGTATTACTCTCGAGTACTCGTCTTCCACTGCTACTGTACTTCCAAATAAGCTGCCACATCTGCCTGGAGAACAGATAAGGCAAGTGAAAATGATACCTTGCAGCATGTGGAGACAATGTGCAGAAGAAACAAGCAGAGAAGAATGCAGCATGCACAGTCAACTCAGCAGAAGGAGTCTGAGTTGAGGAACTCGAGAAGATGCCACATTTGCTTAGATAACAGATAAGGCAAGGGAAAATGATACATTGAAGCATGTGGAGATAAGCATAACAAAGCACGTGCCGATTTATCCGCTACTTCTTCAAAATCAAAAGTATCTCATATCATCAGGGTTACAATCACTCTGGGTGGAGGACTCGTTTTGACCCTCAAATTCTTGGGTCGACTCGCTAGGCGTTGTGGGTTGCACATGCCGATTCACCACCCTTGAATCAAATCCTTAAAGATCAAGTCACCAATTGGAAGAAGAGCCCATCAATCTTGAAGATCATACCGTTGACCAAACTACTCAGGTGTGAATTAGAAAGATTGAACAAAGCAACAAGTCGTCACCTTCACCTCGTGCCTGCTTGCCATGTGTTCGAGTCAACCTTTAAGAATCAAGCCTCAACGGCCCTTGAAGAAGCTTCCAGCCAAATTCAAGATCAAGCCTCAACGGCCCTTGAGGAAATCACAAGTCCGATTCAAGATCAAGCGTCCACCACCCTTGAATCAAATCCAGTTCAAGAATAAGCTAAGGAAAGTCAACAATTGGAGGAATCCAGAAAATCCTCCAACCCAGTTCAAGATCAAAGCTATGGAAAGTCAACAAGCGCAAAAACAAATACGTGCCAATTCATCCACTACCAAAGCCAAAGATCATCTACCACATGAAGCTCATTGTGGTCCAATTTCAACCTTCAAGATCAAGCCTCAACGGCCATTGAAGGAATTTTCAGCCCAATTCAAGATCAAGCCTCAACGGCCCTTGGATCGACATCTACATTAAAGGACTTCAAAACACATCTCCTACACGTGATAAACACATGTATACGGCACGCTTGAAGTGGGGGCATTTGTAGACATCGAAATTTCGGTGAAATAAATGTTGATCAATAATTAGAATTTCAACTTTCACGTGTCACATAAATTTTACACATAGCATGTGACTCAACAAAAAATCGAGAATCATCAGAAAAGTCATCAAACATTACACATGTCAACGCTTGGCAGAAATGATTTATTTCATCTAATTATTTAAACCCAAAAATCAAGTTTTGGAATTCTATAAATAGGAAGCCAAGGCATTCATTTGAAAAAACCAATTCATAACCAATTCACCTCACACCAAAACATTGAAGCTTTGAAACTCCAAAGCTCCCAAGCAAATCCCAAAGGATCAAGAAAGCTCTCTTCGTTCTTCGTCAACCCAACCTTCAAGATCAAGCCCCAACGGCCCTTTGAAGGAACTTCCACCAATTCAAGATCAAGCTCTGACGGCCCTTGAAGAAAACGTTCATCGTTCATCATCCGTTCATCCTAAGATCAAGCCCCAACAACCCTTTGGATCAACAACATCAAAAAATCCACACATCCAACCGTTTTTCAAGATAAAGCCCAAAAGCCCTTGAAGATCCATTCATCAATTGTTCATCAAGATCAAGCCCTAAAGGCCCTTGAAGATCCGTTCATCAACAGTTCTTCAAGATCAAGCCCAAAAGCCCTTGAAGATCCACCCATCAACTGTTCATCAAGATCAAGCCTCAAAGCCCCCTTGAAGATCAGTTCATCAACAATTCTTCAAGATCAAGCCTAAAAGCCCTTGAAGATCTGTTCATCCATCAACCTTCAAGATCAAGCCCAAAAGGCCACCTTGAAGAAACTTCCAACCATTCATCCGAGATCAAGCCTCGATGGCCCCTTGGATCAGCATCACAATCCACAAATCAATACCTTACGGAGATCGAATCAGATGATCAAATTTGAGAGAGATTGTAACCCCTAAATCATTAATACAAAATATTATTTTGTACACGTGTTCTTGTCTCGTTTGTTTCAGGAAAATTTCGTGTTCACAGTTGTAATACGTAATATTTGAGGATTATATGAACTTACGGATCGGGAATCTGATTTACGGATCTTTCGGAATTGGAGTTGTAAGTTCATAAGATAGAATGTTAACCGTCACTTGGTTTTGGCAATGAAATTTTAGGATGTTGTCCTAGAGGTATATTGTAGATCTCTGGAAGTTTCAGATCGAAATCTGAGTTGCAGATCTTCCGGATCGAACTACGTAGTGACATGTTTTATATAAGTTATATTCTATCGATATGATTTCTGAGGCGTGTCTTGATGATTATTCTAGGCGCTGATCGTCATGACACCTTGATGTGTTGTGCTAGGGAGTTGTAGGGCGAACTCCAGGTGAGTGGGTAGTTTTGTTTTCCGTATATACCTATATAAATGAGATTTTCCCAGAAAATCAATTTAAGTGAAATGTGATATGAAATGTGTTATGAAATGCCATGCAAAATATATATCTATTTTATTTATGCATTAGTAATTGCATACATGCATGATTGGTGATGCGGACGCACAGGTAAGTGTCAGGTAAGTTCATAAATTAAAATTATGAGACTGTTGAGTTGATGTGATTGAAAGCTCATAAACCTGCACTAGGGTGATTATGATTTAGCAGAGATGTGATTCAGGCCTGTAAATATATTTAGTCACCCCCACACCATATGCTCACATTGGATCCAATTTAGGTGCCCAGTCTTGTCGTACAGACCACTCGTAGGTGACTAGCAATTTATCGCATAGCTATCAGGAGATGATAGCGTGAGCATAACTATATTACACCCAGTTATGTCGTACAGACCATTTCAGTGCTTCCGACTCGTGTGCAGTGTAGTGTCGTACATGTCACTTGTGGTGACTCTGGCTAGAATGATTAATGAGATTAATTATGAGCTATAGTTTCAGCCGGGCTGATCACTCGGTTAACATGTTATTATTTGTGATGAACTTACTTCACTGATATACTTATATGATATGATGAAACATATTTTTACATGGCATATACTTTACATATCACTATTTATGAGCTGGTTTTGAGATAAGTAATTATATTTTTATATTCCTGGGAAAGTTACATGTTTTACGGAGAGGGCTTACCACGTTTTGAGAAATGTTTTGTCTTTGAAAAGATTTGTTTTACTGACCCACTCAACTTTGTTTTTCACCCCTCCAGGTTTTAATTAGTTGAGTTTGGTGGCCACGAGGAATCCAACGGTGTCCTGACAGAATTCACCAAAGTAAGATTTACCTACGGGTGTTATATCTTAGTAATTGTCCTACTCGACTGCAACTAGACGTTCTTTTTACTCTGAATGTGTATTTATACACTGAGTTTCGCACTAGCATCATTTCTTAGCTAGTATTGCTAGTGTTTCGGCTTTTATTTATTCATAATTCTATCTATCTTTTTAGCTTCGGCACTGTGCAAATGGTTACGTCACTCGCACGTAACGGCCAACACGCCCTCCTTCGGGGCGGGGTGTGTCAATCTCCATGAGAAAATTTTGTAAATCGATGAATATTTTCAATCTGAATATTTATTAGATACCAGAAATTATAATTCTATTCGCGAAAGTCTAAATTAATGCCACGTACAATATTTGTTAAGATATATGTAGGTAACTGTTATTAGCACTCCAAAAATCTCATTCTACACTTTGCACAAGTGTATTTTTCTTTCTAATTATAGAAAGTTTGGAGTGGAGTGCCAAATGAGATTTTTGAAGTGCTAATAACAATTTTCTATATTTATATACATTTTATTTTAGTTTGGAAGTCGACTTCCTTTTTTTTTTCTTTCTTTATCAAGTTGGGAGTATTACTGACTGTGACCTTGTGCAACTAGTTGTTGATTCGTTTTGAATAATCAACATTATTTCTTACAATGTCTTGGGCGTATGAATAACAGAAAGAAAAACAGTCATGATACAAGCTGAATAAGAGTAGTACTAATTAGTAAACAACTTGTGCATGATGTTTGCTTATAACCAAATGGCATGAAGGGACAAATGTGTATGTTTCATAGCAAAGACTAACAATATCAGTATGATATACTAATATTATAAGCATGCACACATGACAAGCTTAATTAATCCATGTTGTCTATTATCTGACTGTTGGAATCATTGACACTTGAATTAAGTAGTAGCAATTTGATATGCAACGCAATAAGAAAAAGCAGGATGTGCAAGATGTAATGGTTATGTTATGTAAATTAAGAAGTAGAAGACTTGGTAAATAGTGACCAAAAAGAATAAGAAAGACTTGGAGAACTTATACAGCTAGCAGTTAGTCATAAAGTTAGTATATGGCATATAAACCAATAATTCAACTCTTACATAAATCAATTCATACATTAATTGGAGGATTCAAAAGTTTAAAATTATTGTCCATCCGTAAAAAGGAGCTTGTTTTTCTCTATGAGAACGTCTTAGGGTTTTTGCCAAAATTGACACACCCTGACCCGGAATATCCATCTAGACTCCGAATTGAGATGTGCTGACCGGCACCAAGAAAGTGACGAAGCAAAAAAAGAAAAAAGAAAAAAAAAGTGGTGATGTGGAAAATGTGAGTAAATTTAAAACCTAAAAGTGACTAAGTACAAAAGTGCGCATGTGAGTGGGATTGAACTTATTTCACACATGATATCAGAACATAAGTACAATACAGTAAAATTATAAAAAGAATTATACCATCAAAACTAATATCCTAATATCAGCGTTTGCCAGAAATCTTCGTCGACACGAGCATTGCCACTAAAATCTGGAGGGGCGAAATACAAGGCTGAATGGCCTTGAAAATAAAGTTTTGTAAAACCTTTTTGAAAATGTGTGACCTCTTGCCGTAAAATAAGTATAGTTTTCAAATATATATACTACATATAGTATAAAAACACCTACCGTAATCAGCAATATTTCAGAAATATGATAAATCACAATATTCTGCATATAACATCTAGTAATCACAATATCTCATATAAACGAACATATAATATCGGGTGTTCATCGACATATGATGACACACGAGCTCATGCAGAGATATTCTGACGTGAACATAACTGAGTGTAATAATGATTTACGCTCTAGTACTACAATCACGTGAAAATTGGCGCTATGCGCGTCACATACGAGTCCTAATTGCCTATAGCAATATAGGACAAGACTGACACGTACAATGGATCCAAAGTGAGCGTATTGGTGTGATATGAACATACACGTGAAAATTGGCCCTGGCCCAGGTGAGTACTAACACCAATGTAGTATGCACGATAAGCAGTTAACATAAATATGATCATGTAACGGTAATTTGATAATTCTAGTCAACAAAATACTATTCATGGCCGTAAATTATAATTAAGGCATCCCATAATAATATGCATACTTATGCATCCCATAGAATTTCAAATAATTTCATAAATTTCGCTAATTCTTATAAGGCATAACATAGACAACTATTTATAGAATAATATATATATATATATATATATATATATATATATATATATATAAACTAAATAAATATATATTATTTAAAAGCAAAGACCCACTCACAAATCATGTCATCGGGCCATACCCCCTCGTGGGCATCGAAGGTCCTTGCGATGCGTTTCACCTAGAAATGAAACCATTTACGTAAATATATAATGTACTAACATAAAAACGCATTTTTGTGCAAAGTTTGGCTAATAAAGGAACTATTTTAAAACGATCGAATTTTGGAAAACAGAGGGTGGATTCAAATTTGGCACGTTGAGAAACTTAAAGAGGCGTGCCGCCACATGTAGCTGCAAGGTAGCTGCACAGGCAACCATGTGTCGCACGCGCACCCACGCACCGGTAAGTACAGGCGTATTTGCCTTCTTCATGCACCTGCAGATTTGCAGGTTGTAGAGCCAACTTTCAGAGCTCCCATCGAGTTCATTTCTCAACCAAAATCAATGATTCAAGAACCTAAATAAAGTTAGAAATGCAGGGAATAGATCTATGCCAAAATAGGGCTGAGTTATGATCGGTATTAGCCGAAAAAATGATCTGAAAGTGGCATGATGGCCACGGTTTCCTTCCTCCAAAATCTAGGAATAAATTCTCTCGCGTTGAAACTGTACCAAACGACACCCAAATTTCATTTACATGTTTTGGAATGAAATCAAGTCACAAAAGTAAAATCCCAGGTTAGGGAATAAAATAATATTAAACTCAAAACGGGATGTCACAAAAACAGAGTGTAGAAGAAAAATTATATAATGGTTAGGATTTGATTATTGAGTGTGAGTTTATTAATAAATCTCATTTTTCTTGTTAATTTTATTGTTTACTTGCTCATAATTATGCAATAGGACAACAAAGACATTTCACAATTAAAATTTAAGTTGGGTGTAACCTTTTTATTTATAACTTTTTATTAAGCTCTCTTAAGGATGAAAACCTAGAGAACCACTCATTATTCGTAACTCTTTATTATAATCTTTTTTTTATTTATAACTCTTTATTATAACTTTTTTATTTAGAATCCATCTAGAATTTCTAGAGTCATCGATCAGACTCTATTTTGTTTGCCGTCTAACATATCTTCCCCTTGCTTTCTTCGTCTAACCTCTCATCTTCCTCACTGGATATTTCTATGTCGTTTCTCCGCCTAACCTCTCATCTTTTTCACTGGGTTTGTGGGTTTTGAAATGTTTTTTAAGGAGGGAGAGAGAGGAGCAAACCTACAATTTTAAGGGTTAGGGATTCTGGAATAACATAAAGATCAGATTAGTCACCTGGGCTCTCCTAATTTTCAAAAATACGAAGAAGCAAGGCATTTTATGAGGATCTAGATGTTCGAAGCTTCGAATTTGGGGGTAGAATCAGATTTACAGAAGGATTTACAGAAGAGCGCATGATGCAGTGCGATCTGGGCAAGTCCACGATGCAAATACTGAATCTGAATCCTAATCTTGTCTTGCCAGAAAAGATGGTGGTGTTTTTTCGATGTGGGTTTGTCGGCATGGGAGTGTACAAACGAGATATGGGAGGAAGGACTTCCTTCTAGACTTCCAGTTGGTAGATGTGTAAATTATTTAATGGTTTAAGGTCATTTTGGGTGCTTGAAAGTTTCATTAAAGGGCTTAGCGCTTTTGGGGAAATTAGGTTTGCGCATAAGTTGTGGAAGCACCAAAAGCTGGTTTTCCAAAGTTAGCTTTTGTTGCTTTGGCTTTTTAGTTTTTTTTCATCCAAAATTGTGAAGATAAAAAAAACTGAGTTTAGATGTTTACCAAACATAAAAGCGCATGAAGTTTTTTCTTTATACTTGCTTTTTTTAAAAGTTAAGCAGTACCAAACTGGTACTAAATCACCAAAGTCGTATTTACATCCAGCGTGCTTCATGACAAAATAATATAAAATTGTAAGCACATCCATGGTTTTGAATTACGGACCAACTCCAATAATCCTATTGACAAATGAAGAATTAAAAATCAATTAAAAATCAATAAAAAAAAAGAGCATTGACTTGACTCTATTTATTTTTGGGAGCGAAGAAGGGCTGGGCCTAAATTTGGACGGACCAGGTCGAAACCATTTGAAAATGTAACGAGACGGGTTGGGCTGGGTATAAAATTTCTAAATTTTAGAACCGAACCTAACTCGACCTGTTAGAAATAGGCTGATTTCAGCCGAGTCCACGGGTCCAAATAATTTTTTTTTTTTTTCTAACAGAAGGAAGGTAGACTTTATATATTTATGTTACATAATTAAGAATTACACAACATCTAAACTAACACAACTTCGAATGTGCCTCGAATCAGACTTCTTTGCACGCATGCTTCAATTTCTTTGAGACCATCTATGGCTGAAGTGGTCGAAATGCTAACCAATAGCGAAACTATGGCAGCAGTTCCGGGTCCAAAGCAGCCTGCTTTCTTAAACTCTACAACCCAAGAGACAATTAGCACTACATTTAGAACATACTATTCTACAACATGAGAACAATATCCACTCTTCAAGAGCTCGAGAAGTCCGCTTTGATCTCTTATACAACAAAATTAACAAGATCCTTTGCACGGTGTGTAGTCCTTGTCCACCCCTAGTTGGAAGGATGATATAGATTAGGCAACTCGAAGTTCACTACACATAAGGTTCGGTCATCGGATTACAATAGTAGCTTTACTCTCTAAATCCGCACAAGGCGGTAAAAAAAAAACCAAAACATCATAATTAACTATCAACTATAAAGTAGGCTACTTTTTTATCGCTTAAAGCAATTAGAAAGAGCTAATTCTCCAATAGAACAACAACCGTAGTCTCATGTCTCCAATTTTTATTAAATAATAATAAAATAATACAGGCAGGGGACAAGGCCTAAACCCTCGAAGAGAAAAGAAAAAAAAACAACAAAAACGAAAAACAAGATGAAACTCATGGTCACGAGCATAAGCAACAACTGCAAAATCTAGAGTAGTGGTCCAACAATTATAGGGACTAATAGCCGCACCGAAAGAAGCTAAGGATTATAGGCACTAGTGGCCGCATCGAAAGAAGCTAAGGCATTAGCAACTTCTACGCGCTATGAACTTATGTTTCTTTTATTGTTACTGTGGCGTTTCAGGCTACTTCAATACGCCATATTTGTTGATGTTTCATGTCAGTCTTTTTATTTTCCGTATTTTCAAATATATTGTTAGTATATTAATTTTAGGACTAATTAAATTCTACACCCTTCAGAGTTCAAATGAGTTTCAATGATTGGTCGCAAGTTTCTAATTTCTCACATTGCACATAGAAATTTTGAGATCTTAACAATTTATGTTTGTTACTTTGACGTCCGGTCCCTCGTTAAATTGAAGATGTGATAAGTGTGGGACCCATACGTTGTTCTGGAAGGCACACTCGCACCACGAAGACCATAACTGGTAATCTGGAGCTTCGACTTTCCCTTAATTAACTTTGAATTACAAAACAACCTATCACACATTTTGGTCCCAATGATATAGGTGTAGCTTCTAGACAACTTGGAAATAGGTTTCACGTACGACACGTAATCAATTTATCGAGGATTATACAATTAAATTAAATATATGGAAGACATAAGTTGAAATGATTTCAAAACCTCATCATGTAATGTGATAAAATTAAGACACGTGGTACTTTTTTGAAAATCAACTAAAACGTGGAGGTTTCAAAATGTAGTTAACCGTTGATTTTATGTTGTTGAAGACTTGTTATAGACCGCGTAGTGAAGCAATCGGCATTCTTTACGACCAAAAGCGCTTATCGGAAGCACTTCAGTCGCTCAACCACAGAGACAAACCATCTGCTTCCATATGCTCGACCCTCGTGCAGCTTTGCCTTCAGCAACGAGCTTTTGGGCAGGGCAAAGTGATCCATTCCCACACCAGAGCCTCCGGTTTCGTGCCCGGGCTGTTCATTTGTAACAGTCTTATCGGCTTGTATGCGAAATGTGGGAGAATTTACGATGCCCGGGTGGTGTTTGATGAAATGCCTGAGAGGAATCTGTGTTATTGGAATACTATGATATCTGGGTATGCGAAAGTGAGGCAGCTTGGTGAGGCTAGGAAACTGCTTGATGAAATGCCTCAGAGAGAGAATATTTCTTGGACTGCGATAGTATCGGGGTATGCGAAAGTGGGGCAGCTTGGTGAGGCTAGGAAATTGTTTAATGAAAAGCCTCAGAGAGAGAATCTTTCTTGGACTGTGATGATATCGGGGTGTGTTCGCCATGATTGGCCTAAGGAGGCTTTGCGGTTGTTTAGGATGACGCAGAGAAGCGATAATTCGAAATCTGATAAGTTCAGTGTCTAGTGTTGTTGCTGCTTCGGCAGCCATTCAGAGTTTGAGAACAAAGGAGATTCATGGCTATATAATGCGAACTGGGTTGGACTCGGATAAGATCTTTTGGAGTGCCTTGTCAAATATTTATGGGAAATGTGGGAGGATAGAGGAAGCGAGGCGCATTTTTTATAAGATGGTGAATCGAGATGTTACATGGATAACGATGATTGACAGATACTTTGAAGGGAGATGGATTTTCTTTGTTCTCCGAGTTGATGAAGTCGCGCATTAGACGGTTTCACCTTTGCAGGGGTTTTAATGCATGTGCTCATCATACTGCTGAGAATCTGGGCAAGCAGGTTCATGGGTATTTGACCCCTTGTCTTTTGCAGCAAGTGCACTTATTAGGCTTATTATACAAAATAGTCTCTGGGATTTGCATGATCAATAGAAATGGTCTCTAAGATTGTCCATCATCCATGATTTTGATCCTTCCATTAAAAACTCTTTGGGCAATTTTCAAAGCTTCGTAACTCAATCGATTCTTAACTAAATTCGATCCATAATATATCAAAATGAAGATAAGAAAGTGTACAACAAGATTATACCTATTTGGGAGCTCAATGATTGCCGGAGATGGCCGGAAAATAGCCTGAAAGGTGACTGGTCTGAGGAAAAATTGGAAAACTTGCCAGAAACTAGGTAAACTTTAAACGTTCATAACTTCTTCAATACTCAACAAAATCGAGTGATTCAAAAACAAAAATCATAATTCTCGACGAGACAAAGAGAATGGTACCTTTTTCGAAATCTAAATCGCCGTGGTTTGGTCGGACAACGGCTCGAAAGTGGCTAACTATTTTCGAGTTAGCCACCAGTTTTCCGGCCAAACCACAGTGAGTTAACAGTCAAGAAAGATACCATTCTTTTCGTCTCGTCGAGAAGTATGATTTTGTTGAGTATTGAAGAAGTTATAAATGTTTAAAGTTTACCCAGTTTCCGGCGAGTTTTTTAGTTTTCCCACGGATCAGTCACCTTCCAGACTATTTTCCGACCATCTCCAGCAATCATTGGGCTTTCGAATATGTATAATCTTATTCTACACTTTCTTATCTTTATTTTGATATATTATGGGTCGAATTTGGTTAAGAATCGATTGAGTTACAAAGATTTGAAAATTGACCAAAAAGTTTTTAACGAAAGAACCAAAATCATGGATGGTGGACAATCTCAGGGACCATTTCTATTGATTTTAAATCCTAAGGACCATTTCTATTGATCATGCAAATCTCATGGACTATTTTGTATAATAACCCTCATAAGTATTCAAAGTGTGAAGCACTGAGAATGCAATTAAGGTGTTAATGGGATGGCCCGCCCAGATGTGGTTACATGGACATCCCTGGTTGCTGGATTTACTCATAATGGTAATCTAATGAAAGCCTTCAGTTGTTTAAGTTGCTATTTGATTCATGTCCTAAGCCCGATCACATTACTTTTGTAGGTGTTGTTTCCGCTTGTACTCATGCCGGTTTAGTTGATAAGGGACTTGAATACTTCCATTTAATTAAGGCAAAACATGGGTTAACTCATACCGCAGACCACTATGCCTGTCGAGCTGATTTACTGGCCCAAGCAGTTTGATTTGAAGAAGCTAAGAATATTAGTAATGAAATGCCAACGAAACCAGATAAGTACTAGTGGGATTCCTTACTCGGTGGTTGCAAAATTCATGGAAACCTCACGCTCACAAAGCGAGCTGCAGATGCGTTGTTTGAGATAGAACCTGAGAATCCAACTACTTATATCACTCTGGCCAACATTTATGCTACTGTTGGTATGTGGGGTGAAGTAACAAAGGTAAAAAGGATGATGGAGAAAGAGGGTTTATAAGGAAACCAGGTTTGAGCTGGATCGATATCAAGAAAGAGGTGCATGTTTTCTTAGTGGGAGATATGTCTCACCCTAGATATGATGAAATACATCACTATTTGCACGAACTCTTGAGGAGGATGAAGGAACAAGGGTATGTTTCCGACACAAATTTTGTGCTGCATGACGAACTCTTGAGATCATCTTTCATCAACTGCAGCCTTTCCCATGATTCCTCACCGGCTGTGCTTCTGAAGAACCTATACCTCTCTTGTGATCCTTACATGCGCCACCGCATGTCCATCAGGTAGCTCATCCCGGGACTATTATCCAGTCCTTCACTCTTGGTTCTGTCCTTGTTGGATATGGTGTGTCCAAGGTCATGGAGTCCACACATCCAAGGTTCAAGGAAGGTGACTTTGTTTGGGGGATGATTGGGTGGGAGGAGTACAGTCTGATCAGTAGCCCGGATAGGCTAAACAAGATCAGTTTTACTGATGTGCCCCTCTCATACTATGCCGGCATTTTTGGGAATGCCGGGAATTGCAGCTTACTTTGGATTTCACAAAATATGTTATCCGAAGGAACGCGATTGTTTCTATGTTTCTTCTGCAGCAGGAGGAGTTGGTCAACTTGTTGGACAATTTGCGAAAATGATCGGCTGCTATGTGGTTGGAAGTGCAAGCACTAAGGAGAAAGTTGATCTCTTAAAGCAAAAGATGGGATTTGATGAAGCGTTCAACTATAAGGAGAAAAATTTAGGTTCAGCATTAACGAAGTACTTCCCCGAAGGCATTGACATTTACCTCGACAATGTTGGTGGTCGCATGCTTGATGAAGTTAATTTACAGATGAAAGCTCATGGCCGCATCGCACTCTGCGGTATGATTTCACAATACAATCTTGAGGAACCAGAGGGTGTGCACAATCTGTTTAGCCTCATCCTGAAGCGGATTGAGATGAAAGGGTTTGTGGAGACCGATTTCGTTAACGTGTAGCCAGAGTATATTGAGTTTTGTATCAAATACTTGCGGCAAGGGAAGTTGGTCTATGTTGAAGATGTTGCTCAAGGGATAGAGAACGCCCCCGCTGCACTGGTCGGAATTTTGGTAAGCAGGTCGTTTGTATTGCTAATGAATAAGATTCCTATCTCAATGTATTAGTTGATGGGAGTTTTTTTCTTACTAGAGCAACGGTGAGCATTTGATTAGATAAACTTGTTTTAGTACAACGTCATTTTAATTTACAACATAATACGTTAGATATCCAAGTGTAAATAAATAAATTTTGATGACATACGTGCCCAAATCAAATTTTCTTGGATTTACAATACCAATTATAATTGACTCATTATGTGGTTCAGCTCAAATCTTTTGCTCCTTAATTAGTGTAAATTATCATTGTATTAAAAACAACAACAACCGCAGCATCAACCCCAAACAGAATATATAATTATTACACAGTCAATCCTATTTCGTCTCCTAGCATGTTGTAAGAATAAATACATAAAAATGATATTTTCTTTTCCTTTCAAATTATTGAGTTCATTATGTTACTTTTCAAGTGCATATCTCCGAGTTTGGACAGAACTAAGCTGCTGTTATTGACCTGTAATTGCCCCACATGTAACCAAATTTATAAGGATTCTCTTTGGTGCTGACTTCACAGATTGCACAAACCTCTTCAGTCCGGAAAATTTAATACCCAAAACCCTACTTCCACTTAAATTGAAAATCCAACCCCTCCCACCTCCTCCATTCACATCCATTTGATCCCATCTCCTACATATTGCCTTCATCTCATTTGAAATCCTTACAACATCCAATGCCACCTTAACTTGCAAATCAATAGTAATCAGCCTCCGAAGAGACTCGTCCAACTCGAGGAGCTTCTTGTAGTACCTTTGCCCCTTGCAGAAGTTGCAGCCACCTGCATTCGAGCACTTATCGACTAGCTCCTTCCCTCGAATCAGCTGTAGGCGTATTCGATGGATGACATCGTCTGGGAAATCTTCGTCAGAAAGACGGTCGATTTCACTGATTTTTGGAGTTATTGTATGAATCGTGAATTCTAACTGTGCAAGAATAGACTCATACATATGCGCTCTCTCCCTGGCTTGCAAGACAGCTCCTAGTAGCGCCTCCAGTGCGCGTCCTATTGTAGCATCTAGAAGAATTTTTTCCATTAGTACCTTTTGGAACTAGATTTCGCAGCTCTAATATTTGGTTTGAGAGAGGATATATGCTTGATTTATTTATAGGAATCCGTTTCTTGTGGGATTAAATAAAGAATTATAAGTTTCAGAATTTACTTAGGAAAAGAAAAGTCCTACGCTTGGACTTGGTCTAATACCAATGAAAAGACAATATCAAAGCAAGGACTTATTGACAAGAGTATTGGTGACAGTTAAATTACAACTAAGCTGCTGACAAGTTCAAGATTCAAGAAATTTTAAAGTGCAGAAGCTTTCCAAGCAAACCCATGCAATTAAGCAGCTACGGAACCTTCTTTTCCTACCCTATTCCCCGAGTGTCACCTTGTCAATTCAGGAATATGTCCTCTTCTAAAGAACTTGTATGTGCGGATACATGGCCACACCTTGTCAACTTCAGGAATATGTCTTGTTCCAAAGAAGATCTTGTATGGCACGGATACACCGCTACACTGACATTCGGGGTCGATAATACAGGATGTGTGTTAATTTTTCTCTGTGTCCTTCCATCATTAGAAGGACACAGATTGTGACAGTGTACCGTGCATACAAGTTGCTCTCTCCCTTCTAAGAGGGAGCTAAACAGAGCATGTTCGACCTTGAAAGTAAAATCTAACTGCCTTTCAAAAACCCCTCGCTTTTTAAGACTCTTGATGTCAGTTACCAACATTGTTTGTTGATTTGTTAGAGCCCGTTGCTCATTGACTATAATAACATGAATATACATATATACTATGGAAAGACAAGATCAAGCATGCATGGTCTTGATTCTTGATCAAGAAGTAATTACAAGTTACAACTAACTTAGAGAAATATACGTATAGTACTGTACTGCGGATACTACTTCCCAAGCAACGCATACAAATTAAACAGCTACTCAACCTTCTTCACCTTCTTTTCCCCGACTGTCACCTTGTTCTGTATTTTCTTAACTACCTTCTCATCAAGCGTGTCATAGTACCTTTTCAACTGTGCCTTCAACTTCTCCTCACTCCTCCCTATCTTGTCCTCGTATTTCACATACATTGCTGGAACTGTCATGCCCATAACGATACCTACGCGCGCAACGTTAATTAGCATCCCAATTATTCATCCTCGTATTCCTAGCTAGAATTATTAAATATGTGCAATGTATTCATTTGTTTTAGCATATAAATACTAATAGTATGTGAACCTTGATAACTTTTTGAGGACAACACTTCAAACCCAAGAGTTTAGGAAAAACCAATGGTAATGGAGTTCACAACTATGAATCAATTAGAACATCACAAGTAGATATGTAAGAGTATCTTTCTCTCTATTGTATGTCGGGGTGTTTTTTTTCTAGCTTACTGTTATAATATGTGCATAATATACAGTTGAACTAGTTTTGTTCAGTAAGGGTGCGGGATTCTCGAAGTCAAATTAAGGACACCCTACCCCGTTATAATCGGACACCTTAGTAGGGACCTTAGTGGATATTTATCAGATAACAAATTATCAAGTAGAAAGAAATGAAATTAATTTGTGAAGATACTATAATAATAAATAAAAAAGTAATGTTCTCTAGCCTGAATTCTGTTGCTATATTAAAGTGCTTGTGGTTCCAAACTGTTAATTTGGATACATTCTCTTCCGACTTGAATAACCTAATAACGGTCAAAATACGCAATCTAATAACATAAGTATATATGGGTCTGTAAGCAAGTGAATTAAGAAGTTTCCTCATACGAGTTATTACCTATATAAAGAAGGGTAAGCAGGTCAACGCATCTTGCTACACGGGAGAGCAACCACAAACCAGAGACAGTTCCAACAAATACAAACCACTCTCTCTCCGCAGCCACCTGAAACATCCATCGAATTCCTTCTTCAACCCAAGCACGAATGGTGTTTCCCATCTCCAAAGCGGACTTCTCTGTAATTCCAACTCTTGACAAATCTGGAGGCTCTCTGGAAATAAGCAAACCAAATGTAAAACTCATAAAACAATTATTGAAGAAAGAAACAAAAACAAAGCGGAAGTTAAAAGTATAGGGGAGCTCAGCTTACTTGCCGAGAAGCCTAAGCAAGTTGCCCGAAAGGAACAACGAAGTGACAATAAACATGGCAACGTATGAAATTACAGTGAGGAAGTTGCATTGATAGACGTCCAACAAAATCCATGTCGCTGTTGCTGTCGAAAGAACCAGAAAACTCTGCTTCTTCTTCCTCCACAGGAGTATATCTCTCACAGTATCTACATACCAAAATAACGAGTGAGACAATTATTAAGGCCTTAAAAGTTAATTAATTAAGTATTTAACATCTATGAGCTTACTTAATTACCTAACTTGGGTAGTGAAGAGTCTGAAGATTGAGATGTAGCAGCCATGATGTTGATCTGGACACACTAGTTTTTGAGTATTAATTCCTTTCTTGTAGTTTGAAATGTTCTATTTTTAAGCGGTTTGGGAGAGGTACCGCTTGAAGAGCTAAGCATTGTTTTTGGGGCTTACACGTAGAGAAACTACACATTGGAAACGTGGAAACCATGCAAGCCTTTTGCATGTCACTTATTGCGTGTAGCGTTGGAAGCCTTGGACTGTGGGAGCACACAACAGTGCATGGGATATCTGTTGACGTCATGGAAAAAGGACACTGTTTTTCATAAGAGGAATTATATTCTGGTAGGCCCAAGTTGGGAATAGGATTTTTGTGAGCCCAATCCATAAGAGGAAATATCCAACTCAATAAAGAGACACTGTTTTTCACATTTATTTTCCACACAACTTTGTTAATTTTTGTTCATTGATCGTCTTTAATTAGTTTGATCCAATAACCAAAAATTGAAAAAGGTATGTGAAAATTAAAAATAAATGTGTGTATAACACCACCCTCTGCCCTACCCCTCTGTGCATTGCCCCAGCTACAGTTGGCGTCCCGTGCCTCCGGCAATCCTTCACGTGCCTCTGCTACCCACGCCTCCTGCCAATTCTGTACCTACATCTCTATTGTGGGCACGTCATCGGTTCTTTTGTTTTTTAATGTAGTTTTTATGTTTTGTCAGTGCTGCCTCGGCAAGTTGTTTGTGTCGTTATTGCGATTTTGTAGCCTCGCTGTTTTGTGAAGGTTTCGATGCTTGGTATGTCACTTCTCATCTATGGGGCATATTTACTTTGAGACTCCTCCTACACTATAAAAAATATGACCACTGCGCACAATAAATTATATGTGCTCTTTGAGGCCAAAGAGCACCAACATATGTGCCCATAGACCAATAGCAACAATGCATCAACTATATTTGTATCTGTGTCCATAGACTATATTTGTATATGTGCCCTCTATGGACATTGCCATTGCTAAAAGGGCACAATAGACTGTTTGGTGCTCAAAGAGGCAAACAGAAATGGACCACTATTTGTGCCTGTTTTTGACAACTTTATCAAAAGACATTTTCCACCCATATTAACACTTATATTATAATTGTGCCAACAAGAATTAAATATTAAAAAAAAATCAAAATTTAAAAAACTGAAACTGAATTGAGGTATTTTTTTTTTAATTTTCATAAAATGTAGAAAACCTACAATACATTCTCAATCTCAGAAACATATATTGTAATGTTACATATTTCATCTCTAATGCAAAAAGAACTTGAAAGCATACATTTTTAGACTGATGCATCTTCCCCAGCAAGCCTTGCATCTCATCGAATCTCTGCTGCTCCATAAACGAATTAATGAAGATGATCATCAGGAGAAGATCTTCCATTTCTGTTTAAGTTTTTCCCTATCCTTCAAATAGTTTTTCCCTATCCTCCTACACAACAACATTAGTAAACTCAATAATTTAATGATTATAGTAATGTAAAACAAGTTAATTACATAAGAATAGAACCTCCAACAGTATGCAATTGAAATATAAGTTTTTCCACTATAAGAACATCACATTACCTTGAAATTCTGGACATCAGTAAGTGGATAAGCAAG
This sequence comes from Malus sylvestris, assembly GCF_916048215.2. Taxonomy (NCBI): domain Eukaryota; kingdom Viridiplantae; phylum Streptophyta; class Magnoliopsida; order Rosales; family Rosaceae; genus Malus; species Malus sylvestris. Next base: position 13,072,861 of record NC_062261.1, on the reverse strand, counting down.
ACAAAAGTTGATACTTCTTTGTAGTAAATTGCTACCTACAACGACAAAAGTTGATAATTATCCTAAATAATGTCATTTTGGCCTACAAGAGTTGCAAGTCACATTTTCACCAAGGATGGGAAGTTCAACAGTTGGAGGGCAAACATATTTCATAGTGGTCAGTCAAAGTAAACTTTAGAAAGAAAAAGAAACGTGCAAGGTTTTGAGAGGATAGATGTACATATGTCTCACCTGGCTTGCAACAAGGAGAACTGCATTGACATTTTATTTCTTGGAAAACACTGATCGACTACCACCAGAGAGCTGAAACGCCCTTTATCGCAAGAGCATTAAAGACTAACAAGCTGATGTGCAGAATCTGCAAGTAGATGCCAATTCATTCAGCCCATTAAGTTATTAAGACGCAATCTAGAGACTGCTAAATTCAAATTCATCAAATGAATTTTGCTTCTCACCCATAATATAAGTCTGACTCGTCTTAAGACGAAGAATGTCCAACAAATCTACTCAGTTTGAACACACCGTGGGATTTAAAAATATTGGATACAAATGCAATCAAAGGATCACATAAAACTTTTGGATTATTATTTTTGAGAAGAGACAAACCTTTTGTTTATGTAACAAAAATTACACATCATTGGACAAGGAGTGCACCCTAAGAACATACAAAAAACATCATTAATTTTATATATCAATTCTACTATCTGTCTTTGAGTTCACGTTTGACAAAGCACTGACTTGCCTATAAAAATTCATTACCAAATTTAGCTAATTGCAGAGTATGTGAAGTGGGGTCACTTACAAACTGTATAAAAAAACTCAACTCCCCAACAAGTAAAAATACAGTCCTAGAATTGGATGCATGGTAATTGTTAATTCTAAAAGTGACTTAATTGAAATAAACTAAAGGAGCATGAATTCCCATTTCCACCTTCCCATTCCAACAACCACAAGGAAAACTGCAGGCTTAACCATTGACAGCAGTGACAGGGACCTGCTAACTTGTATCCATGGCACTTGAACAACCAACACACGTTTACAATTATACAATTGCACTTTAAAAATGAAAGAAGATAAAGATGAAAGCACTTATCCTCCTCTTCCTCTTCTCCCACCGCTCTTTCTCTCCCTCCTCCCTCCACGTCGCCGACTCCCAATTCGAAGGCTACGGCGACGAAATAAATGAGGACAACGACGACTACTCCTCACTCCCTCTTCCGACTCGCCTCCGCCCTTTCCTCACCACCGCATCCCAACTCGACTCACCTTCCCTGATCCATCCCTACCAGACCCGGATCCCAAACCGATTCCCGATTCGGATTCACATGCATTGATCTTCCCAAACCTTCCTTTACCAGCTTCGAGTATTGGGATGAAGACGAGTTTGAATGCCGCTCCGAGATCCTTTTTTGTGGAGTTCGTGTGCGGAGGGTTCCTACCAAGGTTTTCTGGCGACGATGGAACTCATTGTCTGCCTTCCTGTGGTCTTCCCATCCTCACGTATTCTTATTATTTTTTATCTTATTATTTTTATAAAAAAATTAATATAAAATGTTAACCTACCTTATCATAACCACATAAAATAAAAAGAGATGAGAATGACCAGCGCAGACAATCTGCCTCCGAACTCAAAAGCCTCCACGATTTGATCTGTGGAAGGTAGTGAGAGATAGGGGGTTGGAGAGAAAGGGGTGAGAATGAATCTTGAGGCAGGAGAGTTTGAATAGGCTGAGTGCTTGTGGGTGAGGCTGCTTTTGAAACTGAGGGGGTTGTGGGATTGATAAAAACTAATACTTAAATATGACTTTGTGTTCAGACTTTAAAGGAAGACACAAATATTGTATCCTTATGACCAAATTATTTAAATAAAAAAATTGTTATTTACATTTCAAAAATTTTATTTTACATTTTAAATTTTTTATATTTAAAAAAAAAATATATTTATGAGGAATATAAAATAAAATTTTTAGAATACCAATAACATTACGCTTAAATAATACTAAATCAAAGAGCACAAAATACTTTTCGTGTTTGTAAATGAATAAAAAAATATGATTACTGATATTACTGTAGTATAAAGTAGGGGGAGATATTACTTTAGTCTAAAGTAGGGGTCTAAAGTAGGGGGGAGAAGTGGTACTGTGCAATTTTGATACATTTCACTTTATTTACGAGCTTGCCACTATGCTGATATGAGCCATACATTTACAAAATTACCACTGGGCTTTAGAACGGGTTTTCAGTCTTTCGGCTGGATCTGGGCTTTTGACTCGGGGAGGGAGAGGGAAGGGGGACCGAAGGGTTGACAGGTTGGAGGGAGAGGATTGCCGGGATTTAGGGGAGAGGATTTTTGGCATGGAGGTATGGGCTTAGGGAGAAAGAGTAAGGGAGAAGTATGGGGTAGGCTGATTTTCAGGGATTTCTTTTCGGCCCTTCACTCACCACGAACCCACCTTTCCCTTCTTTTCTCCCGCCCTCAAATCTTCGGTTTTCCCTCTCACAAAATACCCACAAGGGAAACCCTGCTTTTGGTTTATTTTGGGATTTTGTTTGCGCTCTCGATTTTCAGAAGACGGGCCAATTGGTTGAGATTTGGATTTCTTCCCCTTTTGTCGAAACGCACAAATTTTGTTTCGGTGGGATCGATCTCGAATAGCTGCGTGTGTCTACCCTTTCCAAGGTATGGTGTTCACCGATGGCATGTTTTAGTGTGTTTCTGTTTTTTCTTTCTTTCTTTGTTTTGTATTTCTAATTTATCGTTTGCTGCTTGACAATGGTGATTGTATGTTTTAGTTTGGATGTTTTTCTGATTTTGGGTTGGTCAGTTTTTTTGGGCTGCTTGAGAAAATGTGATCCCATGTTTTGATTGAGTGAAATAATTAAGAGATAAAAAAGAGTGGAGAATTAGTGTCAAGAGTAGTGATGGAAAAAATGAGGAAAAAAAGATAGATGTGGAAGAGAGGGGGGACTAGAAATCGAGGAAAGTGAAGAGAGAAAAAAATGGGGGTTAAGTGAGCAGCCAAAAGAGAAAAAATGAGGAAAAAAAGGCTTAATATGGGGAGTAGGCAAAAGAGAAAAGCAAGAGAAGGGAGACAGAACAGGAACAAGGTGTGGTTTTGTTGTTGGTTTTATCCAAATTTTTTATTTGGAATTTGATTTGAAGCTTATGTGTTATTAGTTTAGTCTAATTCAGTGTTGGTTTATCTAGGTTTGTAGCTAATTTAATGTCAATGTTGATCTAGGCGTTTTAATTTGTTGTGAACTTATAGGGGGCGTTTGTTTGAGCTTGCTAGCTTTCACTGGCTTGGACTGGACTATGTAGTAGTCCAATCCCGTGTTTGTTAACAGTCTGGGACTAAGTTTAATGAGATTAGAAGGGACTCGCGGGGACTAACTCCCTCGCTAGCAAACCCCGTCGAGAACCATGGGATTAGCAGGGACTAACTCCCTCTCGTCTTCCTCTGCTCCTATGTTTTCACAAACGTCGAGAGCCACCATCATTCCCCCTCGCCAATTCCCCCTTCCCCTCCTCCTCTCTCCTCGCTTTCTTCTCTTTCTGCTCCGCCGAGATTTAAGCTCGGCTTGAACTCGGCCGCCACGGCGATAGTTGCTCCATCCTCTTCATGCTGCAAGTCTGCACGCTGCGTACAAAGTCTGCTTCTCTGCAACTTTGGCCACCTGTACCCAGACCTGAAACCCACCACACCCACCGCCTAATTCACAACATCCAACCACCAAAATTTGAAGAAAAAAAAAAGGTCGTACCCAGTGCACAAGGCTCCCGCTTTACGCAGGGTCTGGGAGAGGTGAATGTCGGCTAGCCTTACCCCCATTTATGGAGAGGCTGCTCCCAAGTCTCGAACCCGAGACCTACCGCTCATGGGCGAAGGCACTTGCCATCGCACCAAGTGCGACCTCTTAACCACCAAAATTTGAAAAGAAAAAAAAAATCAATTCGATAACAACAACAAACTCAATAGAAAAATTCTTCATTTTTCCCAAAAAATTAAGAGATTTTCTATGAAAATCAAAGGAGGGGCGAGAAACAGAGTGGTTGTGAAATCCATGACGCCGCAGAGAGGAGCCTCTGCATGATTTCAATTTTGTGTGGGATTTGAAGTTGGGAAATCATAATATGTGTTGCCATAAATAATTTAGAGGAATCACAACAGCAAAGAAAAGGAAAGGGAAAAGACGAGAGAACAAAAGGGGGTGATGAATGATGATGTTTTGAGGGAGGAGAGACTGGAAAGGAAAAGCAAATGACGAAGAGAAGGAGAGGGTCGGAGCAAATTAGGAAGAAAAAGGAAGATCAGAGGAAAAAAAATTAGGAATGGAGATGGGAGTTTCCAGAATGGTAAAAGAAATAGATAGTGGTAGTAATAAAATATTCCTAAATATGTATTAAATAATATAAAATATTAATAAAATATGAATGAGAAAATATAATATTAGAATTTGTTGTTATCCTGTTTTTTAGTCTGACATTGCATCAAACGCTTCACTAAGTCAGTCCAGCTTAATCTAGTTTAAGCCAGTCCAACTTAGTCCATGAAGCTAGTCCAGTCCGAGATAGTCCGGTACAACAAACGCACCCATATGGGTTTCGTTTTTTAATTGTTATTTTACAGTTGCTAGGGATGACTTTGGCTTTTATATTGGTTTGGGGCCTTCTTTTTTTTTTTTTTCATTTTTTGTCACATCCCGGTCCGGCCCCTCACCACATCTCGGGCTCGACTCCGCCGTAGCACGATATTATCCGCTTTGGGCCTCTACCACGCCCTCACGGTTTTGTTTCTGAGAATTCACACGAGAACTTCCCAGTAGGTCACCGATCATGGAATTGCACTTACGCGAACTCGCTTAACTTCGGAGTTCCGATAGAACCCGAAGGCTAGTAAGCTCCCAAAAGGGCTCGTGCTAGGTAGATATGAGAATATACATATAAGGCTTACAGGATCCGCTTCCCTGAGGGATGTGGGATGTTAAATATTTAGTGTCATTATACACCTTTGCACCAGTTTGTTCTGTTTTTCTCGGTTTCTATATATAGCTTTGGTAGAATTAAACTGTTCTTTTTAACTTAATTAAAGTGTTTGAGACTTAATTGAATGAAAGTTTAGTTCGGTTTGATCACGATGAGGTGTTTGATGTTGGGTGTATGATCCTTAGGTCCAATGGAAATGGTAATTTTAAATTCTAGGTTATGGGTAAGCATTAGTGTTTGGAGGCACGAAGTCTTTTCAGCCACTGAACCAAGTTCAAAATATTTTTTCGTGTAGCTTAAATTAATCTAAAATATAATTACAATACAAAAAAAATAAAAAAAATAAAACTCGGTTCTCTTTATCTCATTGTTTCTTGGGTAGTTTTCTAGAAATGAGGTTGAAAGGTTGCACCACTTCTTTGCTCAATATATATGCACATCCTTATAATATTTACACTAAATAAAGCAAAGAAACATCATGATATTGCTGATGGATTTGCTATGTTTTGGAATTTCAGGAATTTCAATTGTTGGAGGGAGAAGCTGGTTTCTTGGCATTTTCAGGTATGTAATTATGTACCCTGTTTTTTATTCAAGCCCTATTTTAAATGTATGATTGGTTTGTGTGAAATGAATGAAAAAGAGAATTAGAATACCCTGTTTTGGATTTTGAAAAAGAGAGTTAGAAATGTATAAGGATGTCCATTTTATATACCCTGTTTTGGATCACTGTGTGTGTTATTTGAAAAGGAGAGACATGAATGATCGGTGTGTGTGTTATTTGTTCAAGGAGACACCCTTAATTGGATTTTCTCGCAAGCCTATTTTATATACCCTGATTTTCTCGCAAGCCTATTTTATCATCACCAATTTGCATGAAAAACAGATTTCACTTTGTTTTCTTCTTTCAAGGTGCTTTTCAATGATGTTTCTAAGCTATTATTTTCGTTACTGTTCTATAAGTTAGTGCTATTGGATTTGCTATGTTTGCGATTTTTAAAAATTTGGATTGTTGGAGAGAGCACTTGGCCCCTTGCCTTTTGAGGTATATTATTTATGGTGATTTTGCGACTGTTGTTACATTTTTTTTCCTGCACGTTGGGACTAGATTGCCTATATAATTGTGGCATCCTCTGACTATGTTTAGCTATGATAACGGTGGAATGTGTAATTGCTATCTCTTAAGTTATTATAATGTTAATGGTTTGTAGATGCTTAGCAGACTATCAATAAAATTGTTATCAATGAAATTGGGAAAGAAACTTGGGGAGATAATGTTAATTGTTTGCAGATGCTTAGGAGGCTCTGAAACTGCGTAAATTTTATATATTGAGCTGCATAAAGTCCACTAACATACGCAACCAGAGTCAGATTGCCACCCTTAGTTGGTGGTATTATCTTTGCAATGGATTTAAAGTGGGGATTTAGAAAATCTAATAATAAAACTGAATTATATGTTCCATGCTTTTCGTTTTCATTTTGGGTTAAAAGGTTGGAGCTTTGGATTGGAATTTTCCTTTATTGAACTATAATTTTGTGCTTAGGAGGCTATATGAAACTGCCTAATTTTTTTTAAAACATTTAATTTTTTTTTTCACTGTAATCTGTTTTGTTAAAGGTAATGATAAAGATTTATCAATTTTGTTTGTTTGGGGGGTTTATGATCAGAACCCTGATGAGACCTTCAGTGTGAAAGGCTTTTGGTTTCATAAGTCACAACAAAATTGAATACCAAATGAATAAAAATCTGGCCATAAATGCACCACTTCTTTACTCCATATTTATGCACATATCTCCCAATTTATATGCACTTATGAGACTAGGGGTGGTTCGGTATGGGATCCCATACCGAAACCCTTGTCCCAATTCCCAAACCGAAATTTTCGGGAATCCCAATTTCAATACCGATCCCAAACCCAATTTTCAGGAATCCAAATTTTTGGGAATCCCGAAATAGTTTCGGGATTTCGGGACAAATCGGGAATCCCGAAATGGTTTTGGGCTTTTGGACTAAAATTTGACATATTATGCTTTTGAGCTCAATTTGCCAATTTGTTTCTACTAATCTGCCAATCAAATGGCAAAGCATGTTTGTACTAATTTGTGCACAAATTTGAGTCCGTGTACACCAGTAAGTAAAAATGGATTTAATAATGGATGGAAGGAAAAAGAAAGTCTGTGTACACCAGTAAGTACAATTGTAGCATAAAAAATAATACCTTAAATTTCTATATAGCACATGAATCTTTCATCTCAATGCATATGTGAACCATCCAGATTAAGAATTATTAAGGAGGGGCAAGGTATCAAATAATCAAATAATCAAATTTATATTCAATGGTTGAGATTAAATCTCAACAAAATCCGACAGCTATTAAAAATCTAAATATATATTTAAAAATTAAACAATATATATATAATTTTTTTTTGGTTCGGTTTGGGAATACCGAAATCCCAAAAATTTGAGACCGATTCCCGTACCGAAATTTCGGGATCGGTTCGGTATTGGGTACCGAAATTTTCGGGAATTTCGGTTTGGGATTTTTGGGATTTTTTTCCAGCCCTAGATGAGACCTTAAGGAGGTTACGATATGTTTCCCAATTATTAAACAAACCGAGATAACTTAACAAGTTAAGTTTGATATCAGTCTCAATTGTAGGTTGCCTTTAATTATTATATCCTTCTAAGAAACATTAGCTTATATGTGCACTAAGTAAACTAAGGTCATCTATTATAAGTTTCCCTATGTCTTTGATCTCTTTACAGTGTGTTATTTGTGTCTGATTGGTTTTCCCCCTATATTTCCCTATGTTTTCTATCACTTTATATGTGCACTAATTAATTTGATTAGTGTGTGAGTATTGTTTGTGTCTAATTGGTGTTGGGTATTTTCCAATTTGGGGTTTTTATTTACTTAGTGTGCAATCCAATGTCTTATCTGGTTAGAGAGAACATAATGTTTGACAATAGGATGGCTGATATCTGATCCAATCTGGTTCTGTAGATATGTTGAATAAGTAAGGACTGTTTGCTGATTTAGTTGCTTATGGAGTATCTAGAGATTGTTTGTTATCAGTAGATGATTAATTGTCGATGTAATGCCCCTTAGTAGAAGGAAATTAAGGTGCATTAACAAGAAAAATCAAGATAATGTGTACACAAGTGGATTAGTTTTTTTGCTGTCGGTGTCCAACCTGATGCAAGCATCTTTTGAAGTGTGTAATATCTTTTGAAATGTATATAAAAACCAAGCTGCTTATCTTATCGACCCGATTCACTCATTTATCTATCTGTTCATTCAGGATTATGTTTAATTTATTCAAGTTAAATGTGTCTTATTCATGCAGTTAGGGCTGGTGCATTCAAATCCCGCATCAATGCGTGGGCATATTTACTAGTTTATACTAGAATAAAGGCACAAATTTATAATTGTGCCAACATATTCTTTTGTTGTAAAGTGATTTATTATTTATTAATATTTACTAGACACAATTTCTAACATTAGTGTCATAAAAAAAGAATTTATAATTATTAAGTTATTTGTCTATAACTAATGGGAAGTAGAGTGATTTATTATTTATTAATATTTACCGGACACAATTTCTAATATTAGTGTCATAAAAAAGAGTTTATAATTATTAACTCATTTGTCTATCTAAAGACCCACTACACTTTTGCACGGAGACCGATGGCCTTAAGGACACAATTGTTGGTTATGTGTCACTGCATGGACTTCTAATACAATAAAAAAAAGATGTTGACAAACAATTTTTATAGTGTTGCTGACAAACAATTTTTATAGACACGAGATGTTTTTTGTGCCTATCTTTAGTAAAAAAGTTGTTATCTGATCTCACTCAGCACGGTTTCCGTGCCCATTACTATTTTGCATCTTTTTTTTTTTTTTTTTTACATTGGGCACCATAGATGGTGCCCTCTATAGAATAGGAACTGTTTTAGCCTTTTGGTGGTTGAATAGGCACAAAATTCTCAATTGTGTCCATAGTTTTGTACACAAAGCTCATTTTTCTTGTAGTCCTAGTGGTGCGTTTTGTGTGGTAGCCGTATATGGCTTTTAAAATCATTTGCATTTTGTGCTAATTACCTTCGTATCAAGAAATTAGTCATTGGAGCATATGTATCCATCTGGCATCCTTGTAACTGGTTGTTTGTCGTAATAAAACTCTATCGCTTCTGTCATTAAAAAAAGCTAATTGACCATCACATTGTTAAATATTGGTCAAAACGGAGGTGGCTGCATTGCACATTATTTTTTTTTCAGCCTTGTTGAATTATTTAAAAGGAAAATTAATGAAAATGGTTTGAAAACTTTGAGTTTTAATGATAAGGACAAAATAAAGGGTAAAGTGAATAATATCATAATTGACTTTTTAGTGTAAAAATGTGGTTTTTCGTTAAAGTGAACAGTACCGGGTGCTTTTCGTTAAAGTTCCCTTATTTAAATCTAAACAAATGAGTTTGAAATAATTTACATTAGAGTCATCTTTAACTGTGGTTTCATGGGTCGCGACACCCGCCTGCTCGCAGTTAGTGACAATAGTTAGTTGCGCTCTAAATCATTGCATGTAGCCTCAATCCTCCCTTCGTCACCAAGAAAACGGATTTGAATTTCTTATGGATTGTAAGTTTGTTTTGAACTGAAAACCATTTGACGTCCAAAACCGGGACACACTGATAGACTTTCAATCACGAAAATCGATTCTCTTCGAAAATTGAATAGTTTTCAAGAAATTTTTGTTGTATTTCTTATGTTGTTCACTGACTTACAGCTACATCAGTTTGGAACTCCCTTCAAAAGCAAAAAGCTTTTTCCACTAACAAATTTTGAATGAAAATGGTCTTCTACATCACAGTTTTGATCCGTTTCAAAAGTCAAGGTCTAAAACCGAAGCTTTTTTATCGTATTGTCGGCATGCACGGATAGTTTTGCTTTAGTTGGCCATATGCATGCACAGATGTTTCTCAAGTTTGTTGCGGATGGAGTTGCAGCAGGGCCGGTCCAGAGTTTTTGGGTGCCCAGTGCGAAAGCTCAAAATGTGTCCTTTTTTAATACCGAAACATATATTTAAAAAAAAAAATTTAACGAGGGCTGGAATCCAGTCGAAGCTGGGGGGGGGTCTAGGTCCTCACGCCCAAATTATATTACTTGAGAAAATATACAACGGGGGGACATAGTACCTAAACCCCGACAATCAAAAATACAATCATATACAACCATTCCTAGCAAAGCTCCTTCAAATTTCAACATTTAAGAAATTGTCTTCTAGCATTTTTTGAAGCAAAATCATCAATTATACCATCATACTCCAAGTCTTAATCGATTATCAAATAATTCAATGATCAATTAGTCAAGAATTCATTTCATCAACAACAATAATTCTATACATCAATTATCAATTTATCATATAATTCTATGTCACTTGCATTGCAAAATTTTATATTAAATTATAAATTGATAATTCAAATTTTAAAAATTAGTTACCTCAAAACTCAAAATGGTTGGTGGTGAGGGAAAGTACTTGCAGCAGCATTGCTGAGACTGAGGAGTGTGGAGTGGAGGATGCCCTCTCCTACGGCCCTGCCTATTTAGCTGCTTGCAGCAGCTTGCTGAGAATATTGAAGATGTAGGGAACGGCAGCAGAGAAGTGGAGGATGTAGGGATTAGGGTTTAATTGGGACCTAGTGGTCCCTTTATGTTTTGTTATGTTTTTTTTTTTTTTCTAATTTGCGGCTGGGCCCTGTTGTTTGTTTAATTTTTTTTTTTATATAATCTGCTGCTGGGCTCTTTCTCTGGCCCTTTTGTTGCTCCTTGGACTCTTGCCAACCCCTATTTGGGTTGTGAACTTTTTTTTTTTTGTTTTTATACTTAGTTATATGGATTTTTTTTTTTATTCTGGTGCCCTCTTCATTTTGGGGCCCTGGACAGTTGCCCCTGTGGCACTGGGCCTGGGCCGGCCCTGAGTTGCAGACGTTTGATTGAGTTGGAATCGCATTCGGCCCAAGTCGAATCCGCGATTTAATTGCTCTTGACACGTGAAGTTCCATATATAGGCAATTGAAACTCAGGTCGGCTTTAAGAACTTAGAGGCCGACTCTATGTTAAGAGTCCAAACTTGTTTCCAAGTCCACACTTCTTTGTGACAAGCTCTTTAGCTTGCACGGGCCCGTAACCTTGGGCTCTGAAACCATGCTGGAATTTTTTTAGTGGTTCACATGTGGAGATCCACACCGATACTGTCCCCCTCACGTGTAACCCTATTTAGTGGTTCACTTGTGGAGATCCACATATCAACAAGGGCTTGAAGTCGCTGGAGAAGACGGGGACGACCCTGGAGGAGACGTTGTAGTGATTGTGACGACGTAGGAGGAGACAAGACCAATCCCGTGCCTTCTAGACCACCCCCCCCCCCCCCCCCCCCCCCCCCCCCCCCCAAGTCCAAACAAGGTGTTTAAATTGGAACTTCAAAATCTTTCTCCTTCCCAGCCCAAGCCCTCTTTTCAGTCCTCCATCCAAACAAACCCAAAGGTAAAAAAACAAAGAAAGGGTGGTGGGCACTGGGTTGGAAACCTCATTGAGAGAGTTCACAACTAGAGATGTATATTCCAAATATAACCAAATCTTTTCATATCCATCCTGTTAGTAAATGAAACTAAGTTGAGAGAATACAGTCTCACATTGGAAATTATAACAAAATAACATACAATTTTTTATATGGAACATTAAGTACTTTTAATACCGATATTTTTTGTGATAATAGGTGGTAAGTATGAAACCACCATCGGTGATGATGTATCTTCCGAATATAACCAAATCTTCTCAGGTCCATCCTGTTACTAAGTGCAACTAAGTTGAGAGAATACAATCTCACATCAGAATTATAACAAAATAACATACAATTTGTGTGACGTCCAAACCCGCGAATAAGGATTATTCACGAGTTAGGGTGTGAGCCATATCTTAGTTATAAAAATAAACTCTACAACCAAGATATGGTGGAAAATAAAATCAAATTATAACGATTACACATACATCACATAACAAAATCTTACATAAAATTTTTCGAATACGCAGTGGAATAACAATAATGCACAAATTACTTCACAACAAAAAGTACCAATTAAATAATAGTTAGAATGTAATAATTTTTTCAAATGAGATGGATGAATGTACTCATTCCCTTCTAATCCCGCTAACACATACCTAAAGCATCCAAGCTTGCACATCTCATACCATGCTTATACCACTTAGCTCCGAATGCCTTAGAATGTGAGTTAACTCCCGTTCATCCCCTAAGCCCAATTTTCAGAATTAAATTCTCAATTTCCACTTTATTTATATAGGCACTTCTCCCAACGTCCAATTGTATATTCAAGCCATTCCCCCGACGCCTGATATATACAAGATTTCATTATTTATATTCAAGGCATTCTCCAGTTCTTGAATATCTTCACAACCCAAACACTTTACACAAGTGAGCTCTTGACACAACACAACTATTTTTCTTGCTTTGCATGAATGTTTATGTATATGTCATGTTCACATAGATATCATTACTCACATTTTATCTAACAAGCTTACAAGCTTTAACATAAATCAAATTGATTAGTAACAAGAGTAATATATTCATAATATTAACAACAAAGTAATAATTTTTAATGTAAATGATAAGCAATATGTTACCAATTCCTCCTTGAGTCGATCCTCCTTTTCCATTATGTTTCTATTAAAAACTCAGTGTTTTATTAATAAATGGTTTGCTCAACTCAAATTTATAGCAATTAGACAAAGGAACACAGAGATTTAAGTGGTTCACTAATTTGGCTACGTCCACTAGGGTTGTGTTTGTATTTGTATTTCACTAGGTAATGAGGATTTATAAATAGATGACAATAACTTAAAAGCCTTGACAAAAATATGTAAGAAAAGTGATATGAGAATGACGGTTTTGCTCTCTTTTCTTCCCCCTTCTTTGCTCTCTCCTCCTCCTTCCTTTATATAGTGAGTGATTGTGTTTCTTCCCTTGAATTCCTTCCCTTTGATTAACCTTGTTTGCTTCTTTTCTTCATGATTCATGGCACATGTGTTCCAACAGCAAGACACCAAGTGTTGTTCTCATCATTAGTCATGATATGTGGTCCAATAGAAAAACAACAAATGTTAAGCTAATCGTTAGCCCTAATATGTGTTCCAATAGAAACACACCAAATGTGAAGTTAATCATTGACAATAGGATGCGTTCATATGACAAAGCAACATGTGTTCAGTTAGTCATAAACAAAAATTATCATGCAAAGTGGACAAATACCCAAAGGCCACATCCATACTCTATAAGATATAGAATCCCACCTCAACCTATGCAGAGTAGTAACTAACCCCTCTTTATTCTCTAATGGTTGGCAAAACGTCACTTAGCTTTTGTGAGAAAAATCAAGCCAAACTTATTGTAATCTCCTTTTCCAATTCAAACTAAAAATATCTCTAATTACATACGAACATGAAATAATACTAGCTAGTTTGTTCGTTTTTTTTTTTTTTTTTTTTGAAATAATTTTGTAGCAAAAAGGATTTTATGTTGAGACTATTTTACATATCGAAAGTAGGTTCTTGCATAAAAGAAATCTAATAAAATCATTATGTAAAAATAATTACCCACATACACACATATATTTAACTTTTTTTTTCAATTACGGGGTATTACATTATATATGGAAGATTAAGTAATCTTAAAATAATTGATATTTTTTGTGATAAAACCTCACACCTAGTAATAGGTAGTAAATATGAACATTATCGGTGATGTTTATTTGATATCAAACCTTCCGACACGTCCTGATTGGATATATATAGGAATAGAATAGACCTAAGGAAAACACAAAAATTAAATTGGTCGAGTGAACTAACACAAAGTCCATTTTAATTTTTAAGCTATTTTTGCTTTATCAACCACATTTTCAACCGCTAGATAGTAAGAATATTATTGGGAGGTTCAGATATTGTATTAAATTTGCAAAAGAGCTTGCAGTTCAGTCTTGAGTTCTAATTCTTGCTTTCCCAATATTTGCTTGTATGAAAAATAAAAAATAAAATAAAGAATCGTGTATCAAAGTTTGTGGCTTTAGGATGGTAAACATATAAAATCTTCTAACACGAATTGTTGCATCAAAACCAAACTTGGATCGTAATTAAGATGTTATCAATAGTACTCCTCTATTCTCTCCTAAATTTCTGTCTTCTAAAAATTTCTTTGTTTTATTACCAACGGCAGTGATTTGTCTTCCATCATTATTTATGGTCCATGTCGTTCCCAAAAGTTCGAACACTTTTATTCCATCACGGCATCACGATGAATTAAGCATCATAAAGCTAATGTACAATGTCACTTATTGCTTCAACAAATTCATGCTTTTTTATAGTTTATTTCATAAAACGTTGAATTTGTTCCAACCCCTCCCTAATTCTATTGGTTAGCAACAACCTGTATATTATGTTTTATCAAATGTCGTAGTAGAACTTCTAGTACTGTCATTATTCTGATTCCTCCAAAATAATAATCCAATCAATGCATTTCCCTTGCAAGATTATGCAGATAAAGTCATCGGAATCCCACAGCCGCATCTCCTCTCCCTGTCTCTCTTTTATACAGTGGCAATACGTGTGGTAGCAATACCACCGTTTTCCTAATTTCTTTTCATCGTTTTCTCTGTTTTCTGACAAGAGCTGAGCGGTACCGACTTAACTTGGCCCAGGCAATTGCTGAATATCACATGGGTGACAGGATTAGAGGGTCTCCGCCCTACAGTTTTTAAACCTTTTTCGGTTTAAATTAAGGATGAACAGATAACCAAACATTATACTTATGAAAATACAGATAATCAAACATTAATTATATGTAACTGGATAAAAAGGTCAGTTCGCTGCGTACCAGATGTGTAAATATTTGTTATTTTTGTTAGCAATTTTAAATTAACAAAGATTTGGCCTAAATTTAAGCAAAAATTGAAAAGGTTGGACTACGCTTAAAAATATAGGGCTGGATACACCATCACTGAATCTATATTTCTCCAGTACTCTTATATCCGCTCTCCTACCTACCCAATTCGTTGCTTTCCCACAGGGGATCAGTTGACTTAGCCAAATTTATAGTCTAAACATTTTGAGAGTTTGCAAGAGAGCCAGTGGGATAAAATCTTGTGCATGAGCATGCACATAACTTCATTATATTGTACACTGCATTATAATTAACCTAGTTTTAAATTTTTATACAATGTAAACAATATGAAACTATATAAAAAGTCTGGATGCAGTTAGTAATTGTACCACATGTATATGCAGCCCAATAAGCAATAGGGAATGGAACTTCACGAAGTTGCTGATATATACGGGGCATATGCTTCAACAAGACCTGGAAAGGTCGTGTTATGATTGATTCAGCTTCTAATCTTGTATTTGAATTGTTCATTCATGGCCTTAGTCAATCCATCGTTAAACTGAACCAAGTTATACCTTAATTTAAACCTAATTATGAGCTGGACTCGGCATTATTCAAGTATGTCATGCACATGCTAATTAAACCCAATTATATATAACATGTTGGAAAAAGCAAAGGGAAGAGGACAAGTCCCATGGAAAATTTGAATGGTACTGGGATGACAAGTACATCTAGCTGCCTCTTATATATAAATTGTCTGTCAACTCATTGTATGTTCCATAGAGACAAAATAATGCTCATACTTTTTACCAGCATATATCAGTATAAATACTGCAAGATCAATTTAATCTAACTGTTAAGCACATCGATCAATTATTGTAATGGTAAATTAACACATCACTTGGTACATTGTCTGATCAGCTACTGCATGTCATATAATATTATACATTATAATGCTACAATCAGTCACACGCCCATATTAGCGGAGTACTATGGTCGGAGCTTGACCATAATTGGCTAGTGGATAATTAACCCTAAAGGTTTATTTTTTATGCTGCAATTATATATATGTTTCTGTTACAGACTTACCGGCCACAGCCATTCCCAAAGTTGCAGAATTATTGGAAAATTGAGAAAAAATGACAGAAAACAATATGAGCTGCATGTGACACCAATCAACGATCTCATTGCATTCTCAAGAAAACTAGAAAAACTTTCATAAGAAACAAGTGGGTTACATTTACTTGGCTGAGCAAATTGTTCTTTCATATAGAAGGGGTGGAATCATGAATATACCACCTATCATTATCCAATACTTATGAGAAAACCCTAACGTGTTTTCTTTTGAAAGAGCAAACCCTAAACTTTAATGTTCAATATTTATGAGAAAACAAAACCCTAGACAAAAAAAAAAAAAAAAAAAAAAACAGACCGAAAGGAGAAAAAGTAAAATAATTGCAACATCAAAGGCGCAATTAGAGGCGGGTTTATGAAGAAAGTGTGTCGGGCTGTTTCACTTTAGTTCTTGAATGATGGGTTTAAACTTGGCTTTTGTTCTAAGCAAACGAGAATTATCATCACTCGAAAACGCGTCTTTGCGCCCAATACAATAACATTGATGGCTTCACACAATTATAAAACCAGACTTTATTTATTTATTTATTTTCACCAAACCAGACTTTATTTTTTGAAAAAGCAGTTTTGTTAATATAACAATTAATTAGAGCATTTTAGTTTAATTGTAACTTTGGTCTTTAGACAGAAAATTTGTGCAAATTGATCTTTGAATTTGTCAAAATACGAACAATAATAATTTTGGAATAACTATCTTAGAAATTCGGCATGTTACTTATCATTTTAAATCCTAAAGCTCTAATGAAAATTCTAATAGTATTGCCTAAAAAGTTGGTTACTCCACATTGTCACAAGTTCAATAGTCGATATGTATAACCTTTTAGTTCATAAACTAAAACTCTAATTAAACCAAAATCTAGAGGCAATGTGGAATTTTCTCGTTTAAAAACAAAGTAATGTTATTCATACTATGTTTTTGTACCATATTTTATACTATCTTCGGTGACATTTGATGTGGACAGCAACATCATTTGAATTAATCAGATTTTTAAATTTAGTTCATTATTTAATAAACTAATAATTAAGAAAAACTAGTTAATTAAATTATGATTGTGGTATACGAGAATGAGTCTTTCTCCTTCATTTCCTTGGGTTTTGCAATTTTTTAAAATGATGTGAATATTCACATCAGATGTCATCTAAGATTGATATAGAAATATGGTATAAAAAGATGGTATGAATAACATTCCTCTTAAAAAAAAAAAAAAAAGTGAAGTGAAAGGACATATCTGGTGAGCACTTTTTCCCGCGCTGCTGCTATAAAGGGGCATCACTAACTGCTCAATCCAATGCCATCCAAACAAAAAAGGAAATAAATAAATTGAACAAAACTCAAATCTGTGGTTTTGGGGGAGCATTTTGCAGGGAGAGGGAAAATGAAGCAAAAAGCAGGCTTCTTGCTCCACTTGGTTTGTGGGGTTTTGGCAGTGTTTCTGAATTCTTCTGTGGTGAAAGCAGAAGACCCATATAAGTTCTACACTTGGACTGTGACTTATGGGACTCTTTCTCCTCTTGGTGTCCCTCAACAGGTTTGTGGGTTTTTGCCAATTTTGCAATCTCAGTTCTATTTTTTGAGATTTCGGGTTTTTTCTTTATTTTTTTTTATTTTTTTATTTTTTTTTGGTTTTGGATATTTGAAGGTAATTCTCATCAATGGCCAATTTCCTGGCCCTACACTAGATGTTGTCACCAATGACAACATTATTCTCAACCTTATTAACAAGCTGGACCAACCTTTTCTCTTAACCTGGTGAGTTCATCCTCCAATTAACCTCTTGTCCTTTTCTATTTTTATTTTTATATTTATAACTGCTTTCTATTGTTTTTAGATTAAAGAACTTTCATTTTCTGAAGAATGTTGGTTCAATATCTGATAAAAAAATGGCTACTGCCCCTTAGGAGCAATATTTTTCCATTTAATTTAGGTTAAGCTTCAAAGAAATTAGAAGGGCAATTGTAACAACTTTAGCAAAATTACTGCATTAGGCTTACTGAAGTGGAGAAATTTGTTCCAGATTTTAATTAATGAGAAATCTGAGCTTGAAAATCTTGTTGAGTATTTTCCCCTACATTGCGTGCCATCAAACGAAACAATTACGTACTTCTTTGTTTAGGATTAGGCGAGATTAGCTCTTCATTTCTGTTCTTTTGTTCAATGTCTGAATATTTGGCTGTGGCATTCATTCTAATGATATCTGCATAATAAGAAAGTTTCTTTGTTCACAACTAGGAATGGGATTAAACAGAGGAAGAACTCTTGGCAAGATGGGGTTTTGGGAACCAATTGTCCCATCCTGCCGAACTCAAACTACACCTACAAGTTTCAGACCAAGGATCAGATAGGTTCATTCACATATTTCCCATCAACTCAATTTCACAAAGCTGCTGGAGGGTTTGGAGGGATCAATGTTTACGCAAGACCTCGAATCCCAGTCCCTTATCCAATCCCTGATGGAGATTTCACTTTGCTTGCCGGCGACTGGTACAATACCAGCCACAAGGTAAGAAAAACATACGACTGCCATTCTACATGCACTTTGAAAGTGTTAGGTAAAAGAATTTGTATGTTAATGCAGTTATGTTTTCATTTTGTTTTGATTTTTATAGGCATTACAGCAATCTTTGGACTCCGGAAAATCTCTTCCTTTTCCTTCCGGTGTTCTTATAAATGGCCATACTAGTAACACTTTCAGTGGTGACCAAGGTAACTCTCGATCTTTGGTTCCTCAAACACTTGAACTATTCTTAGTTCTCTAGGGAACCAGTTTAACCATTTACTCAAATGATTAATGTTGAACTATGTTTTTCGTATTATGATTTCAGGAAAAACATATATGTTTAGGATCTCAAATGTTGGCTTGTCAACCTCATTAAACTTCAGGATTGAGGGCCACAAACTGAAGTTAGTTGAATGCGAAGGATCTCACCCAATTCAGAACATTTACGACTCTCTTGACATACATGTTGGCCAGTCAATCTCTGTCCTAGTAACCTTAAATCAGGCTCCAAAGGATTACTACATCGTTGCATCCACACGATTCACTAGGCGTGTTCTTACAGCTACTTCAGTGATACACTATACAAACTCGCACACCTCCGTTTCTGGACCTGTTCCTGCCGGTCCTACTTATCAAATACACTGGTCTATGAAGCAAGCCAGAACTTTCAGGTACAAATATGCAAAATTCAATCATAATGGGCATTAGATTTGTACGATTATAATGATTTAATTTGACCCTTTTGAACATTGTTTTTTTTACAGGTGGAATCTGACAGCAAATGCAGCCAGGCCTAATCCTCAGGGCTCATTCCATTACGGCCATGTCACACCAACAAAGACAATTGTGTTAGCCAATTCAGCACCATTGATAAATGGAAAGCAGCGGTATGCATTCAACAGGGTCTCTTATGTTAACCCCGATACCCCTCTAAAGCTTGCTGATTACTTCAACATCCCTGGAGTCTTCAGCCTAGATTCCATCCAAACCGTTCCCTCAGATGGCTCTGCATTCGTCGGTACCCCTGTCATGCCAGTCTCACACCACGACTTCATCGAAATTGTTTTCCAAAACAACGAAAACAGCGTCCAATCAATGCATTTAGATGGATATGATTTCTGGGTTGTTGGGTATGTCCAATGTGCTTTCTTGTGCTTAAATTCTTACGAGATAAATGGGTAGACTATAATCTTTATTGTTTGAACAAATGCAGTTATGGTTCCGGACCATGGACGCCAGCCAAGAGGAGAACCTACAATCTCGTCGATGCTCTTACTCGACATACTGCTCAGGTAAATAAAGGCTGTTACTGATTAGTACATGCTTATTTCGACTTTTCGTTAGATAATTTACTCTTTTTTCCTTTTGAAGGTGTATCCAAACTCTTGGACAACTATTTTGGTGTCACTTGACAACCAAGGAATGTGGAACTTGAGGTCTGCTATATGGGAAAGGCAGTATCTTGGCCAACAGTTCTATCTCAGGGTTTGGGATCCAGTCCAAAGCCTTTATAACGAATACAACATTCCTTCAAATGCACTGCTGTGTGGAAAAGCTCTAGGACGAAACGCATAGGGCGACCTTCGACTCTTCAGAGTCTGTTTTCTTGAGTCATGAATGTGGAGTGGAAAATTGCATCGACAATGAAGGTTTGGCTAAAGGGAAGACAGATTGCAGCAAAGAAAGCAAAAGAGAAGATTCAAATTTGATGTTTCTTTTCCCTTAGTTGTATAATTCTGAATTTAGATGAATTTTCGCCTGCGTTTTTACAAAATATTATTGTATGCTACAGCTATATAATTTCTCTCGATATATAGAATTTAGGGGGTGTAGTCAATTTGGATTTGAGAGGATTTTTAATGGACTTTTTTTAAGTGATACTTGCCATCGCATCAAGTGCGACCTCTACTTTTTTAAGTGATAGATTTTTAAAAAAATTAATAGACTTACAATTTTGTATGGATTTCTATTATAGATTTCTATGAATTTGTATGGACTTCTTTGATGGATTTGTTAGGATTTTTAAAGTTTTCATGGATTTTTTAGCATTTCTATGGATTGGTGCATATGTGCACATTGCTTCAAGTAAAAATATGATTCACTTTTGACAACTGTTGGATACTAAATGAGCTTACATAATGAAAGAGTGGATATATGTCACAGTTTAAAACATACCTGTATGAACCCAAATTGGACATTGGGCCTAAAACGTAACCCAATCACACGGAAAACCCCCGGAGAGCACTAGACCGTCAAGGCAAAGAAGGCTAAAGACGGAAGCTCAGCCTAGAAGTCAAGATATTGAATGACGTGGCAAAACTGGGTGGCAAACCTATGCAACTGGGCAGGCATAGCGGTCATTAGCAAATGGTTTTGCAGAAGGCAAAAACACATTTTTAGGGATAAGGATAGGGTTAAGTGTGAAATCACCACTTGGCCAATACTGGTACACTCAGCATTCATCTAGTTCTGACGCTCAACATTCATCTGGTTCTGATAGATAGTCTGGGAGCCTAATCACAGGCCCCGCAGAGGCATGAGGCATCTTTCAAGCTAATCATCACTTTCACCGTACACACAGGAGGAGTTGTGCGAGGCGCATCCAAGGCCAAACAATACCCAAGGTGAAAACGATATAAAAAAAAACGATAGACATGATTGATTAATCAAAAGAGTGCTGAGCAAGTCTTCTTATTGTGGTGTCCAAGCTGCTTGCAGCACTAAAGCAATATCTGCAAGTCTCAGATAATCAGAGACATGAATATGACTAACGAGCTTAACAAACCATAAGATTTTTAATGCTATTTACTTCAGCACTGATTCCTTAGATTCAAACTGTAAGAAAAGGTCTTAGTCCTCGAAGACCGAAATTGTCCCATAAGATTCAGTTACAAGGATCACAATGCAGCAGTAGGTTTAATACAAATTTTGTGACTTCAAAGCATGAGGTACTTTCTGCGTTTTGTTGCTTGATATGACATACACAATATGATATTTTTTGTTTGTATTTGCAAGACTGTTGTCTTCTCTAAATGCTAGATTTTCATTTTTAAGTCGCTGAGGACACAAGGGGTTGCAGGAGAAAGATCAACGAGCATCCAATCTATCATTGATGATAGCCAGATTCGTGAGTTGCGCTTGATGATCTGTATTGTGGAACCCATGATTGTCAGTTGGTGATACGAGAAAATAAGAAACACCGGTGCATTAGCAGATACTTGCTGCGTTCTTTCACAACTGCAAAAGGCAGCACAAGTGCCGGGCTTTCTCCCTTGAGCAAAATTTGTCCCACCTCGTCTCTCTTAAGAAATTGATTACAGAGGGTTGCCATAAAGTAACGTCCATTTCAATCACAATTACAATTACACAGGGCCTCCCATCTCTCTCTAATTGTTATTCACAATTGTCCTAAATTATCAAGCCTACCGAGTGGTTAGAATTTTGTATCTCTTCAGGATTTGGCAATATCTTCATGCAAAAATGGAGGGGTGGATATAGGAATTTATGGTCACTGGGCCTCAGGCAGGGTTAAAATTGGCGGAAGAATGTTCCTCTTGTGCAGAGGGAATTTTCTGGTCTTGAAATGAAACCCTAGGGGTGAAGGGTGGATTGCTTGAGGCATTTGGTATTTAGTATACCACTCACCTCAAATTCATCAAAATTCCTCACATATTAAATTCTAGCAAATATTTGGCATTTTCACTACACCTAGACATGTGTGGACTTTTTAAAAATCCTAGACTACTAGTGGATTTGGTTGTAC
This sequence comes from Malus sylvestris, assembly GCF_916048215.2. NCBI lineage: Eukaryota > Viridiplantae > Streptophyta > Magnoliopsida > Rosales > Rosaceae > Malus > Malus sylvestris. The sequence goes on along the minus strand of NC_062261.1, from coordinate 13,050,528 downwards.
TTTTAAAATCCTCTTAAATCTTAATTTGACTACATCATGATTTCTTAGTCTTTTAAAATCCTAATTGATTACATTCAAATTTCAAAATATATGAAAATCCGATCAAATTCTAATTTCTACACTTTACTTCTCTTTCTTGCCTTGCAAGTTCATTTTCACTCAACACTTTTAACTATGATGCACCGACTAATGATCTGTTATATATATTGTTCAAAAAGGAAAACTAATCATCTGTCACATTAAATCCTTTTTAATTATGATTAGCACATGGAACCGGATAAGTAAGATGGTCATGAATCATGAACATGATGAGCATTATTAAACCATCTATTTGACAAAATTTCTTTATGCATCTGTTCTTTATTAAAAAATGAGTGCATCAATATTCTAAAAAATACATTAATAATATGTTGGCTTATTTTTTTTTTTTTTTGGCACCAATCACATTGACATATTATTGATATCATATCAATCTATTCTTTCATTGAAGGACATACGTCCGTTCCATAACTACTTGAGAAGTGCGGGAGACTAGGGAATGGGTCGAGCAAACTCCCCCTGGGCCGAAAAATAACAGACGAAACTTTACTTAGATAGGGCTTTGGATAGATTGGTATTGATTTTTTCTTAGTGATTGGAAAGGAGGGTGCCGGGGTATGTTATAGAAAGGGAAGGCAGAGGTAGTACTTCGAATGGCGAAGAGAGGCGGCTCGGCAAGGAAGGAATGGGAAATCGTATATTTTGATAAAGAATTTCCAAATTCTAAGGGACTGAGGCCAAGTTATAACTTGTTCTCAATCTCTTATCCAAACATAGCCTAATTGATTATGACTGTTGTAATTAAAAAGGAAATTGTGTAGTCACTTAGTACTACGGTTTAGTGATATACCTCTTCATTTGTAAGTGAGCCTCTTCACTTGTAAGTGAGAGATCTTATGTTCGATTCTCACCAAATGTGAATTTGAACCACATTATCACTCCTTAATGTAGGTAATATCGTTTGTTAAAAATAAAAAATAAAAAATAAAAATTGTGTCCTATCAGAGGAGCTTAGTGAATCATCCAAAGGTGTGCCAATAACTTTTGCAGATCCTATGGCCCGAATAAGACAGTTGGGCTACACATGGGCTAGATGATGGTTTACAAATGGGTATTGTAATCCAGTATTGCATGTATGGTGGGCTTAATAAGTATAATCCAATTTGTTTTATTTTAAAAGCATGTTATTTAAATTCAAAGTTACACTTAACTGTACGTTTGTTGCACCGGACTTTCGAACTGGACTAACTTTAAGGATTAAGTTGAACTAAATTAGTGAAACATTTGGTGCAGTATCGGACTAATAAGCATGATAATATAAATCAGTGAAAAATGAATCGTATTTTTTAACTATAGAAATCTAATACCAAAATAATGTGGAATACCACACAGTAAAAAATTGTATCAATTGATAAAATTACATCCAATGCTTGAAACTCAAGGCCTACTTGAAAATAAATACAATATAAATATTACACTAAAAGCCATTTATAGAACATATATAACATATTCCACAAGCAAATGTTACAATAAGAAGCAAACACACACTATGGCTCCACAAATGTTGTTAGAGGATGTCTTCAGAAGTCTTGTTGTTATGAGCTGAATTGAGTCCCAAAACTAAGTGTATGGCATCCGAAATTCCCCAAATTTAACACAACAGCAATTCCCGTCTCACAAAATATAGGAATGCTAATGAGCCTCTCCATATTTGCCTTCTCTTAAATTAAAGTGGCAACTCTATCTAGGGTGATAAGCCAGCTCCAATTTCAATACAGAAGAACTCATGATATATAACAAAAGAACTGCTATTTGGATCAAATGAACTGGATATCATAATTAAGCTTAGACAAACTATAATCATGCTGCAACTAATGGCTTCATCCATGCAGATTTGGCAAACCTAGTAACACCACCACTTTGAAAGAAATGAGATAACGAAATACCTCGTAAAAGTAAATCCTCACCACCAAGTATATGCAGCTGCGTTAGCTGAGAGAACAAACATTGACAAGGACCTAAACAATCCTTCGTACTTCTCTTGTGCCACGAGTATATGCTATATAGTGAAAGGAAATGATGCTGTTAATGTGCTCAAAACCATTAAATTCAAGAAAACTAAAATTATCCAAAAAAATTGACAATCTTTATGCTAAAAATTCAAAATTTTCATAGATTTCAAACCCGAAACAACAAAATTGATCAGACTCCAATTATAATTTCACAATCTACAAAACAAAATCAAAGACATAGATCGTCGGATTTAGAATTTACCAGATGAGGAGCAAGACGAGGACGAGCAGGACATGGGAGCAAGAAGACGAGCTTAGCAATCCTGTGATAATTGGGGGTTCTAAACTTAATCCCTGTGCCTACTGGATTACACTAATAAGTAGTCTAGTCCAGTCCAATGAAACTTAATAAGCCCAAACAAATACACTATTAGAACTATGGATATTGACAAACATAAAAATAAATAAAAAATAAAAAATAAAAAAACTTAGAACTATGGTCTTGTGGTACTTTTTTACTTGTAAGTTAGAAGTCTTAGGTCAAATAGCGAGTTCGAAACTAATTTTTTTCCTCACCTCTTAATGTAAGTATATTGTTCCATAAAATAATTTAGATTCACTTGATCATAATTTCGTAACGATACTTAGAAAAACTTAATACAATTACTATCAGATGGTCTGATATTGCAATGACATTCAAGAACCATATTTAAATGTCAAATGGTAATACTATTAATTGTTTCTAAGTATTGTAGTTAGTCGTTAGAATGGTCGCCTTGGAGGAAACTTTATATTAACCTTTAATAACCAAATGTACATCATGTGATTGAGCCATGTTGCATTGTATCATTGGTTAAATAGTTAAATGGATTGAGTTAGTTAGTGTAAAGTTGTTAGAAAAGGGTAATTGAGTCATTTTGTAATAGAGATCAGTTACTACGAAAAGTTGTTGTGAATCATTTACTACATATTGTAATATCTGTTCTTCAAAATATACAAAGCTTTTCTCTTCATCTTTCTTTCTTGTCAATGCCTCTACTTCCATTGTTTCTTTTAGTTGTTCATAGTTTCATAGGTTAATATGATATCAGGGCAGGTTATCTCACATGTGAAGCCAAACGGCTACACGCGTTCCATGTCATTCCGTTGTGTTGTCCAAATTTTAGACTTGAAAATTCGCCACACTATGAGGGACCTTACATAGGCTTATAAGAGGTTGGGTTACTCTCCATATTACCAATTGGTTTTATTGTGGAACTTCAACTTTCTTAATAAACTTCATACTCCTACACACTCCCTAATTCTTAATAAAGTTCTACATGCACCTAACATTGCAAGAAGTTTACTCTTTGTGAAACATTTGTGTGCTAACAACAAAAGCTGGTTTATATGTGATGAATCTGAATTGTTTGTGCAGGACAAGAAGACAAGGAAGATAGTGTACCAAGGAAAGAGTAGGCATGAAGAGTTAAGGAAAGGGTAGCCTGAAGAGTTATTCCAGATTCTTGTGGTTACAAATACAAGAGGTTCACAGTTCATTACAAAGGATCTAGCAGCATATTTGGGTAAAGTAGTGAAGAATAATGTCTAGCATTAAAGGCTAGGACATCCAGCTCATGATATAATGGCTTCAATGTTGAAACAATATAATATTTTAGTTCAATCAGATAATACGCATGGTGTTTGTATTTCTTGCATTCAAGGCAAGATGTCTAGGACTCCCTTTCCAGTTAGAACTGATAGATGTACATTTCCTTTTGAAAAAGTGTACATTGATATTTGGGGTCCATCACCCGTAAAATCTCTAGAGGGATATAGATACTATGTAACATTTATGGATGAATACATAAGATATGTTTGGATTTTTCCTATGAGCAATAAATGTGATGTGTTTACAATATTTGTCAAGTTCTACAAATTTATTCTTACCCAATTTGGTACATCAATCAAGTCTTTACAAACAGATGGAGGGGTGAATATACAAGCAAGTGTTTTACTTCTTTTATTGTTGATAAAGGTATCTTGCAGTTAATATCTTGTCCTTACACTCCTTAACATAATGGAGTTGTAGAAAGGAAACATAAGCACATTTTGGAAACTGCAATCACTCTTCTTACTGCTGCTAGTTTGCCCTTTGAGTTATGGTATTTTGCATGTGCTCATTCAGTGCTATTGATAAACAGGATGTCTTGCAAAAGCTTGTCTTTCAGTTCACCTTATTTGACTCTATATAAGAAGGCACCTGATATAATGTCACTAATGATCTTTGGTTCAGTTGTTTTCCTATGGTTAAAACGATACAATGTGAACAAATTACAACCAAGATCAGTAATGTGTGTCTTTTTGGGATATTCACAATGCAATAACGGGGTTATCTGCTGTAATATACAAACCAAGAAATTTATCATATTTAGACATGTGTGTTTTGATGAATATTTGTTTCTTGCAAAAATAGTAAGCTATGGAAGTAATGGGATGACACTTAGACATGATGAACAAAGATCTTTACCTGTCATCATACCTATACCAGTTTCAAATAGACAGCAAAATGAAAGACATGCAAGGTCACAGAGTTCACTATCTCATTGTACCATAACAATATTTTCTCTAGTAAGTGATGATAATCAAGTGATATCTGAGACTAATGGGATGAATAACTGTACTTTATTGCATCAATCAGAAGGTAGTATGTCAATAGAGTTAGAATTTTAGGGATCTGGGACATCAAATACTCTTTCATCTTCACCAATACTCATTTGCTTCATGTCATTAAGCCTGCACAATTATAGGTAATTCTTCTTTTTACCTCATCTCCTAGTAACAATGATTCAGTCACAATAGTTGTAAATCAAAATTGTATTCAAACCAAATTACAAACTAGTGCCATTACAAGAATGGGTTATGTTGGATATCTTGCTTCATTACCTTAGTTGTCTTCTTTACAACTTGAAGATTTCTATACTGATGATAGCTCTAGCAAACTCAGTGAGCATTTCTCTGGAGGGTTTTCATTTTTAGTTGACATAATAGACAGTGAGGTAAACATTTAAATTTGCATCAAGTAAACCAGAATGGAAATTTTCCATGCAGGAGGAATTCAATGCATTAAAACTCAAGGAACCTGGGTATTAGTTCCACCACCATCAAATCAATCAGTCATTGAAAGTAAATGGGTGTACAAGGTAAAGAAAAATCCAGATGGCACTATAATAAGATTTCAAGCTAGGTTGGTTGCACAAGGATATAGTCAAGAGCAAGGCTTGGATTACTTAGAGACATTCAGTCCAATGGTTAGGCATACTACTATGAGAATCATCCTAACTTTGGCTGCTCAATTCAGTTGGCAATTGAGGCAGCTTGACATTAAGAATGTTTTTCTCCATGGAGACCTAGAAGAAGAGGTTTATATGAAACTACCACAAGGTTTTGTGGATGCTACATGTCCTGATCATGTTTGTAGGTTGGTCAAATCACTTTATGGTTTGAAACAAGCTCCTAAAGTGTGAACTCTAAATTCACAAGTTATCTTCTAGCTATTGGTTTTAAATCCCCTCTCAGACACTAGTCTCTTTGTAAAAGTAGATGATGGAGATATAATTTTTCTATTACTTTATGTTGATGATATAACTCATAAACTCAATGAAAATACAAGCCGTAATTGATGATCTTGCTTGTGTGTATGGTCCAATTTGACCTATGGACGAATACCCAAGCATACTTTCATGCTTGTTTGAGTAATAGCAATGAGATTCCCCAATATCATGCTAAGAATAGCCAGGATTTCCAGACATCTCTATTTTTCCCAGGGGGGGAATCCTTAGAATTACCACTGCTTAGTTTTCAATTCACCTCTGACCATCAAATGAAATGTGAATAACCCGTCATCCTCTCTTTGAAACAAGGGGTGCTTCTAGTTCTGTTGGGATTACATATACAATATAAAGAAGATGACTATTTGTTTATGACTCAGACTAAATATGCCAAAGACCTGTTAAGGGAAGCAAGTATGGACAGTTGTAAGTCTACATTAACACCATCTAAGCCTCATACTTAGATTCTTGCTGGAGAATGAACCTTGTTATCTGATCCTAGTCATTGTAGAAGCATAGTTGGGACTCTCCAATATTTAACCTTCACTAGGCCTGATATTGCTCATTCAATGAAAATGGTTTTTCAATTCATAACACAACCAACTAATGTACATATGTTTTTGGTAAAGAGAATCTTGAGATATATACAAGGTACTATTGAGTATGGTCTACAGTATATAATGAGCAAGGATTTCAATCTCACTGCTTACTCAGACTCGAATTAGGCAGCTGACATTAACACCAGAAGATCAATTATAGGTTTTGTTGTATATTTAGGAGTAAATCCAATCTCATGGCAGTCAAAGAAGCAGTCCACTATGTCTAGAAGTTCAACAAAGGCTGAATACAAAGCCTTAGCTCACTGTGCAACTGATGTCTTTTAGATCCGTTTAGTGTTCAAGGACATTCATCAACACATATCACTACCACCTTCTTTATATTGTGACAATTTATCAGCTTTGGCAGTGAGTTCAAATCCTGTTTTTCACTCCAAAATAAAACATCTCGACTATCATTTCGTGCGTGAAAATGTTCAAAAAGGAGATCTTATGGTTCACTACATTCCAACAGATGGTCAAGTAGCAGATGTGTTCACAAAAGGACTACATAGTCCAATTTTTCTCAAACATTGCAGAAGACGGATTGGGGTTGAATTCTGCAACAAACTCATCTTCAATAGCTCAGCTTCATTTAAGGGGGGAGTAATAACCATATGTACATCATGTGATTGAGCCATGTGGCATTGTATCATTGGTTAAGTAGTTAAATGAATTGAGTTAGTTAGTATAAAGTTGTTAGAAATGGTAATTGAGTTATTTTGTAATAGAGATCAGTTACTACAAAAGGTTGTTGTGAGAACCATTTACTGCATATTGTAATAGCTGTTCTTCGAATTATACAAAGCTCTCTCGTCATCTTTCTTGCTTGTCAATCCCTCTGCTTCCATTGTTTCCTTTAGTTCTTCATAGTTTCATAGGTTAATAACCTTATCAATGTGAGGGGTCTTAAACTGCTTTGCCGCCACCAAGAGAGAGAGAGACTTAATACTAATTGGTTATGAAAAAAAGCTTAACACCAACTAGATATAACCCGTATTCTGGATTGGCCACATGATGAGAATTGAACTTCACGAGTGTTGGAATTGAATTCGATTCCATGTGACATGTGTAATTTAATACCTGGCCCCAAAACTCATTATTTAACAAATACTGGACGATCTTGTTTTCCCTATGAGATCTCTCCTTGGGATCCATTGCCAGTTCTACTCTAAAAGTTGACTTGCCCATCAAAAAAGCTTTCATTGACTGTATACCATATGTACGATGGAGGGTGTTCACACTTGCATTAATAATGTGGTTAATTGACTCTGGATTTAAATTAAACAAAACAAAGGGTAGCTAGCATTATTCATGTGTAGGATCGTTGTACACTATAGATAGAATACAACCAATAATGTCATAAATATATACTTCTCAATGTCGTAAGTTATCATTGTGTGTTGGATCTTCACTTTATTTATTTATTTTGAGGCACAAAGAAAAGAGCATTCTTATACGCGTATTTTCTGCTATTGCTGACTTGTATTTTTTGAAGTAAGAAACATATGTTTGATCAATAAACCATACATAGTCTCAGTAAGATGAAGCTTCCACCAGCAGTGTTTGTATCTTGTACTTTTCTCGCTACATCCACTCCATACCACCTCGGACATATTTATTAGCTTTAGGTCTATTTGTTCTTGAAGATGAGAATGGCACAATCAACTAAATTTCAAATGAGTTGCCCTGTTCTCACCTTTCAAGAACAATCTGACGATTACGCAATGTTACTAATTCACGTTATATAAAATAAATTATTGACATAATTGATATATTATAGATCTATGATGTAATATTAATAAATAATAATTAAACTCACATGTTATAACATGAATAAATTAGTAATACCACATATTAGCACGAGAGTCTCAGTTAAAAACGTCTAACAGGAATGTGTTGATTGGTTTTAAAATGAAGCTCAACTTGCACGGTTGCACCTGGCTCAACTGTCAACGGCCAACAAGGCGGGAAATGAGAAGCCAGAGACTTGTGATCTGTGAAGAAACAGATGACAATGGTGGAAACTGACCATTCTGCCCTTCCATGGTCTTTGGTTTTCTGCTTGTTTTCATCATCATGTGGGGTTTCTGAGTGAGAGATCTAAGACTCACTTAATTCAACTCCACAAAGACCAGTCAGGCAAAGAAATCTAAGATTATAATTATAATCATCCCAAAAGTAAGCAATTAATATAGATCCGTTCTAAGCTGCGCAGCTCCCGCTTGATCTCTTCTTTCCTTCCCGCCATCGCGCACCACCGACGAATTCATGAGTCCAAAGTCCAAACCACCACCACCACCCTCACGTACACAACACATTTTCATCACTAGCAAAAAGTTGAAAAAATAACATTGCATTCATTCATTTCATTGGTCCCTTTTTTGCATAATTTTAGAAATTAAATATATATGTTTAGTAATTAGCACAAGTCGAATCGATGAGGTTTTGGCCAATTTTCATCATGATTTTATTTTAGTTAATGTACTCATGAACTATTTGTAAATAGTCAACTCCCTCCGTAACCTTAAGTTTTTTAAGTTTCCATGCATCACGTGTATATCTCATGAACCACTTAAGAGACTATGAGGACTTTTCGCTCTTACTAAAATTCACATTTGCAAACCAATTCTACTTCCCTTCAAATCGTGCAGGTCTGATCTATCGACCTATTTATAGTAGCAACTCATTCTAGTGTTAAAAAAATGAAGTTTTCACCTTCTTTATTAGCTCCAACGCTGTTCATGTGACAAATATGGACGATATTTAGGATGCAATAATCTAACGATGAGGAATGAGGTAATTGGCTATTTGTAAAAATTTATGGAGATAACTAAAGTTTAGTGTAGAAAATAGCACTTACAAGTGCGGGAGCAAATCGATAGAAACCTCCCAAATAATTAACTCTATCAAATGAATGGTTGCATAGAGGTATTACACTATATACGTACTATACACATATAATGAATATAATTAATCATCGATTATGTGTGAGCTAAAACCATGAGTTGTGAAATAGTAGCATATGCAGGTAGCTGACTGCTTGTGCATGAAGTGCGCCGCATATGAACCTCGATTTTTCATCGGTCTTCGCGTAGATCCATATATCCACGTTGGCATTGCCCCTCTGGGCTCTTCACGGCTGCTTCCTTCCCTTGCCACTTATATATAATCCCTTCCATCTCTGAACTTGCAGAGCTCAACCACAAAGCTACGAGTATTTACTACACTTGCACTTCATTTCAGTCTTCCTCATCTCTCTTGGGGAAGGACTGACAATAATTCGAGTACGTATTTCATAATTTCTATCTACGTACATACTTAAGTTTTTTTTTTTTTTTAGTACAAAATACTCCGTAAGTTTGAATGTGTAGTTTTTGCCAATATGTACTAGTTAGTATGTTTTGCCTGAACTTGTTCTTTTGTGCAGAAATCTGAAATTTGGACTACATATAGGAGCTGGCACAATGAGGCCAACCACTTTCGTGCATTTTTTCGTCGGAATTTTTGTTTGCTTGAGTTCTTTCTGCATCATTAACGCAGAAGATCCATATTTGTATTATACATGGACTGTAACATATGGAACCATTTCTCCGTTGGGTGTTCCTCAACAGGTTTGGCGTTTTGATCCTTCATGAACATAATGTTATTATATAATTCTGTATGTATGACTTCTGCTTAATTAATGTAGCAATTGTGGTTAATTATGCAGGGTATCCTTATTAATGGTCAATTTCCTGGGCCAAATATTGAAGCTGTGACAAATGACAACATAATCGTGGACGTGATTAACATGTTGGATGAGCCTTTCCTCATTACATGGTGAGTATTTTTATTGGCAGTTGTAATGGTTGTAGATTTAAAATGCATGGCTCGTCATAGGACTTATTTCTTTTGCTGTGGGAAATCAGGAACGGAATCCAACAGCGAAAAACGACGTGGCAAGACGGAGTGCTTGGAACCCAATGCCCCATTCCTCCAAACACGAACTGGACATACAAGTTTCAAACGAAAGATCAGATTGGAACCTACTCCTACTTCCCTTCAACTAAACTGCACAGAGCTGCTGGAGGTTTTGGGGGTTTCAATGTTGCAAATAGGTCGGTCATTCCAGTGCCGTATCCTATTCCGGACGGCGAGTTTACCCTGCTTGTTGGTGACTGGTACAAGACTGGCCACAAGGTATGTAATTCATAAAGTAATGGATATTCCTCACTTGGTTTACTCTTTCTTAGGCGTCGATGCTAGCAGTAGGGAAATGTTCTTTTTTGGATATAGCATGACATGTTAGTGGTCCATATTTACAGGCTGGCAACATAAAGTTTCGGAGTGTAATTGTTACAAACCATATAACAAGAATAACTTTCTGATAAATGCTCTTATTTTTTCAGGAATTGCAGCAAATATTGGACTCTGGCAAAAATCTTCCACTTCCTGATGGTCTTCTTATCAACGGGCTTCCTGAAAATACAGTCTTTACTGGCGAAAAGGGTATGCATTAGCGCTTCTCAAAAGTGTTTGTATACCATTTCTGTTTTTGAAGATTTTGTAATCAAAGTTCTGTTGGGTTATTTCAGGAAAGACCTACAAGTTCAAGGTTTCAAATGTGGGCATAGAAACTTCAATTAACTTCAGGATTCAGAACCATACAATGACACTCGTTGAAGTTGAAGGAGCTAATACCTTGCAAGAGGTGTATGAATCACTTGACATTCATCCAGGTCAATCCGTGGCTGTTTTGGTCACGCTATACGGTTCAGTCAAGGACTATTACATCGTTGCCTCCACCCGATTCACAAAGCCGGTCCTCACGACCACTGGATATCTCCGCTACGCTGGTTCTAACACCCCTGCTTCAAAACCATTGCCAATTGGTCCAACCTATGAGATTCACTGGTCTATGAAGCAAGCCAGGACAATCAGGTAGCAATCACTTCCTAGAGACATTTCTATTTCCATTTTCAGAAGCATATATATAGTTGGCGAATAAAGTTTGTTCACCAAATGATGTGACAGTTTCTGAGTATCTAATTTGGCAATCAAATTTGGTGAGCCTAGCATTATTGTCTAATGATTTTCTAATTATATATGGAATTAACTTTTTTTCCTTTCTGGTACTTGAAGATTAAATTTGACGGCAAATGCAGCCAGGCCTAACCCACAGGGCTCATTCCATTATGGAACTATTCCAGTTGTCAGGAGACTACTTTTGGCCAATACTGCTACTAAGATTGATGGAATGCTTCGATATGCCGTAAACAACGTCTCCTATGTTGATCCGGAGACCCCATTGAAGCTCGCTGATTGGTTTAACATCTCCGGCGTGTTTAACCTCAACACGATACAGGACACACCGACTCCAGGCCCTGCAGTATATGGCGCCTCTGTCATAGGAACTGCCCTTCATGATTTCGTGGAAATTGTCTTCCAGAACACCGAGCCTAAACTTCAATCTTGGCACCTGGATGGATACAGCGCCTATGTTGTTGGGTAAGCTCTATGACCAATTGTCATATGTATAACAAATTATTGCCTAGACATCATATTTTTTTAACAATTTGTCTAATAATATTTGTTCGCCTTCACAGATATGGCTCTGCTGCTAAATGGACACTAAATATGACGAGACGTTACAATTTGGACGATGCTGTACCGAGACACACAGTTCAGGTAATTGACAGGAACTTGTACCGTTTAACCTCATCCAGTTTATGCATACTTTCTGAGATTTTATCGTTCTATATTGATCAACGTTAATTGGTGTACACAACTTACAGGTATATCCACTTGGTTGGACTGCTGTGCTAGTCTCTTTGGACAACAAGGGTATGTGGAATTTAAGATCTGCAATCTGGTCTAAGAGGTATTTGGGGCAGCAATTATACATCAGAGTTTGGAACAATGAACACAGCGTTTATACTGAGAACGATATGCCTTTGAACGCTTTGCTTTGTGGCAAGGCCAAGCAGCAGTGATAGCAAACTTATTTACTCTTTGATCATGTAACTCGTATGTTCTTTCATTATTTTTATTTTTTAAATTTGGTAGTTCTTAAGTTTCAGTTACGAGGGTGTGACTGTCGAAAAAGAATGGGGAAACAGGCTTAGGATTGAGGGAAATAAGATGTTTCAAAGGGTCATTGTGTTAGATTTCTTGCTACCACATCCCATAGAGGATTCATTTCTCTTACATGTTCATTTTCTATTATGTTATGTGCTTCTATACTCCCCAGCACAATGTTTACTTCTCTGTTTTCCTGCTTCTATAGAATAAGTCATCACAGTTAACCAAAAGATAGCACCGTAGCAATTAAAAAGGAAAAGATATAATCCTTCTGTTTGGTTGCTCAGAAACATAAGGAAATGTTTACAGGCATTTTCATAGCACGGTCCAAATTGCGTCTATTTAACCCTAGATTCATGGTCCAACAAAAAAAAAAGTAAAAAATAAAAAATTGATGGCCCGTTTGGTTCGATTCGATTTTAATAAAAACTAAACCGAACTGAACCAAACAAAAAGCACTCAGAGACCCAACCAAACAAAAAGCACTACTCAGTACAAAGCTGCTCCAGACTTACCGTCCACAGGTGTTCAAGTTCAAACTACCTGCGACTGACCAATAATAAAAATATAAAATGATAACTGATCAAACTCTGTCAAAAACTTCTTATAACCAAGAACAATTCAGCTCCTACAAAATTACAATGGTACTAGCCCACCAACAAATAATTTTCATTGTTGGAGCCCCCGCTAACTAATTTTTTAGGGTGACTGTTTTCGTTTGTTTGAATTTGAACCCGCTATGAAAAACAATCTACGCTCCAATTGCTCAACGCAAGTGAACCGACCTCGGTATTACTGGGGGGATTGAATGTTCACTTTTTCTTCTTTGATAGCAATACCATCTAGTTCAGTCATTGCCGGAGTTGAAGAGAAACTCGCCACTTAATGCATTAAAGAAGAATGCAAAAACCGAGAGAGGAATTGCAAACAAAGCATCCTACTAATGCATTAACATAAAATTAACGTGATACATATCCAGCTCTCACCACCTGAAGTCAAGTCTTAATTAGAAAAAAAAATGCAAGAAATTATTATCATTATTGTTTTATGTAATGCTTTATCGCCATAAGTACTGGGGGATTTTCCATGGCAAGAAATTTTTTATTTTTATTTTGATACAAATGTGAGAAATTATTTTTACATATACATTTTACGTCATCATCTCATATCCTGTGCATGCAAAAGGGATTCATTTTTAACAAAACTTATGCCTCCCCAGTTTCCCTGGAGTGAAAATTTGTTAGAAGAAATAAGAAACGATTGGAATAAGGTCCAATTTTTTGTTTTTTTCTTCACCAAAAGCTGGTTCACTTTAAAGTTAAGCACTAAAAGTGTTTGGTAAAAATAAAATATCTTGTTTATTTTAAAATCAATGACCTACAAACAGCAGCTTTTAAAAGAAAACGGTACGTTTAAAAGCAGACTATAAATTGCTTTCTAAAAATGCTTTAATAAAAAGTGGACATTAAATGAATATTTTTAATTCCTATAATATGCTCATTAATTTTGAAAAATTACATTGTTAATCCTTTTAGACACACTTTATCCTTGAAAAATAAAGTGACCACCATCACCTACCACTACAAACCCTAACCTCTTACACCACCATTGCCATTACCACTATTGTTTCCACCACCACCACACCACAATCTCGCCGCCACACCACCACCATCAAAACCATGCCCGCCACCACTACGACCACAACCACTACCATTTTTGCCACCACAACTGCCACAATCATTGTTGTCGCCGCCCCTACCACCATTTTTACCTATGTAGCCCAACCACCACACCTCTTTATTGGCACCACCACTACCATCCCAATCATGCCCTCGCCACCATTGTCGTTGTCATCGCCCACACTATCATGTCCATTTTTGTCATTATACACAACTATATCACTTTTACATTAAAATTTACCAAACTTTTTTACATTGTTTTTCATACTCATAACACTTTTAAAATACAATTTATCAAACACTTAACTGTTTTTTTTTTTTTTTTTGCAGCTGAATGTTCTTAAAACATAGTAGAAGTAGTTGTTAGAAAAAGCACAGCAATCCCAAACTGGTCCTAAATAAAAGAAATTTTGGACGGGTAGCAAATCACTTTTGTGAAATCAAAATAAATAAAAGAACATTTTCATAACACAATATGCATCATAAAACTATGTAAGTTGTATTTTCAATTGGTTTTCCTCATTCTCAATTATATGTCTTATTTGGTTGAGTATCAACAGGATGTGTTACATCCATCCCTAATTTAAATTGTATTTTCACTAATTTTGAGTTTATCTTGCTTTTAAAATGGTTTTTGGATCTTAATTGGTGAGCCCAAGGGGCCCACCCCTAATTTTTGTCCCTTGAGTCTCTCTTATCTCTTCCCTCTCAGTCCTCTCTTTCTTCCTTTTCCCCGTGCTCTCTCTCTCTGCACTCTTCTTTTGCTCGAGTTTCACACACACCAGCACCTTCATCTCCTTCATCATCAACACCACAACAACAAAACATCATCACCATCACCCTTGTGTTCTCAAAAACGAAGAAAGGACACCCAAACCCCTCTTCCATTTGGCCGGTACTGTTCATCGTCTTCCCCGATGATTTTCTTGATTTTTCAGCATTGGTAAGCTTCTAAAAACCCTTGGGATGTGTTTTAGGGTTAGATTGAAGCTTGTTTTAAGTTGTGTATACATTTGAATCACAGAAAATAGCTTAGGAAAGCTTTTCCAAATTTTCCGGCGAGCACCACCACTTTTGAGGCAATTTCCGGCCAAACCACGGATAGTTGGCCAATATGCAAGGTATTAATATCTTCCTCTCGCTGAGTACTACAACTTTCCTTTTTGTTTCACCCAATTTCGTTGAGTATTGAAGAAGTTATATCCATTTGAATCTTACCCAGTTTTCGACAACCTCCAAGACTTTTGAGGCATTTTTCGGTCAAACCACGGAGAGTTAGACGTTGTGTGAGGTATCATTCTCTTCATCTCTTCGAGAACTACAACTTTCGTTTTTTGAATCACTCGATTTCATTGAGTTTTGACAAAGTTAGGGCCGTTGAAAGTTGATGTAGATTTCCGGCCGAATTCCGGCCTTCTTCATCCTTAGGTCCGGGGACCCACCAAACCTAAGCCCTTTAGGCCTTTCCTGTCGAGCCCAACCCAAAACCCATTTCAGTTTTATTATTTATTTTATTAATTGTTTTAAGTTAAAGGCCTTTGGGCCATGTTTAAATTAGGGCATTCGGCCTGTTACCTTGTTGAACCCCAAAACCCTAAGGCTAAAAGCCTTTGGGCCTTTTGAACTAGGGCTTTAAGCCCTAAAACCTAGGGCCCTAACCCAATAAATCTTTTTAGTTTAAAAACCCTTTATAACCCAAGCCCTTTATTTTAAATTGTTTTTATTTTATTTATTAAACCAAGGCCTTTGGGCCTTATCTAAAACCGTAAACCCTTTAACTTTTCAAACCCTTAACCCTAACCGGTCCAAACCCTTTATGGAGAATATTCCGTGAGGGAATATTCTATTTGGGAATATTCAGGGAATATTCTATTGACGATTAAGAAATTTATCCGGGACCTTTCTTAAAGTAATTCGACGTCCTGAATCCGTTTTCGACATCCGTTTTCCCAAATTCAATTGCTATTATATAGTTTTATTCATTGGACTCTTTATGTGCTTAGGGGGAATTATTATGGCGTTCTATTTCCTTTAGTTTGTGTGGCTCTTCGGCGGCTAAGTAATGTGAGTGGATCCCTTCTAAAATTACATGATTTTATAATTCAATTGCATAAATGAATAGCATGCCTTACGAGTTTATGATTTGATTTTATGTTAAGCATGTTTATTGAATATGTTTATTTTCGTCTCGTGTTTTTGGTGAGGAATTCATTGTTGGCCTATATTGAGCTATATTTTAATATATCGTATTTTCTATAAAAATAATGAACTGGTGGACTATCTGATGGATGACGATAAGATGCTAGAACATGTTTTAGAAACCCCTCTTTATAGTATAGACGATGGATGACTTTATACTATGAAGTGGTTATTTATGAGAGGCGTAACTATTTGTGCGTACCTAGTAGACACTATGCCATTTGGGGCGAGGATTTGGTGTTGGCAGTTAGGCCGGGAGAAATAATCCCTAGCTACGAGCTGAGGGACACAGAGCAGGCATTGGGCTGGGAGTTAGTAATCTTTGGCTACGGGCGCAGAGACCACGGAGCAGGCATTGGGCCAGGAGTTATATTTATTCAGTGATCTTATTAGCAGCACACCGCGTTTACGAGACGATTTACGAGACGATACACGCGATGATTTGTATGATGTTTTTCCGAGTTATACACGTTGAGATGTTTTATGGCATGCTATAGTTTCAGAAAACCTATCATTTATTGTGCTAGTAGTTTTCATTATATATAAACATGGGGGTTAGTATGTTCATAACTGTTTTTGTATTATGTATATATGAACTTGGTCCACTCACCCTTGTTTTGCGCCCCCATTCAGGACTTCGGATCAAGGCATACAATCCCGACGTCAAGACACTTCTGCAGCAGCATCTTTGAATCCTCTCGATGTAGGACCCACTTCTTTATTCATTCAATTTTAAAATAATTCTTTTTAGTGATTAGCTTTAGTTGTATGTGTGGAGCCAAAAATATTCACTAGGCGACACGTGGACTTTTGGACAAAAGAGGACAAAAATACCCTCGAGGCATACCGGGTTTCCTACACGCGAGCAGTAGAGAATCATTTTTTCAACCAAGTCAAAAGTGCCCAAAATAGGTATCAACTTAAAGCCTAATTTATTCATATATTTCCCATTTCATTATTTAGCTAATCAATTAGCTAAATAATATACTTATTCCTTTCATATTTCATAAAATCATAATAATTGACTAATTAAGGAATTAATTACCTAATCAATCCCTTAATTGTCAATTTGAAACATCCATTCAAACCTAAAAAATAGAATAGGGCCGGCTACCCCATTCAAAACCTAATACATTACCTTTTTTCTACCTTTTCCATCATCTCTTCCCTTTTATTAGCCAATTAACACCATAAAGCACAAAAACATTTCCTTTCATATTTAATTAGCCAATTAATTGGCTAATTAAACCTAAAATAAACCCTAAAATCCCACCTAGTAGACCGGCCACATTCCCTCTCTTTGCTCCACACCTTTTCAAATTTCTTCCACTATATTAGCCAAATAATGATAACCATTCAATTTAGTAACTTCCCATTTATTTCTATTGTATTTTATTAGCCAATAAAGTGGCTAATAAAACCAAAAATTCACCCAAAAGCACACAAAGGGGCCGGCCCTTTTCTTGAAAATGTGGACCATTTTGGTCCTATAAATAGTCACCCATTTCTACCAAACACTCATTCCAAACCTCTTGCAAAAATTCAAAAACACTCTAAACACTATTTCTCTCTAAATTTCTAACTTTGGCATCGGAGGTTCTTCGGCCAAAGCCCCCCCCCAATTCATCGTGGGCGCGTGAGGCTTTTGGCCTTAACCTAAGGTGCTAGTTGTTTTGTAGGTGCAAAATCGTCCAAGATCGAAGAGGAGAAAATTTGCATCCACAAATTGGTGCTTTCATTGAGAGTTGAAATCCATACTCGTAGAAGACTCTCGCACAAAAAAGGTTTTTTCTTTATTTTCTAGTCCATTTGAATATTTTTCATACGTTCTTATTATTAGAATTTTTTACTTGCAAAGGTTCTTTGATAAAACGTATAAGCAAAATATAATGGCTAGAAATTTAGAAAATTCCACAAGTGAAAATTCTAATGTTCAAGAAATGGGATTGCGGAGATCCGTGAGGCTAAATGCGACAATAAGGGGAGCGGCATCATCATCACGAGCT
Organism: Malus sylvestris; assembly: GCF_916048215.2. Lineage (NCBI taxonomy): Eukaryota > Viridiplantae > Streptophyta > Magnoliopsida > Rosales > Rosaceae > Malus > Malus sylvestris. Next base: position 13,032,344 of record NC_062261.1, on the reverse strand, counting down.
TCCACCATGGGAACCACCGTGGTGGCTACTTCGGTAGCTACCCGCGGCGAGGTCCATGGTGCCTTCACCACGGCCACCATGGGAACCACCGCGGTGGCTACTTCGGTAGCCACTCGTGGCGAGGTCCATGGAGCCTTCACCACGACCCGGAGATCCGTAAGGCAAAATGCGACAATAAGGGGAGCGGCATCATCACCACGAGCTTCCACCATGGGAACCACCGTGGTGGCTACCTCGGTAGCCACCCACGGCGAGGTCCATGATGCCTTCACCACGGCCACCATGGGAACCACCACGATGGCTACTTCGGTAGCCACTCGTGGCGAGGTCCATGGAGCCTTCACCACGGCCCGAGCCGTGCCATCCAAGGCTCACGGTACCAAGACCACGATCCAAGCCGTGCCATCCAAGTTCACGTGGACCCAAGCCCAAGCCTCGCATTCACATGCACCGCGCATTGAGCAGCCTGCTCCCGTGATCCAGCCTGCTCCCGTCGAGCAACCCACTCCCGTGGCCCAGCCTGCTCCTGCCAAGCAGCCCACTCCCGTGGCCCAGCCTGCTCCTGCCAAGCAGCTTACTTCCGTGGCCCAGCCTGCTCCCGCCAAGCAACCTGCTCCTGCCAAGCAGCCTGCTTCCGTGGCCCAGCCTGCTCCCGCCAAGCAACCTGCTCCTGCCAAGCAGCCTGCTCTCGTGACCCAGCCTGCTCCCAACGAGCAGCCCACTCCCGACGAGCAGCCCACTCTCAAGGCCCACACTGCTCCCGTGGCTTGCCAAGCAGCCCAAGTCGGCCCAAAACTATCTCAACCATCTGGACCTACCATCGAGCCGGGGGCATTCTCACCACATTTTTTTACGGATTTGACATTTCCCAACTCAAATCTCGCGCCCGGAGTCTACCACCCTTCCACTACTCAAGGAGGCGCATTCCTTCCAAGCTCTTCCAATCCAAATGGCGAACAACACTTGTCTCGACAAGTCATAGAGTTGACGAGCACCCTTGCACAACAGACAACTTTGGTGAATCAACTTTTGCAACGCATCGGGATCCAACGTGCCCCGGATGAGGTATCCCGAAGTAGGACAAGGGCAGACGAACCTTTCCAGCAGCATCCCAGCAAGCAGCCATTCGACCAGCCACGAGCTGAACGTTTAGGCAGTGTACATTCCCGATTGGGCCCCCGAGATAGCGTATACTCCCGTCTTAGCGCGCGGAGGAGCGTGTACTCTCGACTAGGCCCACGGATGAGCATACATTCACGGTTGGGGTCACACTCCGATAGTCAACATGAGCAACCTTCCAGACAAAGTGTTCATTCGCGGCTAAGCCCACAAGGAGCATCATCCACCTCACATCAGAGTAGGCAGCACGACGGACGGAGAGAAGCAGTCACTCAATCCAGCTCAAGTACAACCAGCAGCCTGCGAAGAACTCGCTCGCCTGCTAGGAATGCACCATATGCACTGCATCTGCGGCATAGACGAGCCAAACACATGGAAGAGCAGCCTAGACCAGCAAGTCATGGTTGGGGGCAGCCGAGAGCTGCACTACCCCAACAAAGGAAAATTCAGGAAGAAGTAGAAAGACTCTTGACCAAGCGATTGCATGATTTCCAACGCAACGAGGTCACCAACGAGGCACTACGACGGAACATGACCAACATAAGCAGGTCACCCTTCACGGACGAGATCGAGCAGGCAGAGCCTCCACGAGAGTTCAGCATGCCACATTTCACATCTTTCAAAGGGGATGAAGACCCGGAGAGACACTTAAAGCGCTACCGAAGCGCAATGATCCTTTATCGAAACAACGATGAGCTCATGTGCAAGATATTCGCCACCACTCTACAAGGCGAGGCGCAAGATTGGTTCTACACCCTGCCACCACAATCCATCCGGGATTTCTACGAACTTTCTTTGGTTTTCACCAAAAATATTCATCCTATCGCTCAATAAAAAAGAAGTCTGATCATTTGTTCAACGTCAAGAAGAACCCAAAGGAGTCACTTCGCGACTATGTGAGGAGGTTCAAAGTAGAGAAGGCAAAAATAGTCGGATGCAACGACTCGATAGCTAGAGCAGCCTTCCAAAAAGGACTTCCAGCAGACCACCCGCTATTCGGAAAATTGATCATGAAAGAAGATCTAACTCTGGCAGACTCTTTTGCTTTGGCAGAGAAGTATGCACTTTGGGATGAGGCTCGCCAATGCACATTCAAGGACTTGAAGAAGTACCCGACATCACCTCCCTAGAAGCAGCGAAGGACTTATTCACATGTTTGACGTTATCTAAAGTAGCAATAAGCTCTACCATCATACGAGAAGAGATGGGGGCCCGACTACCTGTATTCCACAGTTACCTGTATTCTACAGTTCAAAAGCTCTCATCGATGTTATTAAAAATTCAAAAGTTAACTTTGGCGATAGTTGTTGCAACCTAGAAACACAAATTTTACTTTCAAACGCATGCAATCATCTTAATGACGTACTATTCTGCCCAATCCAGACGCGCGACGATAAAGGCGTAGACCCTGGCGGATGTAAAGTTTTCTGACGAACGTAACACTGGAAAGACACACTTGAAAGTAAGTTTTGTCCTCGTCACCCTGAAAGATTCTACATAGGAGCAACATGTAACGGCAGTTGAGTACCATTTCTTGCTGCGCATCACACGGCCCTAGCCGACCCTTGCTCAATGATTCAACTCTAGAGTGGCCCAATACCGGCAGTTGAACATCTCCTGTTGCGTGTAATATGGCCCCATCTCCACAGCTCCCTACTGCGCCTTCACGCCGAGCCTAGGTGACGCAACAGAGCGGCCCAACGATGCCTCAGAAGTAGCCGAGCACACTCTAGCTGCGCCTACTCCACCCGATGGAGACTTTTGGCATTTGCATGTCGACGGCGTAGAAAAGCCTTCATCACTGCCGGCAGAGAAGGCTCCAAAAAGATGGATCCCATCTGGGAAGGTCCGTACAAGATCAGCAGAGTAGGGGGCAAGAGTAATTACACCCTCACCACCATGAAGCGGCAAAAAGATTAAAAAAAAATGGATGGCCTACAATCTGAAGAAGTACCATGTGTGACCTCCCGCTACATCAAAACCCGAAGACTCAATAAGCTCGACGGGCACCACCTCACAAGCTGAGGATTATCCAGTTGTTATGCAGTTCCTACCTTACAGCTAAAGTTCTCGTTCGTTTCACTCGTTTTTCAATGAGGAATTTAGAAGTAATCACAACTTGGCTTGGCTGCATGCTTACAACAACTAATCACTCTTGCACTTCAAAAGAAGACTGCACCCTTCTTAGGGACTCATCGCAGGAATTGCGCCCCCCGAGGGACCAACCATGCTCTCCAGTGCGAGAGGGTAAACCAATTCTCCGACACCCATATGGGTCAGCTCTCCAAGACGGGAGGATAAACTTTACACTCCGAATATCCAGACGTGGATGAGCCTGGCTGCCCTAGTATAACTAGATGCACGATGGCTTGCGCCGGGATTCCTAGAAGTAGCCGCAATGGTCTTTTTCAAGGTTTAGCTAACTGAAGGATTTTGGGTCTCTTGGCCTAATCCGTGGGGAACCGGGCCCTAGAGACGGAGAGGGCACATTACGCAGTACATCCGATGGACGGCTGCCCTGGAATCCTAAAGCTGCTACCGAGTGCACTAAGGTAGCCTACGGATTCCGGAAGACTGCCTACGGCTTGCCCTTCGAGCAGTGAAGCCGCACTAGACTTTTACAACCGCACATTCTTGTGAAAGGTTAGACAAGCTAGCGCGCATATACGAAGTTTTATCCACTGCCGACATGCTACGTAGTCGATAAGCTTCACCTCTGCCAAGCGCGGAACAACCTACACCAAGTCCTAAAGTGTTGTGATACTTGCTACGCAACCTACGGAATTGAAGAAAGTCAAAGTTAACAGCCTAGTGGTTACGTGGACTTGTCTGCTTCTGTAAGTAAGGCATCCGACTGCCAACCCTATGGCTAACAACTTTGCAAAAGTTCTACACCAACACCTACGGCTGCATAGGCTACGCGAGTTTGTCTGCTTATAAAAAAGTAGCATGCCTGCCACTGGTCTATCAAGTTTAAAGGTTAGGGCATGAACAAAAGAAGTGAAGATGAAGAAAAACGAAGGAAAACATGTTTATAAACAACTAGCAAAGGTTGAAGGAGTTCAAGCAAAACAAAAGCTACAAGGAAAAACAAAGAAAATCCTAAAGGCTACCTAAAATACTACACTACAGCAGCTTGGACATTCCACGACTACTCGGTCGCCACACCTTCAACAGCCGTAACGCTCTTAGCAGCGGCATCATCCGGCGCTTCATCCCCGGCTGCCCCAATCTAGGCACTAACTTCTCCAACTACTTCACCAATGGAAGCCTTAAAAGTAAAAGCAAGCAAGTCTTCCGGAGAAATAGAGAAGCTCATCCACTCTCTTCTTAGCATAAGTAGCGAAACGAAGCTCAGAAATTGCAAGCTTAAGATCTTGAATCTGAGGCGAATCAATCTCAGCAGCAAAGGGAGCAGGCTTTAGCGCCACTTTAGCAGCAGAGTCCACCTTACCACTGTTCATAATAGCAAGTCTCTACAAAGGTGAACCGGACTTGGCTCCCAAAGAACGTCCTGGTACAGACTTCGGCACTGGGGGCATGATAAAACCTTTACGCTGAGTAATCTTATCCACAATTGTACTAGCCATTCTCAACATGGAAGACGCCACATGCTCAGATCTAGCAGCCTTACATTTCTTCCCATTGGAAAATCATGTCAATCACATACCTCTCGGTAGCAAGCGGACCCTCATGAGCAGCAGAAGAAGTCTTCAGTTTTTTCTTAACTGGCATCTCATGAGCAGGCGGGGAAGATCTCTTCTTTCCATCTTCATTCATAGTAAGCTCCACAACAGCGATCAGACGAGCCAATGCATCCGCCTTGATCCTCTTTACCTCCTCTTTCTGGAGCAGCCCACCTTTCTTTCGGCAAAGAGGACTAAGCAGCCAACGACATTCATGGTACTCAGCAGGGGAGCTCAACCCAGCATTCCAACAGGCAGGAGGCCTGCATGCCCAACATTCCAGCAGCCCATGAGACCCGCAATCTCCTTATTTCTCTCAATCACCAGCCTGGCCCGAGTCAGGTCCAAGAGCCCAAAGGACATGAGCCATGCGGCTCGCCTAGCACTGCGCCCCAGCGCCACAATCCGCGACCCTAGTTGCACAAGCTGCCTTTTGGCTCAAGCCAAGCCAAGCTGCCCAAGCAGTGGTCCCTGCCACAACATCTCCTCGGCCCATGCCGAGCCAACTCTTGGCCCCTGCCAGCCTATGTGCCGCACCACCCCGACGGCTGCCCCGCAATAGCACTATCCAAGAATAAGGCAAGAAAAATTAATTTTTTCTTACATCGGTGTGGCACGAAGAAGACGAAGAAAGCAACGAAAGACGGTCCTTTGCACGGGCAAGATGTAGAAGATTGCTAGAGGAGGGGGAACAAATATCCTCTAAGCTATCTCTCTCTTGTAGGGTAGAATAAATCACTCTCCAAAGTTGATTTAATAACCCACTTAAGGTGGACTTAAATAGGCTTTGAGAGAAATTTATTTCCCTTTCCTAGAAGGATCTAATTTCCTATTAAAGAGAGAATCAACATCAAAATAGGAAGCAATCTTAAGTTTCCTAAAGCAAGAAGATCTCTACACCTGCTGCCATTTTTTTGCGAGCAGCCCAACAGGTGTGGGGGCATTTGTGGAGCCAAAAATATTCACTAGGCGACACGTGGACTTTTGGACAAAAGAGGACAAAAATACCCTCGAGGCATACCGGGTTTCCTACACGCGAGCAGTAGAGAATCATTTTTTCAACCAAGTCAAAAGTGCCCAAAATAGGTATCAACTTAAAGCCTAATTTATTCATATATTTCCCATTTCATTATTTAGCTAATCAATTAGCTAAATAATATACTTATTCCTTTCATATTTCATAAAATCATAATAATTGACTAATTAAGGAATTAATTACCTAATCAATCCCTTAAATGTCAATTTGAAACATCCATTCAAACCTAAAAAATAGAATAGGGCTGGCTACCCCATTCAAAACCTAATACATTACCTTTTTTCTACCTTTTCCATCATCTCTTCCCTTTTATTAGCCAATTAACACCATAAAGCACAAAAACATTTCCTTTCATATTTAATTAGCCAATTAATTGGCTAATTAAACCTAAAATAAACCCTAAAATCCCACCTAGTAGACCGGCCACATTCCCTCTCTTTGCTCCACACCTTTTCAAATTTCTTCCACTATATTAGCCAAATAATGATAACCATTCAATTTAGTAACTTCCTATTTATTTCTATTGTATTTTATTAGCCAATAAAGTGGCTAATAAAACCAAAAATTCACCCAAAAGCACACAAAGGGGCCGGCCCTTTTCTTGAAAATGTGGACCATTTTGGTCCTATAAATAGTCACCCATTTCTACCAAACACTCATTCCAAACCTCTTGCAAAAATTCAAAAACACTCTAAACACTATTTCTCTCTAAATTTCTAACTTTGGCATCGGAGGTTCTTCGGCCAAAGCCCCCCCACAATTCATCGTGGGCGCGTGAGGCTTTTGGCCTTAACCTAAGGTGCTAGTTGTTTTGTAGGTGCAAAATCGTCCAAGATCGAAGAGGAGAAAATTTGCATCCACAGTATGCTCTGAACACGTTCCTAAATTATTAATTCATTGTATTTTAAATTTCTAACTCCTATTTATTTCTTATTCTTAGCCTTTGTATCAATTAATGGCTTTCGTCACCCTCGGGTGTCGGTCAGCACGTGTCTATCTTGGTATTTGAGGAATATCGGGATCGGGACGTGTCAGGATGTAACAATAGCAATGTCATTGGTGAGATGTTAACAATAAGTCAAAATGCATGCTCAGAAGATCGGCTTTCAATTAGTCAGTGCAGTTAACCACATGTTGCATTGAATTACATAGCACTAAAGCAATGTCTACTAAGAAAAAAGGAAATTAATTATTTTTATTTTGGTCAAATTAGATAACTTTCATTAATTAAAAAAAGCTAATACAATTAAAAAAGAAAAAAAAAAGTAGCTAATACAAGAGATAGAAAGCTCAAAGCAAACCAAATGAAAGTATAGCCTAAAAGAAAATATAACATAAAACCAAGGTCTAAAATATCGATGATATCGGAAATATTGGTAGTCCAAAAACATGGAAATTTCGATAGAAATATCGGGATATTATCGATATCGATAAAAATTGAATAAAAACCATGGAAATTGTAAGAAAAACTTGGAAATTTTTATTGAAACTTTGCATGATGTTTATTTAGTCAATTATCTATTAGTTTATCACAAAAAATTGGAAGGAAATGCATTGCATGATGGATTTACCTGATTTAAGTTGATTATATAGCGAGCTGGCAAACATTGTGAGTGTAGAAAATATGTATTAATTAATGAAAAAAGTTTAAACACACCATAATCATTTATATATAATGAATTAGTACAATATTTTACACTTTATACATTGCATGGTAAGATACATGAGTGACTTAGTACCACATAGAGTTCCTATCAAGGTCTAAAATATCGATGATATCGGAAATATCGGTAGTCTAAAAACACGGAAATTTCGATGGAAATATCGGGATAATATCAATATTTTAGACTATGCATAAAACCTAAAGAGAGAGAGCCCAACAACAAAATCCCTGAATCCGGAACACCAATGCCTTCACCACAAAAGATGGGTTGCCATCGCAAATTCGCCGCCACCATGAGAGCTAGTCCATTGGGGACCAATAGGCCGGCACCCAGCTTGAAAAATGGACCAAGCTCCGTTTTTTTTGCTCCACCCCAGCCTAATAGGCTGGCACCTAACCCAAGCTAGGCCATAGGCCGGCCTAAAATTGACAGACCTAAGAGACAGGCCATCTGACGTCAGGCTTGCGTCAGCCTAACGTCAAAGCCCACTGAAAAAAAAATTTGGGTTAGGCACGTGTGATACACACTTGAGTGGGGGCGCATCCCTAACAAAAAAAAGGTGTGGGGCCCGTCGTTGTAGTGTTATGGGCTCAGGTAGGGGCCCACCAATTTGCACCCATGAGTGGCCATGTGGCTCGTTATGGGCCGTTGGATTTCCAACAACTAATTTTCTGGACCGTTAGATTTCCAACGGTAAAAAAAATTTGATATTCAAACGTAATGGCTAGTTAACTTGGCGATTGCTGGGCTGTCCGATCCGAGATCAACGGTCAGCGTTTTTCGTTCCCAAAAAAAAAACAAACAAACAGTAAAAAATATGACCGTTGGTCCACGTGTCAACATCTGGACTGTTGGATTTCAATCTTTTTTAAATCCAACAGTCCAGATTAATTAAGTTAATAAAAATTATTAAAAAATAGAGAAAAAATTAAAAAAAATTCTATAAATACCTAACCATCATCTTCCACCTTACACCACATTTCAATATTTTCAACACTTTCAACCAAAGCTTTCATATTATTTTTCGTGGAAAAAAATGACTACGTGGAAGCTCATCGAAGATGTTACGTTGTGTGAATGTTGGGTTCAAACTATTCATGACCCGATTACAGGTAATGAGATGGATAAGTGAGAAATGTGGAGTAAAATTATGGAATCGTTTTGTGATGTACATGGAAAAGGCGCCAGAAGTAGTCAAGGTCGTCAAGGTCGCTGGAAAAAACTCAACGCATCCTTTACTTGTTGGAAAAACGCTATCTCTCATGCTTCCGGTAATCTGTGTAGTGGGACAAGTTTAGCGGATCAGGAGACAATATTTTTATTTATTTATATGTATTCCACCCGCATCAATATTTTAATTTATTTATTTGTGTTATACCCGCATTTTATAATACTGTCTTATCTCACATTTATATACACTACAAGCACAAGCATTCTACAATGCAAATAACCATAACAAATCATTCAACAAATGGGAATATTGGCAAATTGTCAAAGATTGCCCCAGATACAGAATTGTGGCAACCAGTCCAAAAGTTGTCATGCACGACATGGGTTTACATAGTTCGCCAGAAGCAGACACGGCCGAACAAGAAGGCATCACATTTGAAGATACGGAAGGGACGCCTGAAGAAGTGCAGGAGACCCAGCCGACTCATCAGTCCCTCAGGCCTAAAGGAAAAAGGCAGCAAAGAAAAAAGGTAGTTCTTCCAAAAATGACTAGAGATGAGGCAAAAGCTGCGACTATGGCACAGGAAACGGCTAGATATGAGGCAAAAGCTGCAACTATGGCAGCAATATTAGCAACTACTAAGAGACGTGATGCGGCTAATGAGAGACAAAGAGAAATACTTAATCGAGAAAATCAAATGCTTAGAGAAGAAATGACGGCTCAAGCAGATCGTGACACTATAAATAAGTCTCTAATAGGGATGTCTCCGAATTCTAAATATTTTTGGACATTAGAAAGAAAGAAAAAGACATGGTGCGAAGGTGGCATGCAAGAGATGAGGAATCAAGTCGAGAGGGTTCTAGCTACACATATCGTAGCAATGAAGATCCTAGCACCACATATCCTAGCTCCTCAAACTTTGTATAATTTCTTATTTATTTTTAGTACTTAATTTAATTTCTTATTTATTTGTAGTACTTTATGTAATTTCTTATTTATTTTTAGTACTTTGTGTAATTTCATATTTATTTTTAGTACTTTGTGTAATTTCATATTTATTTTGAGCCTTTGAAATCCAGGTCCAAAAATATAAAGTGTTTTTAGGGGTGAGTCCAATTATCTAATTATATGTTTTTATTTCGTTTATACTTATTTTATATTTTCTAAAAATATTAAAAATCAATTAAAATCTTCTAATATTATGCATTTTCCAACTCCAAAAAATCTAGTCAATATCTTATAACAAAAAAACTAATATACTAACATAAATCTATCTACAAAACATTCTACCCTAACTCAAGTAACAAATATATGAATGTATATTATACCTATAACTGAGATATAAAACCTAACTAAAAGATAGAAAAAATAATAATAATATACCTACAAACAAGACACATTAATCTATGACAGGATGCTTATAAAAAGGAATTTGTCATATAGATAGATAAAATACAATTAACCTGTGATATAGGTTGATTATAAAAATTAAAAATAAAATCTACAAATGGGGTTTAAAGCAGGAGGAAGAACAAAAAATAACAAAAAAGAAATAAAAAGAAATAATCAAAGAGATAATTAAGAAGAAATTTGATTTTTATAATAATTCTTATCATTGAAAAGATAATTATTGATGATTAAATAATTAAATTTAAGAAATTGGACTTATTTTAATAAATTGGACTATTCCTAACTAAAAAAATTGGACTTATATCAAGTTTCCCCATTTATTTTAGTATTCTGTATAATTTCTTATTTATTTTTAGTACTTTATGTAATTTATTTTTTATTTTTAGTACTTTATGTAATTTCTTATTTATTGGTAGTACTTTATGTAATTTCTTATTTATTATTAGTACTTTGTGTAATTTCTTATTTATTTTTAATACTTTATGTAATTTCAAATTTATTTTTTGTACTTTATTTAAACACATCAAATAAGATTACATAAACTCACCAAATAAACTTTAAAAAAAAAAAAACACCAAATAAAATTACATATCCTCACCAAATAAACTTTAAAAAAAAACACACTAAATAAAATTACATAAACTTAAAAAAAAAACACACTTTATTCTTCAACCACAAGCTCATTTTAATTATCTTCACCTTGTTGCAATCCCCACTGATTCTCAATCAAGTCTCTCTGACAGCTTATATGCCAATATGACTCTTGCACTGAAGTGTACCGCTCAATGATCAATTGATTGTAACTTCCATCCCGTTCCAACGACTTGTGTTGCACGGGATTTTCGGTCCAGTCATGAGCAAAGTAGATACGTGTTCTTGAGTTGTTCATCGTATCCAGCTCATATTCATCAACGACATCATAATCATACTCATCTTCCACAATCATGTTGTGGAGAATAATACACGTCATCATAATGGATCGAAGAGCCTTGACATCAAACATTCTAGCAGTAGCCCTGACAATCGCCCAACGAGCTTGCAAGATACCAAAACAACGCTTCACATCCTTCCTACACCCCTTTTGACATTTTGCGAAGTGTTTTTCTTTTTCACTCTGTGGATGTGGCACTGTTTTGACAAACGTTGTCCACCTTGGGTAAATTCCGTCTGCAAGGTAGTATGCTCCGTCGTATTTATGGCCATTAACCCAATATGTGCATCTTGACGCTTTTCCTTGTAGCAGTTCGTCAAATACTAAAGATTGGGCAAAGACATTTAGGCTATTTTGAGCTCCTGGAACACCAAAAAAAGCATGCCAAATCCATGTATCAAATGAAGCCACCACTTCCAAAATGATACTTTTGGCTCCTTTTTTGTCGCCATAAGCTCCTTGCCACGCACTTGGACAGTTTTTCCAAGTCCAGTGCATGCAATCAATGCTTCCAATCATGCTAGGGAAGCCTTGCATCTCACCCTTCCTCAGAAGCCTTCACATGTCCCTTGGCGTGGGGTTTCTGAAGGTACTCATTGGTGTAGAGGGCTTCAATTGCAGAGCAAAATCGCATCTATTTTTCCCATCCTCGCGATCTTATCCACTTGACCTGCAGATACTCCATATGCAAGCATTCGCAAGGCAGCTATAATTTTTTGCTAGGAAGAAGACCTAGAACATGAAAAACATTCTCTTTTTGCACAAAGTATGGATAATGGTTGCAAATAGTACTCATGATTTTGTTGAACAAACTTCGTTGCATTCTAAAACGATGTCTAAAAATATGATCAGGGAATACGTTGTTGGGAAGAAAATAATCTTCCAAGAGATCTTCACTTCGTCTTTCCCTTTTTCTATCGAAGTTTGCGGCACGTATAGGTTTGGCTATCTGACCCATAGCTTCCATGACACGACGGGAATGTGAGGCCTGAAACCTTCTATGTTCATCATCCTCATCCTCTTCCATTGCGAAAGCCTCATCTCCACCTTCCTCAAGATTGAACAATTCTTCTTGTTGTGCCAACACTTTTTTCTGTTGCTCATACAATCTCTTTGACAAAGACATTGTAAGAACTCAAGATTTAAAAACAATGAAGAAGGATTGAGTTTGATGTGTGAATGAAAATGGATGTAGGGATGTAGGGTTTATATGGACACAAAAAGAAATGATGATATTCTGGACAATGCCACGTGGCACTACATGATTGGTTGAAAATCTTATCGAAATCTTGGCTAAATTATTGTAAATAGATAGTAACACATGGCACGTCGGGATTGGTTGAAAATCTTATCAGAAATCTATCCATCAAATGTTACGTTCGGATAATGACACGTGGCGTGACAAGATTGGTTGCAAATCTTATCGAAATCTTGGCTAAATTAATTGTAAACAGATATTGACACGTGGCACATCAGGATTGGTTGAAAATCTTATCAGACATCTATCAACAAAATAGTACTTTCGGATCATGACACGTGGTGAGACAAGATTGGTTAAAAATCCTATCCGAAATTAAAGCTACATTTTTTAATTTATTATTTTATAAAAAAACAAAAAATAATAATATTTTAAATAAGTTGGGTGCCAGGGCATTTTGTAAAGGTGTAGATCGTTTATGCCAGCGCATTTTTTAGGATGAAGATGCTTTTGGCCAATTACTGTTCATTGGATCTATCACTATTCATTGAGTGGATCAAAAGGGCTGAGTGTTGCATGTTTTTTAGAGGTAGACAAGCCACTTGTGCAAAACGTTCTCATAATCCTACCAAATAGTGTGATTGGCACTTTAATAACACTCAACACCAAAGAGCACCGTCTTTGAGAAATACACGATGGCCAAGTAGCAGTGGTCGGTGATGAAGGACTGACGACAGAAGAAACATTCGAGGAAGAAAAGGGCATAAAAGTCCAAATCTAAAACAAACTCAGGAAAGTTAAGACAAAGGCTCAAAGAACACTAGAAATTGAGGGCCAAGAGAAATAGAAATGCATAAGGCAAAGGAAATGCAGAAGGCAAAGGAGAAGAGGAAGAGGTAACTGAGGTTAGCAAGGAAAGAGGGGTTGCCACCGATCCTCACCCAAGAGCAGGAGTCGGCGGCTAGAGGGGAGTTTAGGGTTTTTTTTGCTAGCGCGAAGAAAGAGTAAGAAATGATTGCATGGCTAATTTCGTTGCTCAGATACTGAAGGATTCAGTTCCAAGCTTTATATATATTTCTGTTTCTCTATAGTCGATTGATTTGAAGTAGTTTTTGTTTAGTCCATTCTCTCATTATTCTTGGAAAGCATTACATAAATTGTGAATTCCTTAAGACATCCAAATTGTAAAGTGCAACATTGACTAATTCAATACCCCAATCATTTGGTAAGACATTTACCTTTTTTCATATTTTTGTCTAATAGCAGATCTAATGGTAGCAAGCATGCACTGATCCATTCTCTCCTTCCTCACCTCGGCACTGGAAACAGAAACACTTATTAGGGGCCAAACAAGGAGTAACTCTTTCCTAGGAAGGAGACACGCAATGTCTTTTATAGACTTATAGTGTGCCACATGTAGCGTACAACTATAATTTTCCTGACAGTGCTTATAATTGGATCCTGAGCTCAAGATGGGAATCTTCATGAGCAACACATCAAGGCTGTTGAAATTTGATCCAACGGCTTCAAACAAATGACCTTTCTAAAAGTTATAATAATTACAGCCGTTGGATCAAGTTTGAACGGTCCGGATGGGCTGCTCATGAGGATCTCCATCCTAAGCTCAGGAAATGATCCAGTTCCTAACATAGAGATGTGCAATTAATAAAAAAGTAGAGGTGATACTTGCCCCTTGCTTTGATTCCCCCTCCCCTTAGCCACAGTATGTGTGTGTGTGTGTGTGTGTGTGTGTGTGTGTGTGTGTGTGTGTATCCAAATTATTTCATTGCATGCTTTCTTTTTTTTTTCTTGTTTACAATTCTTTTTGTTTTATGCAAGTGATAATGAGGAGAGAGAATCGAACTTAAGACCTTAGATGTAAGGGTAAGTGCTTTAAGTATCTAAACTACAAGCACATTGTTTTCATTTTCTTGTGTATAAACAAGGGAAATTTGTGGGCCTTTGGTGTTAGCTTAATTGGTGAGGGAGGGTTGGGTAATTGGATAGAATTAGATTATTCCATCTTTTAACTTCCGCCAATGTAACTAAAAAGTAGCTATAACTAGCAGATAAAAGGTGATGTCCCATAATAAAATTAATAGAAAACTAGATTTTAATCCTTAAATAAGATAAAGTTTAGAAAAATGTCTTATACAAGATTAAAAATTTATTTTAGTCCTTAGACTCTATTCAATGCCAGGATATTAAATATCTCTCTTTTTTATTTATAATTTTATGGTGTTCATAAATTAAATTTTATGAAAATATTATAAATTTTAATTCTCATTATGGTAAGCATCTTATATAAGAAAATATTTTTGTAAAGATTTTTCGGTACACATGTTTTTGCATATTTTCTTATGTGCCACTAATTCATTACAATATATCTGGGTACGAACATTTCAGTACACTAAGTTAGTATAATATGTGTTGATGTACAAAACCGGAGGTCTTGGAACAACGTAAATCTGACCGTGAATCTATAAGAAATGTAAATAACACAAGATGTATCATGGTTCACCCCAAGGTTTGGGCTACGTCCACATTGATTGTATTGTATTTCTCTGAGAAGTGAGGGAGAGAGCCTCTGTAATATGAGAAGGGATCTGAGAAGGTTTCAAGCCTAAGAGTTGGCCTCAGAAATGGCCTCCCCTAATTGTGAGGGTGATGGGTTCTTTTATAGAATAAGGATTCCTCACTTATTACATATTTGCCCTTTCCTTTATCACATAATTACATTTAAGTCTCCCGAGTATTTGTACGAGATCTAAATACGAGGCCCTAAATATGGTATAAACAATAATCCCCCAAGTCTTCAGTCAAGAGAGTCTTTTGGCTGGAGATTTGAAATTCAGTCCATGTGTGGGCCAAAGTAACTAGATGTTGTCTTGAACTGATGCTCGATATGAGGCGTGCTCAATCTGAAATGATGCTCAACTAGAAGTAGCACACGTTGCGAGGCTGCTCGGCTCGTGGCTTATGTTGCCTTGGTTGGCTCGGCTTGTGGCGTTTGAAGGTGAGGGAGTCCCTTTTATAGAATAAGGGCTCACTCCTCAATACATAGATGATGGGCTAGAGTTGATGCTCTCCAATGATGGTGAGGGAGTCATTTTTATACAATAAGAGCTCGCTCCTCAATACATGAATGATGGGTTAGGAGTGATGCTCGCGGCGAGACGGTTGTTCAGCTGGCGGTGATGCTCTCTAACGAAGGTGAGGGAGTCATTTTTATAACATAAGGGCTCGCTCCTCAATACATAAGTGATGGGCTAAGTCCTCCAAGTATTTTTCATGAGTGCTCTCTAATGAAAGTGAGGGAGTCCCTTTTATAGAATAAAGGCTCGCTCCTCAGTACATAGATAATGGGCTAAGTCCCTCCAGTATTTTTCATAAGTGCTATCTAATGAAAGTGAAGGAGTCCCTTTTATAGAATAAGGGCTCGCTCCTTAGTACATAAATAATGGGCTAAGTCCCTCAAGTATTTTTCATGAGGCCCAGTTGAGGCCCAATATATGGTACATAATGTAGTCCCTCAAGTCTTCTGTCAATAGAGTCTATTGGCTGGAGACTTCAAATTGAATCCGTGTATGGGCCGAAGTGGCGGTTGTTCGGAGGCGGTATTTGTATACCCTGCACTGAAGCTTTGTAGGTGAAGCTTTGCAAGTGAAGCTTTGAAGCTAGAGCTCTGTAAATGAAGCTTATGAAGCTAGAGCTCTGTAAATGAAGCTTTTGAAGCTGATTGACATGAGTGATGCTCATAAATATTTATGTTGATTGACATGAGTGATGATCATGGATGTTGACATGAGTGACGCTCATGAATGTTTATGTATGATTTGGATGAGTGATACTCATGGATGTTTATGTATGATTGACATAAGTAATGCTCATGAATGTTTATGTATGATTTTATGTATGATTGACATGAGTAATGCTCCTGAATGTTTATGTATGATTGACATGAGAAATGCTCCTGTATGATGTGAAGTACTAGGCGTACTTTTGATCACCTGGTTGGTGGCATGAAGGAGAGTACGGGTTGTACATTTCATCACCTGGTTGGTGGCATGAATGGCTAGTTGCCAAATGATATTAGAGTACGGGTTGTACATTTCATCACCTGGTTGGTGGTAATAGCGGCGGGTTGCTGAATAATTTTTTGTAGTGCTGGGCGTACTTTTGATCACCTGGTTGGTGATAATAGAGGGCCTTGCTTTTTTGAGCATACGGGCATTCGCTCACCACATAGTATTCCAGCCATTTATTTTGGGCTTTGTCGTTTTTTTTTCTAATTACCCTCTGATGGGGTTTATACAAATGTTTTCGAAAGATAATAAAAATAAATTACATCATTCTAGTGGGGTGTTTATTCCTTGCTTTTGAAGTGTCCCCATGTGCTTCCCTTTTGCTTTCTCTTTTCCACCGCACCACTCTCTTTGTCTCTGTCTGTATCTCTGCGCTGCTGTCATACATGTGCTCAGTCAAATCCCAATCTCAGATTTTATTCTCTTATCTTTCCACTGCGTCTTATTTTTTGCTTTTGCTTTTGGAGACTTGCTTTACTTCTTTTTACTTTCTGCTTTGCTCTTTTCTTTCTTTTAGAAAATGGTAGACAATAATAACATATGCCCAAAAGATGAGGTGACTATTCATGCTTGAGGATGAGGTGAGGACTCCGTCTCGCTGTTGTTGGTTGAACTGGATGGCTTGCTGCTGCTGGTTGTAGACACATATAGTCTACATTTCCTTCGTAAATTAAAGTTCCTTATTCGAACTTAGCAGGAGAGATGAGTCTTTCAAATGAGCAAGTGACAGATGGAGTTAGAGATGTTACAACAAAATAGTTAACAGTGGCAGTTTCTTTCTTTGGCCAGGATCACGAGTGTTGTTCCCTTTCTCCCAGTACTGCTGTGTATATTCACCGACCTTCTCTGTAAAGTTACATGTTTGCATTGCCTGAGAAATTGTTGCACTAGGAAGGAAAATGCCATCTTTATCGCCTGCAGCCTGAAATTGGCAATGTAAGGATCTTGCTGCTGCAGCACCACCAAATTGATTGTCCAAAAGTAAATGGTTGGGCCCTGCTACACGGTGCAGGATTGCCCGTGCCTTATTAGGTGACACTCCATCATATACATTCACCTTGCCGCGGTAGAAAATTGTCATTTTACTAACTAATGCATCAGTTGTACAATGATTTCTTGATTTTCAGGATCGGCGGGAAACTGAGGTGGTGTTGGTGTTAGGCGGTAAGACCCTCGATAGCACACGGGGGACCACAAAGCTCTTCTTCCGCTGTCAACAGCCGTCACTTGCAGGAGGATGTTGTCGACGACGAGAACACGAGTTTCTTCCGAAGTCAACTGGGGCGAGAGGTCGAGCCTCTCTGATCTCTTCTGCCATGAGACGACGCCGCACCGTGAAACATGATAAGCTACTGGTGCAATAGTAGGATCGAGAGCTGAGGAGATAGAGATTTGATTCCCTGGTTTCCTGAATACCAACCCAAAACCCAAAAAGCAAAGACCTTTATCTTCCCTGTGGGCTTGTGAAGAGTGTTTGAGATTTGAATCTTTTCTGTTTCTGGGTTTTTTGTGATTTTGTAGATTCACCCACAGAAAGGTTATGGATAGCAGGCACGCAAACCTGTAAAAGCAAGGAATAAATACCCCACCAGAATGATGTGATTTATTTTTCTTAACAGATGTATGATGTAATTTATTTTTCCTATTTTTTCGGAAACATCTGTATAAACCCCATCAGATGGTTAAAAAAAAGGGCAAAGCCCAAAATAAATGGGCTGGCATGTTGTGGAGGGCGAAGGCCCATAAGCCCAAAATAGCACCAACCAGGTGACCAAAAGTACGCCCAGTACTCCAAAATTATTCGGCAACCCGCCGCTATTACCACCAACCAGGTGATGAAATGTACAACCCATACTCTAATTTGGCAACTAGCCATTCATGCCACTAACCAGGTGATCAAAAGTACGCCCAGTACTTCATATTATACATGAGCATTACTCATAACAATCATACATAAACATTCATGTGTATCACTCATATCAATCATACATAAACATTCATGTGCAACACTCATGTCAACATTCATGAGCATCACTCATGTTAACATCCATGAGCATCACTCATGTCAATCAAACATTCATGAGCATCACTCATGTCAATCAAACGTTCATGAGCATCACTCATGTTAATCAGCTTCAAAAGCTTCATTTACAAAAGCTCTAGCTTCAAAAGCTTCATTTACAGAGCTACAGCTTCAAAAGCTTCATTTACAAAAGCTCTAGCTTCAAAAGCTTCATTTACAGAACTCCAGCTTCAAAGCTTCACTTACAAAGCTTTAGTGCAGGGTATACAAATACCACCTCCGAACAACTGCCACTTCGGCCCATACATGAATTCAATTTGAAGTCTCTAGCTAATAGACTCTATTGACCGAAGACTTGGGGGACTACACTATACACCATATATTGGGCCTCAACTGGGCCTTATAAAAAATACTTGGGGGACTTAGCCTATTATCTATGTATTGAAGAGCAAGCCCTTATTCTATAAAAGGGACTCCCTCACTTTCATTAGAGAGCACTCATGAAAAATACTTGGGGGACTTAGCCCATCACTTATGTATTGAGGAGCGAGCCCTTATTCTATAAAAGGGACTCCCTCACCTTCATTAGAGAGCAACGCCGCCAGCTGAGTAACCGCCTCGCCGCGAGCATCATTCCTAGCCCATATTTATGTATTGAGGAGCGAGCCCTTATTCTATACAAGGGACTCCCTCACCTTCAAGTGCCACAAGCCCAGCCAACCAAGGCAATATAAACCATAAGCCGAGCAGCCTCGCAACATGTGCTACTTATAGTTGAGCATCATTTCACTTTGAGCACCGCCTTATATCGAGCGTCAGTTCAAGACAACATCTAGTTACTTCGGCCCACTCATGGACTGAATTTCAAGTCTCTAGCCAAAAGACTCTATTGACTGAAGACTTGGGGGATTACTGTTTATACCATATTTAGGGCCTCGTATTTAGATCTTGTACAAATACTCAAGTGATTTAAATGTAATTATGTGATAAAGGAATGGGCAAATATGTAATAAGTGAGGAGTCCTTATTCTATAAAAGGACCCCTCACCCTCACAATTGGGAGATGCCATTTTCCTAGGCCAACAGAGACCTCACTCTCTCCCTCAGAGGCTCTGAATCTCTCTCCCTCACCTCTCAGATAAATACAATACAATCAGTGTGGACGTAGCCCAAACATTGGGGTGAACCACGATACATCTTGTGTTATTTACATTACATGCAGATTCACGGTCAGATTTACGTTGTTCCAAGACCTCCGGTTTTGTGCATCAACAATATGTTTAGGTACGGACATTTCAGTACATTAGTTTAGTATCATATATTTAGATACGAAATTTTTCAGTACACTTATATTTTTGCATATTTTCTTATGTGCTACTAATTCACTACAACATATTTAGGAACGGACATTTCGGTACACTAATCTAGCAAAATATATTATGATACGGATGTTTAGGTACACTAATTTGAGGAAGTAAAATAAATATAATGAATTAAAATGTGTATAATAATAAATAATTTTAATTTTAATGTAATGACATTAAATAAGATACCTATTAAAACAAAAATATAATATAAATTTGAATTAAGTACTCATTAGAGGACTAAAATCAATATCCAATCTAACACTAAGTTGTTATTGAATTTTAATCTTCTTCAAGGATTAAAGTTCAAAAATCCCTAAAATTAATTGGTTATAAGGAGAGACCAATGTCTTATTAGCCCTTGCAAGCTTTGTTCCATTTTGATTCGTAGCAAGCCCCTCATCAAAACTTCCTGGATTAAAGCTTTTATACGAGTAAAAAACATCAGAGCTGAACCTGATACATAATAAACTTTAATCCTTGAAAAGATGCATGCTCATGCCAAAAAGAAATGCAATCTGTGGCAATAATTATTGTTTGAGCAAGTTCCAGAGGGCAATTAGAGCAGAAGCAGAGACCAGTTTTGACAAGGCTGCAGTTATAGAAGGAATCGTCTGACGGCCGCCTGAAATAAGAATCAAATTGCTCCGAAAAAAGGGAAACTATTTCCAAAGGCTGCAAATTTTATACTTCATTCTTCACTTTCTCGTAACCAAACACTACTCTCCCTGAATCTGCATGTGCCCTCCACCACACCAACAAACACCCTCGCATAACTAATAAATATATTAAAGACAGTTTTAACGAAACAGTTCCAGTACTCTTCACTTTTGACGAAAATGATATTTTTACTCTAAAAAATTACTCCTAGTACTATTCACTTGCAACACATTTTTATCATTTTGATTAAAACTCAAAGTTTTCAAGCTATTTTCATTAGTTTTCCTTATATTAAAAGACAAATCTTAAGCAAATTTTTTACAAACAAGACTTACTTTGCTCAATTCTCTCACTCAATTTCAATTAATTTTCAGATACTCCTATAAGATCTTTATATTAAAATTGTTACAATCGCTAATTATTGTTACAGTTCTAATAAAATAAGCAGGATACTAAAGAAAAAAATGTGCATAATCATTTTCCTATATAAACCGGCCGAGAATTACGCACCAAACTAAGTTTGAAAAATAATCCAACACCCCAGTATCAGGCATCCAATTAAGCAGAGCCCCTTATAATTTATGGCAATTATAATGTGATGATAACATCAAGGACCACTAACAAGTAACAAACGTTTAATTTAATTTCTGGTCCTTAATTGTTACACCCTCATATCCTTTACACCTTAAAACACGCATACAGACAGAGAAGAAAGAGAAGGATTAGCTATTAGCTACTGATGATAAAGCCGTAGTAAATATCACAACCCACACAAACATAATCAAAAATAAAAACCAAATTAAAGAAAAATAAAACCCAGCTAAGCTAAGACAAAGAAGAAATCTCCTTAGATAAAAAGACTTAATGATATGCACCATTGGTTGTTGGAAGATCTGACGACCACGCGGTAAACGCCGGGTTCCAGTAACCCATTTCGCCACCGCCAACCACCGGAGCCGAATCCAAAATCGATGAGGTGGAAGATGAAGACAATGATGAGGAGGATGAAGACATCACCACATTATTTAGATGGTCGGAATAATAACTACCTGATTGTGATGTTGTTGATCTTAGCCTCTGAAACAATTCTTGTATTCCAATATTGCTGCTTTGAACTTCATGACCAACAATGAAACCGTTTTGTTGGTGATGGCTTGGAGGTGGCTGATTTTGGTTGTTATTGTTTCTCCAGAAAGAGCTGCACAGACCAAGTGAAGGAGCCTCGCATACTGGATCCAACCCCAGGGTTCGAGCAGTACTCATTGCAGCTGGCTCCGTAGTCATCATGTGGGACCCAATCATATTATTCATGCCTCCCTCTTCCTTCACATTTACAGAATTACAAAGTTGATTAGGGTTAGGGTTTTGATGACTGGATCTTAATAGGGCTAGTATATGAGAATTCTGGGGCGAACCCCACTGTATTGGGCTTGCTTGGACCTCCTGCTCGAACCCCCCACCTAATCCTGACCGGCCAATCTCTGACACGACCGTTTTCAACTTCCCTGCGGCGGTCTTGCCTATGGAAGCCGTTGACACGGTGACACTCTTGTTTTTCCTACACCCGCCGCCAATTGGAACGTTCCGGAGGGCCCCTCCTTTTGTCCAGTAGCGGCGGCAGGTCTTGCAGAAGTGGCGGGGTTGAGTGAGGTTGTAGTTGTTGTAGTAGCAGAACTTGGTGTTGGAAGAATCGCATCTTGGGCATCTCAAGTTCTCCGTATTTGATAAACCTGTCGTGGTTGTTGTGGTGGCGGTGGTAGTTGTTGAGCAAGAAGGGGATGGTGAAGAAGAAAGAGAAGGTGAAGGAGTAGTACCACCATGAAGGGAGAGCGATTTCCTCTCTCCTCCTCCTGCTATGTTATTAAGGCCTGCACCTCCAAACAGTTCTTGGATCATCTTAGTTTTTTGATTTACTCTTCTTTGTGGATCTACAACAATCCAAAACACAAAGAGAAAAGGAAATAAAGATAAAATCTTTTTTGAGTAGTAGTACTTAGTGGAGAGAGAGCTAAAGAGATGAGAAAGTGGTTTTTGTTGTGTATTTTGTATATGTGTGATCTAGCTACTATATATATTATGTGAGAGGATACTGATTTGGAATATAGATATTCAAATAAAATGGCTTACCTTGAGTCTTAAGACTTAAGTTGTACGGGAATTTGTTGGCAAAATATTCTTGGGGTGCAAAAGAATGGAAGGATTGCATTGTGGAGGAAGCTTTACTATATATAGATTTAACATGATCATGTGGAAGAAAGTATATATAACAACTTTAATCTATATAGTAAAACAACATAAAGTGGTATTTAATTTTGGTGGATTTGGAATTCAGTTGTGGGTGGTTTTTGGAAGGAAGCAAATGGTCATCCAACTTATATCCTATGAAAAAATATAATTTTTGGAAGGAAACAAAATTATATTTTTTTTTTTCATAAGGGAATAATTTTTCAGCTAACCGATCATTCTACTTTTGTCCTATTAAAAAAGTATAATGTAGACAGACTGCATTATTTCCCTAATGATTCCAATAACAGGTAGCTGAAGGAATTAAATATGATAAGGAAAATCAAAATCACCTTTTCTTTTGTAATCTCCATGCAGCTCTTACGGCCTTGCCTAACCAACTAAATATGATAAGGAAAATTTAGTCACTCTAGCTAGCTACAAAACTAGTGTGCTAAATTTCTGATTAAAAACTAAGTGAAATGATAAATTGAGCGAAACCCAATTCTGTTTTATCCAAATCCTAGGTGTTTGTTAAGTAAAAAAACTTATGTCTTCTCAATTTTTCAGAAAGTGGGGGGCTTAAATTAGTGCACAAGCGCTTTTGCATTGCATCAATTAGAAACGAATTGCTTGGCAAATGGCACTATAAAATTTACTGGAAGTGGGGAGTACAGAAGAGAATATATAATGATTATAGCAATCAAGTTTTCTAAAAGAATAATCTTTGTTGTGTGTGGAGGGGTCTTTTGTGTTTCCTTCCTGAAAATGCTGTTCGAGAATCATCATCATAAGTTCGAGGAGTGGGCTAATCACTTGGAAGTACGTGTAAAGCCAATGTCCTACAGCAACTACAAAGCCACTGCCCGAAACTTATGGCTTCAATTTTGCCTTCCCCACACACCCACATACATTACACAAAAGAGCTAAATAGCAGATAGCCCCAGCTGATGTATATTTGATGGCCAATGTGTTTGGGTTGAACACATTGAGTAACTTTAAACCTAATTCAAGTAATAATTCGAACGTGTGGTTTGTTGTCTGAGATCAAGTACTGCATGAGCACATTTCATTTGCATTTGAAACACTCATCATTGTTTCTTTCCAACAACGCAGTCCATAATCCATGAAATCATTTTGTTGGTAATAATTTGAAAATTACTGTTCGTGAGTGAGTGGACGGTTCTGGATTATTGTTTTATTTATGTGCGGCTCATGGTCAGATGATCTATACGAAATTGTCTTGTGCTAATCACTTACGCGTTGGCAATTGAGTTTAACTTTAATCTTAACATCCAAAGTCTCTAAATATTATTAATTCACGAGTTATAATATGAATTTATTATATTAAGAGGAGGGGGAGATTTAGAAACTATTGCAGTACTTTAATGAATAAATGATTTTCGAATCTGGAATGCATGGATGAAAACTAAACACCTTATCTACTAGGATATCGAACTATATGCATGTTATAATATGAACGTACAAGAAATATTGTCACATAATTACATGATAGTAGTGGTCACTTAGATTGAGTATTGAAAAACTTTCGTGCATGGAGATCATTGCTAGAGATAAATTAGCTGTCTTGACCAGCTACTTAATCAGATCATGAACAAGTTCACATTGGTCATATACGTTAAACTTATTTGAATGTTGATTAGGCGTGCAATTAACACTGTGCCACCTAATTAGCAATTACATCAGCATAAGACAAATTGAAAATTAATCAGGTTGATGTAACCCTTATCGGTTAGCTAGATGCTCATTCAATCACTCTTCAAGTTTATGTGGACCAATTATGATCCAACTCTGTAGCAACAAGCACAGTATAAATGATACATGATTGTGTGAACGAGTTGCCTTCGAAGAACTTGTGGTTTTGAATGCAAATTACTTTGATTGGTGTCAATTAGGATTACTTGAAAATCTGGAAGGAATATAAGAAGTTAATTAAAATGGGGTATGTGGGGTCTACATGTCTCAAATTTCTGGAACCATTTGTCAATCGCCATCTTGATTTGAAGATTGTTGCTATATGAAGATTAAATCTTATCGTTACAAGATAACAAAGTGGCTAATGTGTGATTACTGATTTATATTGGAAATTTCTACTCATAAATAATAATTTTCAATTGAAATTCTACCGTAAATCAAAATCTAATTGATTCCGTGAAGCATGTGAATGGATTAGTTAGCGGGTAGGCCCAAGACAGGTTAATCTAATAAAACCTAATACTAGGTTCATATTAAACTAGATAAGAAGAAAGAGATAATGAATGCTTTCTCTCTGAAGCCTTCAATTTATATATGTATGTGAAACTTCGCAAAGTTCTTCCCATCATATTTCTTTCTGGCCATTCACATTCTATCAACTCACAATAATTTATTGTTAGCCATTGTGATGTTAAACCTACTTCCTCTGGCCATAGTATAGATAATATTGTTTGTTCACAAAAAGAAAAAGAAAAAAAAACTCACAATAATTTAATGGGAAAATAGTGATTTTAAACATAACGACACTCAAATTCTACAAAGAGAACATCATATACAATATTGTAAAACCGTAAAAATCCATATTAATGATTGTAGGACCAAAAAATTGAAGATAGCTAGACTTTGTAAAAGGTACGTAATGGAGAGAAATTTTTTAGTATGCACTGTCACATAAAAATTGTACATTGACGTGTCATAATTAGTGTAATGACATGTTTTTTTTTAATTATTAAATAAATACATGCATTAGAACATGAGCTAAATATGTTATCATTCGACATGTAATTTTCAGACTAGAAAAATTAGGGGGTGTGCTATCCACACACCATTTTTTACTTCTCACATACTGTCTTAATTTTCAGCAGTCGGATCAAACGAATTGAAAAAGATTAAATAATAAAAATTAATAAAACAGTAAAAAAAAAATGTGCATGGATATTACACTCTAAAATTAATAGTGCATATATACATGGTAAAGCAAAATGCACTTTACTTGAGCAACAGGCACATCAAAGCCAGAACTGATCGATCAATTTTCATCTTTGACCAAAGCACTACAATCGGGTCAAGTCTCTGAACAACAATGACTACCCATGAAAGGAAGCTGGCTTTGAATTCAAAGGACCTTATTTTTGTTCTTAATTCATGAACACATGCATACATACAAACGGAAATGATATCAATTTAAAGAGACACTAACAACACATTCACACACCATATATATAGCATTTTATTGCAGTGACAGAAAGTAATCATATATATGCATTTTGACACAGTTCGATTCTCACCGATCACTCTCTTTCCTAATAACTAATAATTGAACTCTCTAACATTATCATTTAAAAATAAATAAAAAAATAAAAACCTTTCACACATATTGCACTTTGCTTTCTGAAGAAAACGAAATGTGAATGAAATAGGAAGCCAAAAATAAATAAATATGGTCTCCTGAAAATGAAAATACATAGAAGTTTCAGGCTCCTTTTCTTCCTTTTATTTTAGGAAAACTAATGAAAATGACTTGAAAACTTTGAGTTTTAATGATAAGGAAAAAATAAAGGGTAAAGTGAATAGTACCAGGATTGACTTTTTAGTGTAAAAATGTGATTTTTCGTTAAAATAAACAATACCGGGTGCTTTTCGTTAAATTTCTCTTTTATTTTTTGGTTGGTAAGTAAGAAATTAAAAAAACAATTATCTGGAAATTATTGAAGAATGGATGGTGATAGTGCAGCTACGTATGTATCTGACCGCGCGTGCCGTCCGGAGCGCGAGACGTAATATTATAGACGAGGAGCAGACCGACATGCTTTTACCAGTGGAGGTCGGGCAGCAGAAGACGACAGAAGACGTCTATGACACAAATGGGGTGGGAATGGGCAGCGCGCGCGGGTTGACGGGCAGTGCGGGCAGGTAATCAAGGTCGCCGTCAATGTTGGTTGTTGGTTGAGTGGGGCAGTCGTCCCTCGATCCTCGGGCCCTCTTTTGCTCTACTATACCTCTGTCTTGCTCAGTCCTTATCAGCTGCTTTTTCTGCGTTCTATTTCTATGCAAATCCATGATTCGTTTCGTGCCGAATCTCCCTCAAAATCTAAACCCATGTTTTTATATTTTATTAGTATAATTAACATAAACACATAACATATCTATCATTTGTTCTAAAATAGCTTGACAGGCTTCATGGTTTGGTTGATTTGTCTCGTTCGGTTGTTAGAATTGGTTTGGCTTGAACTATTCATTAGATTCAGTTAAATGTTGGAGAAAATATGAATGTCATTAGACTCATTAGATTCACGATAATCTCTTAATCATTGGAAAAATTAGTATCCGGTCCTTAAGTCTAATATCTATTATTTTTTGTGTGGTTTTGAAGAATGTACCCATATTTTGGTACAATAATTTTTTTGTTAATTTTAATGAATGTACCCATGTTTATATACATACACACACACAATATATTGGAGAGTATAATTTATATTTTAATAATTTTAATCCACAGATTATGGGTTTTTTTATTTAAAATCTCATTAATACAAACAACTATAAATTTCAATTTTTAATTTAAAAAATATAGTAACATACATAGAAATACATTATCACATTAATTTCAGGGACTTCGATCAAAAATTGAAAACCAACAAGATTTCAGTCAAAGAATATTGATAGTTAGGGACTGTATCCAAAGTGTCCCTAATCATTTTTGTGGGAGTTAAGAGGAATATCTTATTTTATTTTTATGATCTTTCATATCTATAATCATTCACGAATATCTCTTAATCATTTTTGTGGGAGTTAAATAGAAAACAAATTCTTTATGATCTTTCATATCTACAATCACTTAAAGGAGATGTTCATGTTTTTTTTTCAACGTTCATTAAATTTAGTGAGTTATCGAAGCAAAATCAATCCCACACAACAAAAGAGGCCGTGAAGTCTTTCAAAAACTTTTGGACAACCTAGAAACACAAAGAAATAGCCCAATTTGAATCCTAATCGCTAAGGGACTGTTTGATGACCATTGCGTTTTTATTTAACTAAAAACTTATTTAATACACTACTTTTAGTTTGCAAAATAAAAGATTTTTTTTAACAAACAATATTATCTACACTAAGGGGGAGGGAGTGAACTTAGCCTCATAATGGGGCTAGTAATAATGTAGTTCAAATTTTCCTTTGGCAAGAATTGAACCTAAGACCTCTCACTTACAAGTGAAGAGGAATACTAACAGATCGTAGTACTAAGTGGCTAATTAAACCGTATTTTAAAAAATCAAAAAAAGTAGTTTCATTTTTTTATTTGTAGTTTTCTATTTTTTTTTAATTGAAAAAATTGGAAGTTGTTACGTACCGAAAGAGTTTATAGTTAAAAGAAAATCAAAACAAAATTTGAGAACAAACTAACTACCGTAGGTTACGAAAATCTGTTTTGAGTAATGTTGTTTATCACATTTTTTTTGTCCTATGATGTGGAATGTGAGAGTATCTTCAATCATGCTCTCTATCTTTAAGGTAATTTTTAGCTCAAAAGACTATAAATTTACTTTAGGAGCTCCCTATAAAATTTCAAGTCCAACCATACTTACTAATTTAGGGAGTCATCATAATTGTGAACCAATAGAAATAATTTTTTTATTACAATTTGGATAATTAATGCTAATAGCTCCATTCCACTTCTTAGTAGAAGCTCTTAGACCATCTCTAAGATGTCAATTTTTTTTTTTTTTGAACAAATGATAGTATCTACACTCAGGGGGTGCAGGAGTGGGCTAAGTCTCATAATGGGCTAGCAATAATGTGGTTCATATTTGCCTTTGGCAAAAATCAAACCTAAGACCTCTCACTTACAAATGAAAAAAAATACCACTAAACCAAAATACTAAGTGGCAGGAGATGTCGAATTTTAAACATAAAATTTAAATTTAAAGGCTTATGTGGCACTTTGATCTTTTTTATATTTTGTTCTCTACCCAAAATGTCAAATTGAAACTATTATTTATTGCATTATTTATTTTTATATTGTAATTTAAAACAAAAATAATAATAAAAAAGGCAAAAAGCATTTATTAATCATTAAAAATAGATTTGAAGTTGCTATCAAATTTGATAGCAACAACCTTTTGATTTCAATCCACGTCATGCCACGTAGGAATTGGCATTCCGGTTAGAAATCACTGAAGTTGTCTTCTTTTTTTTTGTACTTTTATTGCTGATGTGGACTTTCTGACTTCTCTTTTGGAGATACTCTTAGAGTTTTTGCTCTCTTAAGGGCATAATAGGGAATGTGATTGGAAATGATGAAATTTTCCAACTTCTCACCATATTTTGGCTAAAAGCTCAAGGGCCCATTAAAGTGTTTATTTTTATATATACTCAATTTGTAGAATTTTTGAAAGAGACGGGTCGATGGCCCCACTTCCAACAACACCAATATTATCCTCAACTTGGTAATTACCACCTGCCTAATATGTCAAGTGTGAAGTTTTCTCACAAAGGCCTCGGTATTAGTTAATATGGTGTAATCATATTTAAATCATTGTTCTTCTTCCCTCTAGCTGATATGGGATAACCAACATGCCCTTGTACGTGGAACCCCAATTAGTGGGTCATATGTGGAAGATTCACACATCGACAACCATATTGAGTCGAGTCGGGACTCACCCCCAACATGATGGGTCGAAGGGGACCCACCCATCATCGTGCAGGGCCATAGGGGAACCACCTAATCACATGGCAGTATGGGCTCGTCCCCTGGCTTTGATACCATGTAGAATTATCAAAGAGACAAGCCAAAAGCCCGCTTTCAACAACACAAATATTGTCCGGAACTTGTTGATTATCACCTGCACAATCCGTCAGGTGTTGGGTTTTATCACAAAAATCTCGGTATTAGTTGGAGTGAGGTTAGGATATTTAAACTCTTATTTTCTCAAAGATACAGTCAATGTAGGATATTTCAACAAGTCCGCTCACGTGGAACCCAATTAGTGGGACACACGTAGAAGATCGACACATCAACAACCACGTGGAGCAAATGGGACTCACCCTACATGCGGGGCCAAGGGATACATCATCATCACACGGGGCCAAGGAGACCCACCCATCAAGTGGCAGTACTAGCCTGCTTCTTGGCTCTGATACCATGTAGAAAATATCAAAGAGACGGGCCAAATACCCACTTCCAACAATATCAATATTATCCCCAACTTGTTAATTACCACTTGCAAAGTACGACAAGTGTGAAATTTTATTACAAAAGACTTCAGTATTAGTTAAAGTAGGGTAATCATATTTAAACTCTTCTTTCTTCTTCCCTTTGGCCGATGTGGGATAGCCAACACAATTACAACGAGAAAAGTTTAATAAATGCTAATGAGACTCTTTCAAATTGGGGTTGTCCATGGACTCTCTGTCATCTTACAGTTTAAGTTAATTTATGTGTCAATATTATAAAATATTGTGCCAAAATAACATGAGATGACAAATAATTTATAGAGATTACACTTTTGAGAAAGTCTCATTTGTATTTCTCTATATTTAATGTACAAATTACTCATTTAGTATTATGATCTAGTGGTATTTCTCTTTACTTGTAAGTGAGAGGTTTTAGATTTAATTCTCTCCAAAGACGAATTTGAACCATATTATTGCTAACCTATTGTGAGATTCAGCCAACCTCCTCTCCTTAGTGTAGATAATATCGTATGTCAAAAAAAAAATAATGTACAGGATTAGATATGACATGATGAATACATGCATGTAGATCTGGCATTCGTGTCGTGTTTTTCGTGTTCATGTCGTTTTCGTGTCATACCCGATATCTTAACGGGTCGTGTCATGTAACACCTGTTAAAATAAATGGGTAAAATGACCCGACCCCATAATATTAACAGGTAATATGACCCGACCAGTTACACGTTAAGGAAAATATATTTTAAACCAATAAATAATCAAATGAAAAATATAATACTAAATAAGTATATACCATATTGTCACATCCAAAACATAAAAACGCAATTTTCTTTTAAGTATATTTTCACTTACCTAAAGTCTTTAATAGTTTTTTAATTAATGTAGAAGTGTAAAAAATATAGAAAAAAATATATAAATGTTCGTAATGACAAGTTTTACAACTTTCATGAAGAGTTTAACTTCGAAATTCGCCATTATAATCATATAAATCATAGATCAAAATTTAACCGTTGATTGTTGTTTACATTTACACTTATTGTTCTCATCAAATTTTGTTTTTTTATTTTTTCTTTTCAAATTTTCTTTTTTGAAAATTTGATCTATTAGAGGATGCAGGAAGATGAACAGTTTGGATTGTTGATATTATATTCAGAGTTTTACGGTTAATGAAAATATTGCTTGATGTTTAGTTTCTACAAACTATATGACATCGACTCATATTTCAGTTAATCGTAAATATCGAAACGTGATATCAAAGATCTGAACCGTTCATCTTCTTACATCCGCCAGATGATCATGTTTTAAAAAAAAAAAATTTAAAAATGAAATTCAGTAAGAAGAATAAAGCGTAAATAACAATCGATGGTTAAATATAAATTTAAGGTTTATGAATTATAGTGTTGGATTTTGAAGCTGACCCCTTTATGAAAATTGTAAAGTTTGTCACTATGAGTGATTGTATATTTTTTTTACATTTTTTACACTTCTACAATAATTATTATTAATTTTGACCCTCAAATAAAAAACATTATTCATGAAGGTTCGGAGGATTTTAAAAATCTAAACGATAATGTAAGTGTAACAATTATCTATTCGTGGATGAATAATAATGAATCACGAGTGTTTATATGTTCTTTCACATTTTTCATATTTGTATGTATGTCTTCTTAGTTCTTGCCTATACAAATACTATATTAGTTTATTTTAATTTTAGACAACAACATGTTAAGTAAAATTTATCATAGTAATGATAATAAGGAACTCTCATAACAAAAATAAATAATGACTAAAACTTTTTTTTAGGGGTGTGATATCCACACACCCCATTTTACTTCTCACACACCCTTCTAATTTTCGGCCGTCGGATCGGATGAATTGAAGAAGATCAACGGATAGAAATTAATAAGGATGTGTGAGAAGTAATTTGGGGTGTGTGGATAGCACACCCTTTTTTTTAAACTTATATAGAATAATAATACAAAAATATATATTTAATATAGAATATATTGTATATATTAATATGGCTATTGTATTTTATAATAAATCTTTTAGTAATTAAACTTTAAAATTATCAAAATAATTTTTTTCTTAACAAGTCAAAACAGGTTACCCACGTATTACCCGCGTGTATACCTGTTAAGAATCCGTTATTAACAGGTTCTTAACGGGTCTCCCGATAATGACCCGATAAGTTATCGTATTGATCCAAAATTCATTATTTTTGTGTCATTTTCATGTCGTGTCAGAAACTATCGGGTCTACATGCATGTGGGTTGGGAATATGGGACGTCCTGATGTGATAAAATTCCATATTCTAAATAGACCCCGACTAATGCGTATGTGTCCTCTCCTTATGGGGCAGTACAGCTTTTATAGGGCTCCTCACCCTTCGTCCTCTTTTGATTAAAGTGGTCAATAATTCTCTCTCCACCCTCTCTCTCGCTAGCAGCATGTCCCAACAAATATTCCTGTCATTTCCTTTGTACCATTCATGCAAGTGGAACCATAAATCGTTTCTCGTATCAAATCTGCTAGTTTAGGAGTTTAACGATTGATGATGTACACCTTATATATTGTTTAATATACAACACACGGTTTCCAAGTTATGAACTATGTAGGTTTGGCTTTTCTCAGTTCTTGAGTTAAAATAGATGCATTAAATCACATAAATTCACGATTCCCTTTGTTTTAAACAAAGACTATGCAGCAAAATGCAAGTCACAAATATTACCATAAGAAAATTATCCATGATGTTATGATCACTTTTCATCAATTTTGTATTACAAGAAGGATAATTTGAATTATACATGCCGTGAACTATCAAAAATGATAATTTTAAAACCAATAGGGACAAAAGTACATTTTCCTTGCAAAAAAAAATTCAAGTACTAAATTTGTGAATTTAGTGATGATATGACTGTGACTCGATTTGGATTATTGATCAAGCTGATTGTAGTATATACAAGTTTATAGGCTGATAACACTACAAGCATTTCTCTATTTTATAAGTTAAAAAATATCATAATCTCTAATATGTGGGTGCAAGTCGAACTCAATATCAATAAACAAAGTTACACAACAAAAACAGAATCCTTTCTAGATGAAATTTATTCGTTAGGTAAAATAAGATTTCATCGTCTACTCTTTTGCCCGACAAAATTCGTTGCGAACATCGTCGATACAGATTTTACCCGACAAATTGTACATAGTTGTTTGGCAAGCCATAGTTTCTTGACGAGAATATTTCGTTGAGTAAAGTGAGTTGGCCAAGTTTGCCCGATGAATAAATCTTGCCCAATCCCATCATTTCGTCGGGTTTCCATTAACAAAATTTTTTTTTAAATATTATGTCAGACGCAAGTAATCGTCGTGAAAACCTTTAAAATTTATTTTTAAAAAGAAATTCTTAGTTTAAATTATATTAATCTAAAAATAATTATTCGTGCAAATGTATATAAAAATCATAAACTAAGTGCGACTACTGGGGTGATTGGTGGAATGGCAGCTGAAAATCGCTAGAAGGATCCAGAAGGTGAATGCCAGAGGCTGCCATTACTTGGGTCATCTCAGCAATGTGTCGTGGAAGGGGCCTCCTCTCGCTGGCATGCAGCTGCTTTTGAGCTTCTTCTCGCTGGCGCGCTCCTTCCCAAGCTTCTTCTTCTCATTGTCGTAGGTCCGTTAGCTCAATCTCCAATTGCTGCAGTATGGAAGACATCCCGCTTGAAGTCTGAGACTTAGATGAAGAAGATCTCCCGAGGTCCCGAACCCGACCTACTTCTAGGTCGTGGAGTTCTTTTCCTTTCCATCACACAACCCCATCTATCAATAACTATAGAGACACCTCTAGATTGGGTGTCAGCTCCTCCATTGGCATGTTCGGTTGCTGCTGGTAGAGGTTGGCGAGGCACTTGTCCTTCTTTTTAGACATAAAAATAAATAAATAAATAAAACCAATTAAGATTCCCGATCATAAGTTTAAAACTTTGAAGTGTAACGAATTTTGAAATTAAAATTTTAAGTAGAATACTTACATAAATGTCATTAACCACCTGGTTGCCATTATGATCATTCGTATCCCCAAGCCTCGACTTCCGAGAAAAACGAACCCTTATCACGTCGTTCTTGGACTCGAAAAGTGAGGGGATGAGAACAAGAGTGATAAATGTACGGCTTCGCTTCTCGGTTAACCTTATTTGCAGCCGATTTACGCTGTAAAATAAAAAAAAAATATTAAATTTTAATTTTTAATTTTTTTTTTTTAAGAAATTAGGGCTTTAAAAATGACCACACATCCACTCTCACTGGTCATTCCTCTCTGCAAACTCCGGGGGTGGATATTTTTTTAAGAAATTAGGGCTTTAAAAATGACCACACATCCACTCTCACTGGTCATTCCTCTCTGCAAACTCCGGGGGTGGATCGTTAGGAGCTTCAACAGAAAATGCTCTAGTACAGGTACTGCTTGTACTTCCACTCCTCGGTGGGAAATTACGTTTGCCTGAAGAAAATTTTAGAGTATTTCTTCGGTAAATCCTTTAATATGGGGGGAAGTTGATTGTATACGTTTGCCTGACAAAAGTAACACTGTGGCCTGACAAATT
The DNA here is from genome assembly GCF_916048215.2 of Malus sylvestris. Lineage (NCBI taxonomy): Eukaryota > Viridiplantae > Streptophyta > Magnoliopsida > Rosales > Rosaceae > Malus > Malus sylvestris. The sequence continues at coordinate 12,997,988 of NC_062261.1, read as the reverse complement.
TATGTACGTTTGCCAAACGATCTGAACCTACTTCGTCGAACAAACATAAAATAAAATATTATTTATTTATTTATTTATTTTCAAACGGTTAAAAGATAATTGAATTTGATTATCAGGTTTTTAATCTTTGGTTTTACTCACAATTAGCGTTCTTAAATTTTTTATCAAAATCGGAACTAAAATAACTGATAACTTCTAATGATCCGTTTGTACGCATCAAGGGATTTCGTCTCATTACCTAATTCCCGAAGGTTCGTTTTTGGTATTTTTGACGTATGCGATCTCAAAGTATATGCAAACAAATTTGACTGTTGGATTGTTGAAATTAGTTTCGTAGACTATGTATCTCGTCAAAACAATATTTTCAACAAATACTTAGAGTTAATTTTATATTTCCATTAAGTAGAATATAAGATTTTGTGGTAGTCACTGGTATAAATATTTTAAAGTGATGATTAGGTCCGTTCATTGTATTCTTCTAGGGTCAGAAGTGTAATTGTAAAAAATCATCATATCGAAGCTAAGATAACCGTTAAATCAGAATTTTTCGTTTCTAAACGTTGTAAGATTTTGTCACATTACCTAAGTCCTGAAAGTTTTTTTTATGGTAAGTTGGCGTATGCGATCTCAGAGCATTCCAAACAAGTTTGATTGTTGGATCATTGAAATCAGTTTCGTAGATTGCGTATCTCGTCAAACTAATAGATTCAACAAACACTTAGTTTATTCTATACTTCCATTAAGTAGAAAATAAGATTTTGTGGTAGTTAACCACTAGTGTAAATATTTTAAATTGATGATCAGGTTCATTCATTGTATTCCTCTGGGGTTGAGACTGTAGTTGTAAAAATCATCAAAATCATAGCTAAAATAATCATTAAATCGTGATTTTTCATGTCTAACCATTGAGGGATTTCGTCACACTACCTAATCCTTGAAAGCTTGTTTTTGGTGATTTAGAGTATATACAAATTAATTTGTTGGTTGGGTCGCTCAAATCAATTTTGTAGACTACAAAAATCATCGAAGGAATTGAATATGCCAAAATGTCCCTCACCTTTGCCTGAGGAAATAGTATATGTTGCCCTACGAATTGTATAAATTTGCGCAACGAAACTTGAATGTTTTGTCGCGCAAAGGTTGCCATATTACTCGCCAAGTTTTTCCCTTGGCGTGAAAACTTTACCCGACGAATGACACTTTGCCTATCAAACTACTTTCGTCGGATAAAAGCCTCTAAAGAAATCAAGACGTTAACCGCTTTGTCCGATGAACATTTGTATTCCGTCAGGTAAAGTTATTTGCTTCACGAAAGTCGGTTCATCAAGCAAATTATAATTTCTAGTAGTGTTATAAGGGGACCGATGCTATCATATAACTGTATCCATTATTTTCACAAATAGCAACTTGAAATAAATATATGAATGTTGCTAGCTCGTACATAAAATATTCTTTGGTCATATAGAAGGGGCCGGATGCATTGAAAGTGGGTTGTACTGAATTAAACCTTATAATTCAGCCACTTTCTGATGTAAATGCCCTAGGGCCCTTGATTGTCCTAATCAATCTTACCTACAATCACGAAAACATTAGTCCCTAATCTGGATTTATTCAAAATCTTCAACGTCACATAAAGGACATATTTTGTCATTAGGGTTTGTTTTCTCACTACTCTCTTGGGATCCTCAGTTATATCCCTTTCCAAACTGTTGAATGCAAACATTATCTTTGCGTTTTTGTAAGGATATGCATATCATATCATATCACAGAGTTGCAGCTAACCTGCTAGCTGGGTTACTACTACTAGCGATCTAGCACTGCTGAGAAAAGGTCGACACCAAATTCCTTCAAAGGATAAAAATGGATGGCCCTTAATCCTATAACATTCCTCTTACACGGGTCCCCCCTAGGTTGAATTATTTACAACGGAAATGAAATGAAATAGACAAATAGCTAGGTCATGCTCAGCAAAACCTAGAGGGAACAGAGTGTAGCTAGGGACTTAGGGTTTCAAACCTGACAATTGCTAGGATGGACAAAATCCATGGTGCAGAGGAAGCATAGATCATGTCCCTTGACAAATCTATGCATGCATGTGGATTGGTGGTTATTGGATATATAGCAGATCAAGAACTTACAACAGTGAGATAAATGAGATAAATGACCTTTTAGGCGGAATTTTCTATTGTGTTTCGGATATCCTAAAATTTTAATTGTTAGATTATTGGCCCAAGATACAAGATACATTGATTAAATTTTTGCAATTGTAATTTTCAAATTATAGTACTTCCAAAACGGTATAAAGTTTTTAGAACTTAGGCAAGCGAAATAATGTATCACTGACAAGTCTAACATATCGCTGTAAGATAATGGGATTCTTGTGTACTATTATATAACACGCGGTTCATGACCAAGGTCTTGTTAATCCTTTTAAATATTTCTATTATCAAGATTGAGATTTTCTTATTTTGTTCTTTATAAGAGTTTGTGATCAGTGGCACGCAACTACATAAATATATTTTTTTTTAGTCAAAACATAATTTTTTTTTCTTCTAGAAAACCATAATTAGATACAGTCACTACCATGGTTAATTTCATTTGCACCCTATAAATTGGGATAATTTTCTAAATGTCATAGATTTTAATTTTCTTATATTGCATTCTGAGGTATCGAAATTGTATTGTGCGTTTATTTTGATTAATCGTATGGTAATTAATAAATTGATGACATAGTAAGTTTGAGACTCTTATATAATCTAACATGTAAGTCACATTTACACTTCATTGACAAAAAAAGTGTATTATTTTTATAGATGATTAGACGTCCAAAAAGACAAAAGGTAAACTAATACAATTTTCAAAACTTGAGTGCAATGTAAAAAAAAATTAAAACCTCACAACTCATTTTAAAAATTACCCTAAATCTGAAGGGTCTAAAATATAGTTAGTTCAAACACGACTCTGAGTTATTAGGACGCTAAATTCATACTTTGTAAAGGATTAGACTTAGTGCCTGATTTATTTGCAAATAAACCTATCTAAGTGGTGGTATGGTATCAGCTGTATTGTAAGGCCTGAATTATTCTCTACCAAAACAGCTGATGGATGGAGCCCATGTGATACTTTTTTCTGATGGGACTACTGCTGATTTCCCATCACACAAATAATACAACATCTAAATCAGCGTTCTACCACGGGATTAACTTAAATCAGCCTGCACTAAATAAGTATATATGTGTTCCCTGGACCTATATGATTAGGTACGCTCCAACAACTCCCACATTTTCAAGACATATTTGGAGCCGTCATAGTTTCACATATTCATAGCATGCAACTTGCTGCCAACTGAGGTAACATTGCCGATAAGAAAGAGTAATATTAGGGAGAATAAATTTATAGATTAAATTTACAAATTAAATAATATGTCATCAATAGGAAATGAGCACATTTATAAACTTTTAAGTAATATTCCAATTATCAACTTTCATGTTATTTAGTTTACAAAATTTAGTTTCCCTAGTATTACTCTGTATGAAATTATGGATTATTGATATATAAAAATCGAGCAAACTTTGAAACTTGAGCCTCAAATTGTGGATAATTAGGTTATCTAAGACATGCGTGTTTTGGGTTATATTATAATTCATATAACAATAATGCTATTCTTACCATATTTTGGTACCACAATTGTATAACACCTTAGGTGTAACATCCCACATAGACCAACGGAGAGGGGGGGTGATGTGCCTTATATGTATATGCCCACCTTCATATAGCACGATGCATTTTGGGAGCTCACTAGCTTCGGGTTTTGTTAGAACTCCGAAGTTAAGCGAGAATGGGTCAGAGCATTCCTAGGATGGGTGACCCACTGGGAAGTTCTGCTTGTGTGAGTTCCTAGACACAAAACCGTGAGGGTGCGGTCGGGGCCCAAAGAGGACAATATCATGCTACGACTGAGTCGAGCCTAGGTCGGGATGTGACATTACGTGGCATTTGATGTGGATAGCCACATCATTTAAATTAATTAGCATTTAATTTTAAAATGTTAATCAATAATTAATAAAAATATTGTTAATTAAATGATAATTGTGGTATACGAGAAGTCTCATTCTTCCACCTAAGATAATTTAAGTGTTTTAATTAATAAAAAATTGAAATTAAATGATGTAGCTTGTCTAACTCATCTGTCACCTAAGATGGTAAAAAAATGTGGTATAAAATTATGGTAAGAATAACATTACTCTTCATATAACCCTAAACTCTTAACTAAGAGAGCTATTATTGAGACTTCAAAAAATTTTGGTTCGCACTACAAGTATATAGAAATATAACGGAAAATACACTTTTATTATATTTATTATTAATGAGAATGGGAAGATTGGAAACTGTTACATTAATTTAGGAGACTTTTAAATTATGGGTAGAAACACAACAATAATTTACCATAATATTGGACCACATGCAATGGAAAATACTCTTAAAAAGTGTAGAATGACTTTTTAGTGAAAGAAATTTCATTAAAAATAGTAAAAAATGCACTTATGACAGACATGTTAAACGTGCCTCTTAAAACAACTGAAGAGACTATACATGTCAAAAGAATATCATAGTATAAGCCCTACAATTACAAACACATCAAAAATACAATACGGTTCTTCCATCATGAAGGACCTTTAGTCCTAAATCCTAAACTCTAGTCCTAAATCATTGCAATCTCGAAAACTACCTTAGAAGCTCCACGAGAAAAAGACCGCACCACTGTCTAATAATTTTGCAATTTTAGCAGAAAAGCCCTGCTACGAATTCTTCTTTTTGTTTTACATATATCCTTGCAGAAACTATTAAAATATAATCACTTTCACATTCTCATCAATCACTAGATAATTTAGTCCTACCTAATGCAATTAAGATTGTGACCTGTGTCAAGACTCAAAGATTAATTGATGGGTTTTAGGTACTCCGCATCAGTCCAAATCACGTCGGCAGTCGGCTGGCACCACTGAGATTATTACCTTAAGCACGCTCAGTTTCTCAATGCACATGTTAATGCTCATTATTCTATATATGGATAATATGTATTAATGTCAAAGTTCCTCGTAAGGAGACAAAAAAAGTTCCAATTATAGGATAGGAATAATCGATCGTACGTCGTTTGTCTTCTCCAACTACCCAACACCGTATCGTCACCGTAGATTGCATATCTTCATCTGCCCGGTGGGTTTTGTGTGGGTAAATAATTAAACATGCTTAGTATTTTGTGTCGTAGTTCTATCTTCAATGGTTTGGCTTCTATATAAACGTCTGTATTTGAATTTAATAAAATCTTCTATCATTTGACAAAAATATAATAATTAAACAAGCACAAGTATATTATAAAAATAAAGTGATTTATGCTTACTTTTTTTTTAATCTTTGTACATTTTTATATGTATTTATTTTTATAAAAATTAAATTAAAATATAGTAAAATAAAATCAAGAACATGAATTAAGAATAATAATAAAATGCAGCTAGTCATTACATCAAAGGTCCATTGTTTGATTAATTGGATGGAAATAGTTGCTTGCAATATTGCTACATCTTTCTTTTCCACAAGACAAATAATTTTGATTTGTATTCCATCATTGGAAGACTTTGTGGGTGACAATACTTGAGGCTGTATCAATTTCAACTAATTAGAAGCATAAATTTGGAGGATTGGAAGACTTTGTTGGTATCAATATTTGAGGACGTTAACTTTCAACTAATTAGAGGCATAAATTTGGAGGATTAGAAGACTTTGTGGGTTACAATATTCAACATTGGTATTGTATGTATCACTTTCAACTAATTACTAGAGGCACAAATATGAAGGCTATATATGGTTGGTTTCTTCATCTAATTCTGTCTTTTTATCATGATTCATTTCCAGCTTTATTGTTTGATGGCGACATTATTGTTTAAATTTTCTCCCTTGTCAACGACAACATAATACTGACTTGTTTAGTACATATTGATGTTAATATGTGACATTTAGTCTCTTAACGTGCACAATGGTGAGTCCAATTTTGTGTTGCTCAATTTGACTATGACTACTTCATCACTTATCTAATTTCTTAACTCTAAGAAAATGAGCACATTAATTAGAATTGGACTCCACAATGATATGAGTCTAATAATATTATCTCACGCCAATCTATTATCTGTGTTTGCACTCTTCAAGGGATTGTCTAAGATACCTTTTCACAATTTAGCATGCATTGGAAAGATGTATTTATAGTGTTGGAGAACAATTCAAAATAAAATAAAGGAAATAATTACATGAATTAAAATGATTCTAACTTGATTGAATCACATATAGGAGGTTAGTGCAAAAGCTATGTCTTTCGAACAGCATTTCCGTCCCATTCTTGTGCTTGTGATTTTACGACGTCTACTTGAATAGGATACAACTATCTAATTCTACAATCTGCACTGGATTATAGAATTGGTTGGGGTGTGCTATCCACACACCCTTTTTTACTTCTCACACACCTCTTGTTAATTTATGTCTGTTGATCTTCTTCAATTCATCTGATCCGACAGCCGAAAACTAAAAAGGTGTTGGAGAAGTAAAAAGGGGTGTGTGGATATCACACCCCTATAGAATTATGGTGAATTGCTTTGTGTGTTTACTCTCTGGAAATTTTGTATGGAAGAGAAAGAGGAAAAGAATGAATCTGTTGGAAACTGAGACTGCAAATATATAGGTTGTTTCATACCCTTTCAAATACCCATTGAATGTATTTGAAAGTGCACAACTCTTTCTAAAAGATGTGTATCTTAATCAAAACATTTTTTAATTAATATGTTAATTAAAAATTTAATTCGAAATTAAAATTAATGAACTCTGATTAATTTTAACTTCCCCCAAGGCCTAAGGCCCTTGTCTTGATTAATTTAAATTAATTATATTAAGTTATATTACACAAGCTTAATCCACACAACCATAAGGCCCAAGCTTATCCATTACCAAATGGTCCAATACCTAACTACTAGCATAAAAGACAAAACATATATAAATGCCCCCGATGTGGGACATGGAGTCTCAAAACTCCACCAATACCCTACATTTTGAGATGACTATTAGGTCCTAGAGAAACTACGATATGAGAGTAAACAATAGATATGACATACATTAGGAGAGGTGTCCTTTGGACTTAAACCTACCTTAGTATATACTTATCGGATTTACCAGATGACGCAATGAATATAAAATTTGGAATTGTTCATCTTTGCAGTAAACCAAGATGATAAGAAAAACTAAAGGATATATATGGTTACAATATTGAAGATTGGTATTGCATATATCACTATCAACTAATTACTAGAGGCACAAATATGAAGGATATATATGGTTGGTTTCTTCATCCAATTCTGTCTTTTTATCATGATTCATTTCCAACTTTATTATTTGATGGCGACATTACTATTTAAATTTTCTTCCTTGTCAACGACAACATAATACTGACTTGTTCATACATATTGATGTTACTATGTGACATTTAGTCTCTTAACATGCACAATGATGAATCCAATTTTGTGTTGCTCAATTTAACTATGACTACTGTATTACTTATCTAATTTCTTATCTCTAACAAAATGAGCACATTAATTAGAATAAGAGTCCACAATGATATGAGTCTAATAATATTATCTCACGCCAATCTATTATCTGTGTTTGCACTCGTCAAGGGATTGTCTAAGATACCTTTTCACAATTTAGCATAGATTGGAAAGATGTATTTATAGTACTTATCATGGTATAGGAGCCCAAATATCAACGAAAGTTAGTACTTTTTTAGATGCGGCCAGTTACTACCAATTCTCAAGCATCAATTTCAGTGGGTTCTTTTCGAATCTAATAGCCGTCCCACTGCAAAATGAGGATTAAGACGAAAATGGAATGAGGTTTTTCTAATTTAGTACGTTAATATAATTTTTTTTCAAAGCAATATGAATTTCAGGTACATCATATGAGATTTATGAGAATTAGAGTTTTTTTTTTCTCCTTTTTTCTAATTAAGGATTTAAAGTGAGGCGCAAGGCTTATGCCTTATTCGCCTTGCCGCTTTGCCGCCTTAACGGATGCTTAACAGATGTAAGTCACTCTTTTGGTGTCATTATTTTACTTGTTTAGCTTCTAGTTGGGGTTTTGGTTGTAAGAGGGATATTGTCTTTAATTTGTTTTAGCCAGTAAAAATATTAAAAACCATCTTATAGACTCTTACACAATGAGCCAGTTTGCAAGGCCTTCATTACTATAGTTCAAGACAAAGGTCCAAGGTCTAGGGAGGGAGGAAGATGAAACAAGCATGACAATTAAAAGTGGGGGTGTGATATCCACACATCCTATTTTACTTCTCACACACCTTTTTAATTTTCAATCGTTGGATCAGATGAATTAAAGAAGATCAACATACATAAATAATCAAGGGGTGTGTGAGAAGTAAAATAAGGTGTGTGGATAGCACACCCCTTAAAAGTACTTTATCACTGAAACTATGATACTTCTGACCACCCCATCTTGAGATGAGAAGAATTAGATAATACATAGTACTCACTAGTGAGTATTTTATGGAGAAGAGATCCTTTTTGGATCTCTTCCACCAAGGCCACCAAATCAAGTGATCCAGGCCTTTCAAATTTCATCTAACGGGCCACCTATTTTGACCCCTTAAAAGTTATAATAATTTTTGGCCGTTGGATGAAATTTGAAAGGCCCGGATCACTTGATCCGGTGGCCTTGGTGGAAGAGATCCTCTAATCTATGTACTCATTTTTTGAGTTGGCCAATCAAAAAATGACATGTGTTCCTTGTTTTTTAATGCCCAAGAAAAATTAATAAGTATGTCCATTATTTTTGTGTTTATTGACACTCTTAAATAGTCATCATTATTTTGTTTGGAATAAATTGAAATGATATGAGTGCAAGATGATTATTTTGGTTGAATAAGAGCACCCACAATTTATCTTATAGCATTTGTTTTTGTGGTTGCTATTGCAGGCATGAGCGTAACCACATTGGTTAGAGCGTATGCATTCTGCCTAAATCTGAATTCGAATCTCCATCCCCATAGATAATAATAGATCTGAATTTGAATCTCCATTCCCATAAATAATTTAGACTAATTTAATGTAGAATATCGTCATTTCAAATGGGAAAAGAAATATGGAGAGCCGAATGAATAAATTTGTGGTTCAAATAGAACCCATAGAAACAACATTGGGCCTACTCCTAATTGGAGGAAAAAAACTACAAGCTTCATGTTGAGTCTTGGCCCCATTTATCAAGCCCAAAAACCACCAAAAAGGCTAAAAGAAAAGCCCAAATTTAAAATAAAGTTTGCACCTCCTCCTCCAACATCACCAAGTTAAAATCCGATTAAGATTAAACTTACAGTCGAAGACTTCGATTACTTCAAAACTTAACACAAACACACACTCCGATCAAAAACGTAAAAGCGTTTAACTTACGCCAATCGCTCCCCTCACCACCGCGAAATTTCCACTCCAATTTCTCGCAGAAATCTGGGGTTTCCGTAATCGCTCTGAATCCCAATTCACTGCCATCGCCGAGAGCACCATGAACTGTGAAGTTTGCCAGCTCAAAGAATTGGTATGATTCTCTCTTTCTCTGTGTGTGTGTGTGTGTGTTTTTCTTTTCTAATAATTTACAGAAATAATTTTTTATTTGAAAATTGGAGTTTTACTGCTGTTTCAGGAAGTCGAGCACTTTGAGATACGGGAAGTTCTGCGCTGTAAGTTAGCAATAAAAAATCATACTTTCTTTGACATTGAATTTCAAGTAATTTAATTTGTTTGGTTTTTTTCAACTTTGTCTGTGTATATGTATTAGCTTATGTCTCTGTATTACTGATATCGAAAACTCTGGAGCTTAAAGATTTTAGTATGTAGAGATTGTTTGAACAATTCAACTTCGATACGTGTTTTAGTATAATTGATGTTAAAGTATGTATCTTTATGTAAAATAATGTTTGCTTAAGTGAGGGAGTGTGTTTTCATTCATATTTGGATTTTTAGTTTCGGGTTTGCAGTGGCCTTCAGTCATCTTTTTATGATTCAATAACGATATTGAATAATGTAAACTGTACTTCAAAAATCTATGGTTGTAATGGAAGTAAAGAACTTTGAACTTTTCTTTTACATACTTTATTGTGTTCTCTGCCTAATGGCAGTCAAAAGTGGGGATCGAGAAGTTAAAAAAAGAATACATGTTCAAGGAATTGAGCTTGCAAGTGTGAAAATTTTGTTGCTGGTCATTTCTTAAAGTTTAGTATAGCATAGCATAGCATAGCATGATGAACAGAACAAATGGGTACCTTTTTGGTCTTTAAAGCCATCTCAGTTCAGGTCTATTAGGCTTTCAGATTGGTTTCTAAACAATTATGTTATTCTTCTCAGGTTCTCCTCTAGTTACATAGGATGCAAATTCCTGCACTCACTGCGCTTTCAGTATATTTGTTTTTCACGTCAGCTTACAGAACTTTATACTTGAATGTAGGCATACTTCACACAATTGTGTTTCATCGGGCTTTGGGTCTTGTGCGGCCCAAAGATGTTGATTTAGAACTTTTCGAAATTACATATGTAAGTACTTTCTATGCTCTATACATTGGTTTCTTTTGATTCAGACCTTTTCGAAATATCATTCGTGCACATGCATCTTAGTTAGCAGCAGTTAACTTGGAATGATTTTTTCTTCTCAGTTTATTTGTCCCAGCTTATTGGATGAATGAGAATGATTATAGGGATCAATATTGATGTATTGCATGACTTTTCCCTTTAACCAAATAGTACTGTGTTTTGACTTCCCCAACTGAATTATACATTTACCAGCATGCTTTTCTTGGAGCACTAATGCCAACTGAAAATTCTTACAATCGCAATGAAACTTCAGCTGGAAATTAGTTTTTTCATCATGTTTGTTTGTTTGTCGAAATTTTGCCATCAGATCCTGTATATTTATATTTTGAGATGAATCTTTATGATTATAATGCTGCGGATTCTAATCATCCTCAATGTGGGAGTGGGATTGAGCTGATGTGTACATTCTGATCTTAAGCCTCTGATATGTGTGTATTGTGTCTAAATCTTCCTTTTTGTCCAGGTGCAATGCGGAGATATTGAACTTGAGAAAAAAATAGATGAGAAGATTGAGCAATTCATTAGTTGGGTAGAGAAACACCCAAACAAGAAAAGTCAGGTTTGTGCTTGCCGTTGGTTTTAAGTAATCATCCAATCACAAGTAAAATTTATCAATTCTAGGAAAGATAATTCTTGTTCAATCATTATTTTGAATCACTTGTTTGATTTCTCAATATATATTTTTCTGAGAAAGTTTCCTACATTAACTGCCATGATTTGTGATGCAGGTCTGCTTGTCTTTCTTTGAAGAGAAAAACAAACAGGCAACTTGGTTTACGCACAAAACAGAAAGGTTATACTGGGAACAATGGTATATAAATTTGAATGTGGCCCAACACCTGAAAGTACATTCGGGCAAATCTCATAATTCTAAAGTTGTAGTTGATCCAGGAGGTACAATTATCGTGTACTGAATGTGTATTCTCTGATGCTTCACTTTCTGGAAGCTATGCTGACACTGACATGTTTGACCTACGAGTGCAGAGAGTGCATTGGATGAGAGAATGGCTCGCAGAGCAGCACTTGAAGCATCTCTTCATGAGGTTTTGTTCCAAATAATAAAATTTGTGAATGAGAAGAAAGATCATGTTCCCCCGATACCACATACTGAGGGTGTAGTCTATTTCCCTCATGAAATTACCATCCCAAGGTTGGTTCTGCATTTATTCATTTATCATTTGAAACTTGATACATATATCTTACATGTTGTCTTTGACTGAATAAAAGGAATATATAATCATTGACTCTAAGAATAATTGTTGATATTACATAATGTAATTATCTTTATAGAATTTTGTCAAGGCAGAATGCGGTTGGTATCATTGATGCTAAAGATAATTGTTGATCTTATATAATGTAGTTATCTTTGTAGAATTTTGTCAAGGCAGAATGAGGTTCGTAGTTATCTGATGCCATCTATTGCAATGCAATAATTTTACTAGGAAATGCCTTGCTGCCAGAAAAGATTTTTCTGTTTGTGGAAATAGAATTTTATGGTAATTTAATATATGTACTGACAATTTTATTTTAATTTTAGTTGCCTTACCTCAACTAAACTTTCCTTGGTTATATATGCAGTCGTAGTTTTTGTTCATGGTATTGGAAAAGGAATTCTGTTTGGTCGGTAGTATGCTCAGTGAGAGAACCAGCTTGGTTCGCTACGCTCATTTATGTTGTATTTTGTTATGTCTGTACACTACACATGTGAGCAGATGTACATTTCTTAGCAAACACAGGGTTGCATGTCTGAATGCATGAAAAGGTAGGCCAAAAGGTGACGGTTGATTCATAAAATGGATGTCAATGCCATAGAGTCATAGACAGTCCAAATAAACACATGATCAGAGCTTTCATTGGCCATATTGACAAGTTGAATTGGCAACGTGCTTTATATAAAAGAAAGGTTAAGACACAGTTGTGGATTGAGTTTGGTTAAAACATAGGATTTAGGAATTAGTGTTGTATGAATCAGTTGAAAAACTGTACGTTCTGAACCTCAACCCTGATGTGGATCCAATTTATTATGACTTACATAAATGTGACTTTGTTATACCACTTTACACGTTCCATCCATCTACCAAAACCAGCATGCTGATATAGGTTGGAATGCGATTCTAGTTAATGTACAGGTGAAGCCTATGTCTACGTCCTTGTTTCTTAACAAGAAGTTGTTATTGTTATTGGTGCTGCTGTCATTGTTATGATTGTTTTAAGAAATCTCTGAATCTCATGATTAGACTGCTGATTTGATATTTGTGTTGCCTTGGTCAGTTCCTCGGATTCTGCATTTGGGATGGACATGATCAAGAGGATGCTGCATACTGGCCATCCAACCATGCTCAGCTGATTATCTGCTTTTGTGAGCGCATAACGTGTTTCTAATCTGCTCCAAAAGTAAGTCAATTTCCATGTTCATGATGACTCGAAAGGTCCACGAATGTGTTAAACCGATAATCTTTTATGAGCAAGGTTTGTTTCTATGTAAAGTAAACTCGAAGTGCGTAGATTGTTATTATCTTTATGTAAATATTCCCTTCTTCACATTCTATCTCCATTCATGTGTGTTCATCCTTTCTGGATCGTCCATTGACCTTTATATATTGAATTGGGGATTTTTCAATCCCGGTGCATGGCAGCTTAAAAGTTTAAGGTGAAACTTTGTACATTTTAGTATTTTGATTGAAGGACATTTGTGGTACACTATCGCTCATAGTTATGTGTACAATTTTAGTTTTTCTTTTTATTTTTTTTGCTTTTTAGGTGAAACGATAGCAATTTTTGGTCGGAAAAGATAAATGCATTAATCCGATAGTAGGTCACAGGCCAACTCAAAGGAAGGAAAAATAATCCAAATACATTGGGGGGAAATAGATACGTAAAAGCCCATCCCAATTAAATAAACTAAAACGAGAATCCAAATTCCTAATTTCCGACCGCAGAAAGCAGCGTCCGTCGCTATCATTGCCACAAAAGTATTGTCAACAGCTACCAAACCAACAACACTAGAGAAAACAATCGAGTGGTGAAAACGAACAAGACATCGCAACACAAAAGTACCAAACCTAGAACAAGAAGCACATCACATCCAGATTTCTTCACCAAAGACGCATAACCAAAAGATAGTCACTAAATACAAATCCCATTCACGAATCCCAACAAATATATACAAACACACTAACACATGGATAAAAGGTTAGGCTAAGGGGGGTATATAAAATACCCTTACTTTGGCCGATGCCAAGTGTATGGGGTGGGGATTGTTTACGGGGAAGGGTGGTAGAGGGGAAAAGTGAGAGGAGATGGAGTTTTGGGTTTGGAAAAGAACGGCCAGAGGAGAGGGAGGGGTGGAGAGGAGGGACATGAAGTCCAAAGGCGAGACAAACTCACGGAAAAAAAATTTGAGACAAAGCTCAAGGAAATTGAGAAAAATCTCAGGAGAAAATTGAAAAAGAGAGAAGAGGATCAAGAGAAAGAGGGAAAAAGGAGAACAAGGAACTTGTACAAGGATAGCCACTGGCACCCAAGCCAAAGGCTGGGGCCAACAACAAAGAAGTTTGCAAGGTTGAGAAACTAGAGAGAGTCTCATGCGTAACTGGTTAATTGGTAATCATGATTCATAAACTATAGCAATTGTATTAGAACTGTAAGGGCATCCTATCAAATTTATTATGTTCTCAACAAAAAAATGTGTCCAAAGCAAAAGAAAAAAAAAGTCAACTTGGCCAAATTTAATAGGACCTGGCTTCTCTGCCCTCCCACTTCCCATACACTCTCATCCCCTCCTATTTGTGCGGTCACCGTTAAGCCACGTCAATATTTGATATTACTACTATTTTTTGTCTTATTATCTCTATAAAAAAATCAATATAAAATGTTGACGTGACTTAACCGTGACCGCATAAAATAGGAGGGGATGAGAATGTAAGGAAAGTGAGAGAGCAAAGAAGCCGGGTCCAATTAAATAGCCTTTATATCGATCAATATGTGTGTGTGACAATTGAATAGCCTTTATATCGGTCAATATGTGAGTGTGACAAGTACCGAAGCAGAAAATCGATACAGTTAGCACACAAAATTTGGAGAGTTTTTTAATGCACTCGAAACACAAGATGATACATTATGTATCATAATATAAGTAAAAAGATGATTATTTTTCAGTGTCATCTATTTATATTATGACATGTGTACCGATTTGTGTTTCGAGTTAATGAAAAATTTCTTTAAAAGTTGTACAATCTTTATGGTTTCTGTAATTTTATGAACTATCAGCCATATTATTTCTCTGCATATTTTTTATGTTAATGTTAAAAAATATTGTGTCAAAAGATGAGATGATAGAAATGACTTTCCTTTTAAAAGAGTTTTTTTTTTTTTAGCATTCCTCCACTATAAATTCAATCGTGCCAGCTATATGTTCAATTACTTCAATACCTGTACCAGCTTCTATCATGATTTCACGTCAGATGTCGGTATAATAATTCGATCGCAACGAGACAAATTTCCAAATAATTTCAAAAATTTAAAGTTTCATGACACGTATTTGAATTAAAATCTTATGTGTTTCCTTCCCACCACTGAAAATATTTTAGATTTGAGACGCCAACTTTAGCGTGATTCAGTTATACGAACGATCTAATAAGATTAGCACATAATTTGTAACTTTTGGGATATATATATACGTGAGAATCATACAATCATCTATATCACGTGTGATTATAGCACTTATTTTTGTTTAATTTATTTAATTTGAAAGTAAAAAAAAAAAGAAAAAAAAAAGAAGAAGAAAATGACAACTCGTAATGAAATAAAGGGACAATCACCATTGACATTTCAACAATTTGAAGTTTCCAAGACGTGACAAATTTTCCTTCAATTGACATAAAGTGGATTCTAGCAGAATGATTGAGAATACAGTTAACAAATGTGGAAAAATAAATTATATTCAAACACTTCAAATTACTTGTAAATGTTGCACTCATATTTAGAATAAGAATGTGATTTTGTAAATCCTAGGAGATATGAGAAAATATCTTATATTTTTATTAGGAATAGATTACCTATTAAATGTTGTAATCCTAAAGGGAAAGGTTTTTACCTATCCTATTACTATAACTAAAGGCACAATGGGGCGAATAAAAAACACCTCACAATTAAATCAATTTCTCTTCTCTCTAATTGTGGCCGGCCCCCTCTCTCTATAAACCCTAGATCGTTCAATCAAATAGGCTTACAACACGTTATCAGCATGTTCTTGCGAGAAGCTAAGGAACTGACGCATCATAGGAGGAGGCTATCATCCACCAAATTTAAAGGCTTATTTGTTTTCTGCTAATCAGGTACGTTTAAAATAAAAGAAGATATTTGAAATATCCACAAAGCATGAAAACATTCCCCATGATGCATGAACCTCTCTATGTTTATATTTTCCTTTCAATATATATTTGTTTCATGCATCGCACAATTAAATTGTTACGTGGAATTTGTGAGTCAAACTATATAAAATAAATTAGAAGCAAATATGGGTTTCCTAAACCCTAGGTTCGAAAGATTGGGTATTTTTTTGTCTTACCGTGGGATGGCATCACCCTGATGCCCTTGGACTACTTGTGTAGCCCCTGTTAGTTTTGCTGCTTTCTTGGACAAAACCAAGCCTTGGCTTGGGTTCCATGTCGCACGGGCCTGTAGCCCTTCCCCCTTGCCATCGGCCCACGATTTGCATGCCGCAACCCTATGGTTGCTGGGCTTTGCAGCAGCCCTGTCCCACGCACATACAGCCAGCCCATTGAGGCTGGGCTTAGCTTCTCACGCTAGCGACCAAGGTCCTAGCCTTCGCTGGGACTCCTCGTGTGCTAGCCCACAAGCTAGCGTGAGCTGGGCTTGTCCTTGTGCCACCACACCCAGGCCCGTGGCTTGCGGCCACTGTGCTGCTTTCCTGCAGCCAACTTGAGGCCTTTTTGGGCCATGCCTTTTAATCAAGGCACCCAACCCGAGCCCAAATTATTTTGGGGCTATATTTTCGATCCAATAATATTATTTTAATATTATTTAGCTTCTACAATCAACCCCGTATGCCCCGATTTATTAAATTAATTAAAAATGACTTGCAGTCCATTGATCTGATAATGAATCCAAAATTATTGACCTGAAGATCACTTTTGGACATTCACTATTCAATAATTTATTTTTATACCTTGAACCATCACATACTTTCGTAGTAACGAAGCTCTCACACTTGAGTTCCCGAAGAACCTTAAATCCACTATATTCAAATTAGTATATTGCATTATGTGTTTCTTGCAAGAACCTCTCATTATGAACTAATTGTTCATAAAACTAAATTGAACCTGTAGTTTCAAATTTAGTGCCTTTGAAACTCGAAGTTTTCATTCCAAAACATACCACATGAAACCTGTAGTTTTCATGCATAAATTAAACCAATACATGTCTATAGAACCTGTATGTTCTACGATATATGTCTATGGCTTACCATATGACTACTCACGTTTTTCCCTTTGTTTTAGGGACATGTCAAACTTGAATAAACTCGATTTCTCTGGAAGAAACTATCTGAAGTGGGTTTAAGATATGAAGCTCCATTTCACTGCAAAGGGCATTAGAGCCACCATCGAGGCACCTATCGCCGACAAACCTGTTGACAAAGCTCAGAAGGCTACTGCAATGATCTTCATTCGAAGACACATCCATGATGCACTGCAGACTGAGTATCTCGTTGAGGAGGACCCACGCACCTTCTGGCTTGCTATAGCCGACCGTTTCGATCACCATAAAGACATATACTTGTTTGAAGAAAGACATGACTGGCAGCATCTTTGCTTCTAGGATTTTAAATCCGTGAATGAATACAACTCTGAAGTTTGTAGAATCCGTTCTTTGTTGAAATTATGCAAAATGGAACTAATCGAATCAGATCTTCTGGAGAAGACCTATTTGACCTTTTATGCCACCAATATTGTCTTGCAGCAACAATATAGGGCACAAAAATTCACCAAGTTTTCAGATTTGATCTCTGTTTTACTTCTCGCTGAAAAGTAGAACCAGCTTTTGATGAAAAATTATCAAGCTCGACTTACTGGTTTGAATGCCGCGCCTGAAGAACATATGACCTATTATAGCAGCTATAAATGACGAAAGAATCGTCGTGGCCGTGACAATGGGCAATTGTTGTGGATCAAATGATCATTGGTCACGCGTATGCCGAGCTTCCCCTGAGGTTATTGCCAAGTATCATTCCCGTCGTGATTTTAACTTTGCACATGTGGATCATCCGGAAGATGCAACTACATCAATGAAGATATCAGATTTTCAGGAGGCATCATCACCTATGGATGAATAAATTAGACATGTTTTTAGGTTGTTTACCCCTATTGGCTGAACCCATTAGGAGTGGCCGGCTCTACCCCCTATTTTGCTAGGTTTATGGTTTAATTTTGAACAATTTTTCTAAGTATTTGGAATAATTTGTTTGGTTTTGGTTTGTTTTGAATTATGAATTGTTATTTGAATGAATATTATTTTCTAAAATTGCTTAATTGAATGAATGGACTTATATTTATGCATGTGACCAATTCAATCAATTTATTTCTAGGTATGTCTAGTGAGGAAGTTAGTTGTCTGGCAGATAGTGCAACCATGCACATCATCTTACATGAACGACACTATTTTACTAACTTCATACCCAAGAAAGCTCATTTGACAACTCTTTCAGGCTCATCTAACCTGATTGAAGGATATGGAAAGACACGTATCATGTTGTCTAATAGTACAATTCTGACCATTAAGGAGGCACTTTATTCTCCACGTTCTGGAATAACGTTGTTGAGTTTTAGAGATATTCGAGATAATCAATATCATCTTGAAACCACTGAAGATCATGGTTCTGAATTTCTTTGTATCACTTCATATGAATATGGCTAGAAGCATATTCACGAGAAGTTGGAACGCTTGCCGAGTGGGTTGTACATCACAACCATTCGCGACATAGAAGCCCACAGTGTGGCCGGCCTTATGCCTGAGTTCCAGGACACTTTGTTGCTTTGGCATGACCGTCTGGGACATCCTGGAAGTGACATGATGCTATGTATCCTTAAATCTTCACACATACATAAGTTACATCCCTATGTTGGAGTTCCACCATGCAAAGCGTGTTATTTAGGGAAGTTGAATACTCAACCCTCATATACAAAGATTATTCACGACCCCCCTAAATTTCTTAAGAGGATTCAAGGGGACATTTGTGGACCTATCCAACCAACCTGCGGACCATTTAGATACTTTATGGTGTTGGTTGATGCATCGACACGATGATCACATGTTTGCTTGTTGTCCACATGCAATGGCGTGTTTGCTAAACTCCTAGCTGAAATCATTAAGCTAAGGGCTCACAATCCTGATTATCCGATCAAGTCAATTCGACAGGATAATGCTGAAGAGTTTACGTCACAGACTTTTGACGATTATTGCATGTCAGTAGGGATTGATGTGGAACATCCTATGCCCTATGTTCACACCCAAAATGGCCTGGCAGAAGCTTTCATAAAGCGCCTTCAATTGATAGCTCAGACTTTGGTTATGAGAACCAAACTGCTGGTATCTGCCCAGGGCTATGCAATATTGCACGCAGTTATGTTGGTCTGCCTGAGGCCCACCGTAATCCAACCACATTCACTGTTACAGTTGGTCACTGGATACGAGCCTAACGTCTCGCATTTACGGGTGTTTGGGCGCGCCATTTATGTGCCAATAGCACCGCCACTACATACCAAAATGGGTTCTCAGAGAAAAAATGGGAATCTATGTCGGTTATGATTCGCCATCAATTGTTCAATACTTAGAACCCTTGACAGGAGATCTTTTTACCGCATGTTTTGCGGATTGACACTTTGATGAGACAGTTTTCCAGTCGTTAGAATGAGATAAGCATACTAACGTTCCTGTAGGACGCCGCGAATTATCGTGGTATGCTTCCACTATATCTCATTTAGATCCCCGCACTGCCCAGTTTGAAACTGAGGTGTGACGAATTATAAATCTTCAGAGCATTGTTTAAAGTATGCTGAATGCTTTTAATGATCTAGCAAAGGTGACAAGATCACATGTACCCGCTACAAACACACCTGCAAGGATAAATGTACCCCGCGTACGTCAACAACTCGCTTGGGAAAGCCAGACTGTCCCCGAAGGTAGGGAGGCCGCACCCTCCACCCGGCAAGGTATATTGGCGGCTAGCCAATCACTTGCTTCGACCCTGAAGCGTGGCAGACCCTTTGGTTCAAAGGATTCACAACCCCGGAAGAGGAAAATGGCACAAACTAGTGACCTTAGTTTGAATTCGACCATCGCTCACTCATCTGTTCCAACGCATGAGGTTATTCTAGATTACGGTGATGCTTCATAAAAACCATGTCGGCCTCCCGAGAATCGTGAGATTTCGGTCCACTACACAGTATTGGATGAGGTTTGGAATATGAATGACATGATTGTCGACGATGCATTCTCGTACTCAGTAACTACTGACATCATGCTTAGCGATGACATTGAACCATGTTATGCCGATGAATGTCGACATAGAACCGATTGGTCAAACTGGAAACAAGCAATTCAGGTCGAACTCGATTCACTCGCGAAACGTAAAGTACTTGGACCTATCGTTCCTACATCACCACGCGTGAAGCCTGTTGGCTACAAGTGGGTTTTGTGAGGAAGCGTAATGAGAAGAATGAAATAGTGTGATATAAAGCACACCTCGTAGCGTAAGGATTCTCTCAGCGCCCTGTGATTGATTGCGAGGAGACGTATTCCCCCGTAATGGACGTTATAACGTTCCATTACCTAATCAGTTTGGTAGTTTCTGAAAAAATGAATATGCAGCTTATGAATGTGGTAACTATGTATCTTTATGAGGATCTAGATACAGAAATATACATGAAAGTTCCAGAAGGACTTCCATTGACTGGCTCAAATAGTTTTAGACCACGAAACACTCTCTTAATTAGGTTAAGGAGGTCACTCTATGGATTGAAACAATCCAGGCGGATGTGGTATAACCGTCTGAGTGAATATTTGACAAGTCAAGGTTATATGAACAACAAACTATGCCCATGCGTGTTCATAAAGAAGTCACATTCTGGATTTGCAATCGTTGCAGTTAATGTCGATGACATGAATCTCATTAAGACTCTCATAGAGCTTGAGGAAATTGCCGCACACTTGAAATCGGAATTTAAGATGAAGGATTTTGGGAAAACTCGATATTGTCTCGGCCTGAAGATCGAGCATTGTTCGGATGGAATCCTAGTACATTAATCGAACTACACCCAAAAGGTGTTGGGTCGTTTTAATGAGGATAAAGCGAAGCTTTCGAGTACACCCATGGTCGTTCGGACTCTAGATGCTAAACGAGATCCATTCCGTCCAAAGAAGGACGAGGAAGAGATTTTGGAACCCGAAGTTCCTTACCTAAGTGCAATTGGGGCTTTATTGTACATGGCTCAGTGCACTACACCTGACATCTCTTTCGTTGTGAATCTATACGCTAGATACAGCAATGCGCCCACACGTAGGCACTGGAATGGTGTTAAAGACATTTTCCGCTACCTCAAGGGTACTACGGATTTGGGCTTGTTTTATACCCGTGAATCTTCAAGTGTTGCCGCCCCCTATGGTACTTGGATTGATTCTCACCTTATTGGTTTCACAGATGCTAGATATTTGTCTGACCCACATAAAGCACGTTCTCAAACGAGTTATGTCTTTACCGTTGGAGACATCGCTATATTCTGGAGGTCTACCAAGCAAACGCTAGTTGCGACTTCGTCTAACCATACTGAGATTTTTGCCCTACATGAAGCATCGCGTGAGTGCTTTTGGTTGAAAGAAGTTATGAGACACATTCGAAGCACTAGTGGTCTTACATCAGTTGTTGACCTTCCTACGACGATCTTTGAAGACAATGCAACATGTATTGAGCAGTTGGAGAAGGGATACATCAAGGGAGACAACACCAAGCATATAGCGCCGAAGTTCTTTTACTCACACCACCACCAACAACATCAGAACATTGAAGTCAAGCAAATTTGTTCCCAAGACAACCTGGACGATCTCTTAACCAAGTTGTTGCCTAAGTCTACATTTCAGAAGCTCGTTCAATGAATTAGTATGTGTAAATTATCTGAGTTGAATCGCTTGTAGTTCTCTTATTTAGAAGATATGTCTAACTCAGGGGGAGTATCAAGAAGCATACTCACATGATCTTAATGTACTCTTTTTCCTACGATTAGGAGCATTTTTCCCACTGGGTTTTTGCTAATGAGGTTTTAATGAGGCACCCATCCTGGGATGATCATACTTTGATGGGTTCACTACCTAAGTCCAGTTTGACGTTCGTTTTAGACATTATGCATACTTCTCACTTTTCTCCTTAGTCTATGGGTTTTCCCCATGCCTTGGGTTTTATCTTAGCGAGGTTTTGTGAGTTTTACTGCAAATGCATACTTCACTTAAATTTGAGACTTGCGATCACCTGTTGTGCCGATGACTTCATCAACTATTCTATCTTATCTGCTGAAAATCTGATGTGATGGTTTGTTGAGTATTTACACACTCAAGGGGGAGTGTTGCAGTCATATTTAGAATATGAATGTGATTGTATAAATCCTAAGAGATATGAGAAAGTATCTTATATTCCTATTAGGAGTAGATTACCTATTAAATGTTGTAATCCTAAAGGGAAAGGTTTTTACCTATCCTACTACTATAAATAAAGGCACAATGAGGTGAATCAAACGCATCTCACAATTAAATCAATCTCTTCTCTCTAATTGTTGCCGGTCCCCTCTCTCTCTCTAAACTCTAGATCGTTCAATCAAATAGGCCTACAATAATAAACATTTTTTAATTTTTTTAATATTTTTTGACACACCACTAACATTTAGTAAAAAAATATTAAAAATTAAAAATATGTGTGAAAAGTAATTTGAAGTGAGAATACAATATCTCATTTGGAAATAACACGCGCCAGCCATCCTTATCCTTTGGCGCTGCTTCTGTTTGTTTCTTTTTCTCCTGATTGCTGTATATATGTTCGCACTGCTTTCTCATAAGCTACTATCAAGGAATATGCAGAATGCAAAGCACTTCGTTTTGGTTCACGGCAGTTGCCTCGGAGCATGGTGTTGGTACAAGCTTGTTGCCCTACTCCGACATGCTGGCCACCGCGTCACCGCGTTGGACCTCGGTGGTTCTGGGATCCATTCCAACCAGATTCACGAGGTCACTTCCATTTGGGATTATGTCCAGCCATTGATGGAGTTCTTGGGTTCTATTCCTGAAGATGAGAAGGTGATATTGGTAGGTCATAGTTATGGCGGCCTTCCTATATCTTTAGCCATGGAGATGTTTCCTCAGAAGATTTCGGTTGCTGTTTTTGTCACAGCCTATTTGCCTCATTACACTTTCCCCCCCGGAGTCCTCATACAAGAAGTAATTGATTTTTGTATTTCTTTTTATATTTTGATTCATTTGTTACCATTTCATTTTGAGTTTAAACTAGCTAAAAACTGAAATGGTTATTAAACAAGCTCTAATTTTTCTTTTGGCTTTGTAAATTTTTTGTGTGATGGAAATCAAAGTTCTTGAAAAGGACCTCGGCGGAGTCGTTATTGGATTGCCAGTTCACATTTGGACAAAATAACCCGGAAAATCAGTTGACTTCAGTTCTGTTTGGTTCACAATATATGGCAGCCAAATTGTACCAGCACTGCAAACCAGAGGCTAGTTTTCTTACCTTACCCCAGATTAAATCCTAGTGTCCCAATGGTTGATTAAAACACAGTCGTATTGGTTTTATCTTTGCATGCAGGATCTGGAATTAGCTAAAATGTTGATAAGGCCATCTGGGATGTTCTTGGAAGACATGAACAAGGAAGGGTTGCTTACAGAAGCGAAATTCGGGTCGGTAACTAGGGTTTTTGTAGTGTGTGAAGAAGATGAGGTGATGAAAGAAGAATTTCAACGGTGGATGATTGAGAATAGTCCGAATGCAGAAGTGAGATTGATTAGAGAAGCTGGCCATATGGTCATGCTAACAAAGCCTATAGAACTTTGCCAATGCTTATGTGAAGTGGCTATGAAAACACCATAAGATGTTTTCAAATCTTCAATAAACCCAAATTGTTCCCTTTTTTAACTATTGTAAAGGGCACACTCTTTTGTCTTTTTCAAGTTTTTTCTCATTGCTACTCAATTTCTACAGTGTTATCAATTTTAGCATTTTGACGTTTTTTATTGTATATTTTTCCATTAACTATTTACGTGACTCACTTCCAAAAGGCAATCAAACACCACAACATCTCGTTAAGGGGATTTTTTGTAAGAAATTTATTTCCCTTGAACAATTTGGGTCTAACACAAAGCGGAATTGTCAAGGCAATTACCTAGGCAACCTAAAGAAGGTCTAACCGAGCATTACTCTTATCAGATAAAAAAAAAAGGACGGGAAAATATTCTTCCGAAAATGCCCTTAACGAGATGTTGTGGCGTGTTCTCATTGTCTTTCGCTTTTTAGGTAAGGCAGTCAACGGAGGAACATCCAGCTAAACACACAAAAGGATGAAATTGGTAGCATATCAAAATTGTGTGGCAGTATGAAAAATTCAAGTCATGGCCATTTTCAAAATCATCTAAAACATGGAGTATATTTTCACATATCTCCTTTTTTGTGTGGATAGGGGAGATAACAACTACACACTTTTTAGCTCATTTACACATTTATTTTTATTTTGGTCATCAAATTGAATAAAGTAAAAGAAAATAACGCTTAAAATTAAATAATGGTGTGTAAAAAGAGAAATAAGTAGTGTGAATATGATTTTCCTTTCAATATATATTGTAATCTCTACTATGTAGTGTGTTGTTTAGGTACATATAATGAAATTATGAAAATTTGGTAGTTGAAAGATACAGAACAGGAGCATGATCATGTGACAAAATGCTATTTTAATAAAAAAAGGAAATGGTAAAACATAATGGGTCCACGAAAAGCACTTTAGTTCTCTATTAATGGATCCAACAATTGTCACATATATAAGCATGTGACTGACTTAGAGTGTTTATTATTCCAATTTAGAGTTGAGAATATTATTCTACGTCAAAAAATGAAGTATTATTCTAATCGTTAATTGATTGGAGTTAAATGCTCACATTTTACTATCAGCGTTCTAAGTCAAATATTGTTTTTGGTGAAGGATTGTGAAAGTTGGAAGAAAATTAAAACGTGTAGCTTTATTTGGGAGTGCGTCTCTTCTCTGTGATCATTGATGGGTTGAAGTCACTAGGTGGCCTCGAGGGAAATGGATCCTGTCCCTATCCCATTTATTTAATCCATCAAGTTCGGAGATCCAAATCATTAAAATTTATTCAAACGGTTAAAGTTATTATAACATTTAAAGTAGATTCCTATTTATAATTGATAGATTAAATTTTAATAATCCGAATATTCAAACTTAATGAATTACAAGAAAGTGATTCTGAGGGGATTTCTTTCCGGCATCCCGCAATAACATGACGTAGAAAAAATTATTTAGCCGCCAGCACAATGGACAATGATAAAGTGATGGAAAATCTTGTCGTCAAAAGAATTGCGAGTTGGATATTTTTCCTCTGGGATACCGGCCTCATCTTATCAAAAGAAAAATTCAAAGAAAATCAGATGATGCTTGGGTATTTATTGACATATTATGATTAGCGCTAGTTCTAGTTGGGCTTGAAAAGAGACGTTATTAACAACATATTATGATTTGTTAAACTTTTAAAAGATTAACTTTAGCCAAGGTTTAAAATATCAATGATATCGGAAATATCGGTAGTCCAAAAACACAGAAATTTCGATGGAAATATCGGGATATTATTGATATCGATAAAAATTGAATAAAAACCACCGAAATTGTAAGAAAAACTTGGAAATTTTTATTGAAACTTTGCAGAATATTTATTTAGTCAATTATTTATTAGTTTATCACAAAAAATTGGAAGGAAATGCATTGCATGATGGATTTAACTGATTTAAGTTGATTATATAGCGAGCTGGCAAACATTGTGAGTGTAGAAAATATGTAGTAATTAATGAAAGAAGTTTAAATACACCATAATCATTTATATATAATGAATTAGTACAATATTTTAAATCTCATTGCATATATAATGAATTGTACTAATTCATTATATATTTTACACTTTATATATTGCATGGTAGATTGTTACACCCACCCTCGATTTAAATTGTATTTTCACTAAGTTTGAGTTTATTTTACTTTTAAAATTGTTTTTGAGTCTTAATAGGTGTGCCACGGGGCCCACCTTTGTTTGTTGCTCCCCGGGTCCAAGCTTATCTCTCTCTCTCTCTCTCTCTTTTCTTTCCCTCCCTCACACTCTCTTCCTTTTCCTCTTCTTCCCCGAGTCTCTCTGTGTTCTCTCATCTTCCCGTCGAACACACACACATACCTAGTCATCGCACATCCTTCGTAGTACTCCGTCAACGGCATCATTATCACCATCTAAACCTCGTCTTTCTCTCCCTTTCTCTCCCTTTCTCTCGGTGCAGCTAGGATAGTGGAACCCAGGAACTCTCCGGCGAGTTCTCTTGATCATTCTCTGGTTAGGTCAGCCCCAGGTTACCTCAATTCATCTTGGATGTTGTGTGGTTGAGATCTACAAAGTTTTATCTCATTTTTTTTAACAAGCTAAACGAGATCGACCTGGGGAAGACACACCCAGCTCCGGCGAGGCCGTGAGTGTTAAGGAACTTTTTGAACACCTCCGACCGTTTCACTGCAAACGGAAGGAATAAAAACATTCCTCTCATCTTGTGTTTCATTTTGATACCTAGATCGGAGTCTACGGTGCTCTTTTACAGTCGGCCAGAGATGTAGAAGCTTTGGCGTTCTTCTCTGATTCGCACCAGTCTTAAAATATCGCGATATTATCGATAATATCGCGATATATTGACGATAATTAAGTGGATAAGTGTAAAAATATCGCCCTCTCACAAAAATAATATTATTAGTGAAATATCACCGATAATATCGATATTTTAGACCATGACTTTAGCATATTAGTGTAAAATTCAGGATATTAGTGAAAGATTTTAAGCACATGTTGCAAGAATCCTATGTGGACTTAACAAGTTAGGATAAAGGAGAAGTAATAGGTTGGTAATACAAATCAAATAGAGTTTGAATACGTATAAAGCTACATCCTATAATTGAGGAATACACTTCTAACATGCATTTGAAAATAAGCACTAATCACAACTGCTCCACACACGGTTCGATTGGGTGCAACAGGTGAACAACCAACCCTCCACGATAGATGGAAGTTGGCTATCATTGCATCTATATAAATGAATTCCCTGCTCATAGAGAAAGGGTTCTACGTTTAGGGGGTCTATCACCATTATAATATAAAGGTCTCTAAGTGAGTAGAAGAGTTCTTTTACAACCACCATGTCTTTGACAGGTAAGTCTTCTACTCATATACATTAATGTGTGATTTAGGGTTAATGTTGAGTTTAATATTAGTTCCAACATTTGGTATCAAAGTCAACTTAACAGCCCTAAATCCATTGTATAGTTATACTGCATGATTATGACAGATAGACATTCTGCCCTCCACATTTGTGTACAACCACTTTCATATCTGAGATGGACTGATCAGTAGTAACCAAGGATTTAAATATCGGTAATATCGGAAATATCGGTAGTCCGAAAACACGAAAATATCGATGGAAATATCGGGATAATATCGATATCGATAAAAATTACACGGAAACCACGGAAATTGTAAGAAAAACTTGGAAATTTTTATTGAAACTTTGCAGGATGTTTATTTAGTCAATTATCTATTAGTTTATCACAAAAAATTGGAAGGAAATGCATTGCATGATGGATTTAACATTATCAAGTTGATTATATAGCGAGTTGACAAACATTGTGAGTGTAGAAAATATGTAGAAAATTGTCTGAAATTGTAAAAAGTGATTGAACAATTAGTTAGGTGAGTCAGATCACACAGGCACACACACATAGACATGCCATCACACACGCACACAGATCTCACACGCATACGTCTCTCTCTCTCTCTCTCTCATTCTTGATCCTTCTCTCTTCTTCTCTGAGGCGCCTGAACTCTCTTCTCCCCCTTCTCCATTCTCCCACACACACACAGATCTCCCACTCTCTCAGACATGCCATCACACACGCACACAACACACGCACACAGATCTCACACACATACGTCTCTCTTTCTCTCTCGAATTCTTGATCCTTCTATCTTTTTCTCTGAGGCCTAAGCTCTTTTCTCCCCCTTCTCCATTCTCCCACACACACACAGATCTCCCACTCTCTCTATCCTTCTCCCACACACACGCACAGAGACCCAAGGTCTCTCGATCCTTCTCCCACTCTCTTGATCCTTCTGCTCCTCAGTCCGACAATCTCGAATCCCTCTTCCTTTTCAGAAACCAGCTTTCTGGGTGTCGCCGCCGTTGATCGTGGCTCTGGCGAAGTCGGAATTGGCTCAGTCGTCTGTGGCGGTGCGCCGCTGAGCAAGAAGTTGGCTCAGTCATCTGGTTCGTCTTCGACTCAAAGAAAACAAGTTTTCAGGTGAGATTCCATTGAAACCCTAAACCCTAAACCGACATCACATATGTTGAATCGTTGATTACCTCTTGCATGCGTGAAATTTGAAGTTTATATGTGAAATTGAAGTTAAAAATCGTGTTTTTGCAAGGTTTTTGGGACGAAATCAGCTCGGGAATAGGCACACCATCTTCGGCGTTCTTCTCCGACGTTCGGCTCGGAGTCCGATTGCACCGTTCAAAAAAATATCGCGATATTTTGACGAAAACCATTCGGATACCTATTTAAATATCCATTGCGCGAAAAACCGATAATATCGGCGATATTTCGCCGATATTATCGGCATTTTCTTCCATGGTAGTAACATAAAAAAAAAAAGGACTTACCATAACCATCAATAAGATAGAATCTGCCTTCAAATTGAAAAAACATTTGGTCCCGTGGATGACAAGGTTCGCAAAACCCAAATAAATTTGGGAAGACATCAACGAATTTGCGGGTTTTCATAAGGATGTTTTATCATTGTCAGTGGGTATCGAACTGTATCACTAATAAATCAAGATCATTGGGGTTGTAGTGACATCGCAAAGGGTGTGTATATCATTTGCAGTCAAACGCCATAACTTGCAAACAAAGATAAGTTATTTTGGCGACTCCAGTCTCTCCACAACTAAATTTAAAGCTTTCTAGGCAACGTAGCCCAATCTCGATCCATAGATTCGCTTGGCAATTGGGTAGGGTACGAGTTGCTCTTAGTGTTTTATTTGACATGATATTAAAGCTTTCTAGGCAACGTAGCCCAATCTCGATCCATAGATTCGCTTGGCAATTGGGTAGGGTACGAGTTGCTCTTAGTGTTTTATTTGACATGATACTAAACTACTTTAGTTATTGTTAGGTTCTCATTTGTTGATAACTATTCACCTTGGGTTTTATCTTTTCTGCTCCTATACTAACAGTTTGTAGTAAAATGTTTAGAACAATTAAGAACATTGTTCGAGTACAGTAAAGGAAGAATATTTGTGGTTTAAAACTCATGAAATGTTCACATTGTTTTCCAAAGAAGGGGATGTATAAATTGTTGGTAGTTTTAATTAGTGTATGGCATCATGTAGATCAGGCCATATTCTTGTCCAAAGACTTGTAATAATTGCATGATAAGATCCTTGAATGATGGCTATACAATGAAGGTGAATGGCAATTTATATCTCTTGCCAAAGGTGTGATATAAACATGCATTTAACAATCACTAATGGTTGTTTCAAGTTTTTCATGTCTTCAACAGCCAAGAATTTTATTCACGACAAGAAAAGGAAAGATAAAGGCTCTTCTTGATAGGTGTAGAGGTCGCGTACACCCGAGCGTACTAGATCATGACACACTTGCTCCCGCATTTACTCTATCTCCAGTTCTCGGTCTCCAGACTGTTGGTATTTGAGTTTACGAACTAATACCAAATATATGGGTGATACTTCATTTGATTTGTTGTTATTGTCACTGATAGTGTTAATTAGTGAGTCACAGATTGAGAGTGTGACTTAATGATGATATATTTATGAGTGATTTAATTTGATTGGCATCTGAATTTTGATGGAATCAACCTATCACTATTTTGGTTGAATCTGATCCAAAACCCCTTTGTTTTCCTATTATCAAGTTATCAATTGCTCAAAAATTGTGTATGTGTGAGTAATTTAAAGGAAAAATAGAAATACTTGATATCGATTTGCAGTGCATGTAATCGATTCATCTATGGGAGTAAGAACCATCTATGTTATTTCTATATGTGATTGGAGCCCGACAAAACCCTTACAAAGAAGTTAGGTTGCGTTTGGTTTTGGATGTCATTCCTAAAAACAAAAAAAAAAAAAAGAAAAAAAAAGTATGCTTAATTGTTTTTTACCTCTTTTGTTGATCTTATTGTGAAATAAAGCATTACGTTTTATAAGCCGTGGGTTTTCACTTTTCACTTGTGCCTTCAATTATCGATTGCCCAATGTCTAGTACTTAATGAAGGATTGTAATGGGTGACTGATTGACCTTTATTTTGTTCAAATTGTGGAAAATTGCTATCCTTGTCAATCCAAGCTTGTTAATTATGCTATAAAGTACACAATCCAACTTAAAAGAACCACCCATGTGGTTGAATGAACAAAGGACATGATGAATACCTTGCAAAACACGTGGATGAGCTTTACCTTTTGATATGCCATTGATCATTATAAGTCAACTCGGTTGGTGAAGAAACATTTTATGTGCAATAGTATTGTTTGAGATTTTTCAATTATTGGATTGGAGTAATTTTGAACTTGAACTTTGGTGACTCTGTTTTACCTCATATATGATTTCCTACTTTTGTTGTTACAAAATAATGTTCATCATTTAGTTTGAGTCCAAGTGATATAATTTTGGCAATCATCTTTCTCAAAACTAAAGCTACTGTTAGCGATATTTTCTCTTACGGCTGTATAAGAGTCTACCTTAACACCATAGTTAGGGGTCCCTAGCAAAATTATAACTTGCTCTAGGCTTGTATGCTCTGAATACATTGATGAGTGGTGGTGTCATAGCAAAGGGAACCATTGTAATATGTCGATGGTCCTTGTTTTGTTCATGTGATTATAATTGTTTGCAATTATAATTGTTCACGTTAATGCTTTTCTTGATAAGTCTTATTCAGGAATGATGCCAACGGAAAATAATTAAGGTTGTAACCTTTGGAACAAATAATCATGTTACTTTAACCATAGACAAATGTTTATTAAATCTTCACTAAAGTGAGATTTTATGGAAATTTTGGTCCGGGTGCTGTTCTTTGTTTGGTAGCATATTGGATGGTAGAAGAGGTTACATTGCATGCTTTTGCCGAAACCATTCAGAAAGAGAGGAAACTAATTGGTGCTCTAGGCCATAAAAAATGGTTATATATATATATGTATGTATGTATGTATGTATGTATGAACGAATCATGTAGTCAAATGGGTTTTCTTCAATTTCACTGATTTGTGATTTGTTAAGTTGTAGTATAAATATTATGGGTTATTTGCAAATTCTAGTTTAAAACTTTTGATACATTTGAGTGAATGCCGAGGTTTTTGGATATAGATGCATGAATTTGTCAAAGTCTTAGATGAGGTGCATTTTAGGTGTGAGTTAATTGGCATCTAATCCAAAAGTAACTTTTGATACATTTGAGTGAATGCTGAGGTTTTTGGATATAGATGCATGAATTTGTCAAAGTCTTAGATGAGGTGCATTTTAGGTGTGAGTTAATTGGCATCTAATCCAAAAGTAAATGAAAACGTGCGGATGAAAAATCATGGTTTATGAAGAGAAAATGGTGTGTGTGTGTGTGTGTCTATACAAAAGGGAGGGGGGGGGGGGGGAGGGGATGAGGTTAAGTGGAATTTCCTTGAAAATAATATTCTCTTTATATTTAGGGAACTGAACTTGAATTGGGTGTAAAATGAGAAATATATGAATGGTTTGAGATGTTTCAAGTGTATTATTTTTTCTAAGAGAATTAAGTTGACTATTTTCTTGTCCAAAGACTTGAAGTCTTTTGTTGTTTTCGTAATCTCTTACATGACTGTTATACAATAAGGTTATACAATCCATTATCAAATGGTGGTTGTTTATGTTTCTTGCCCAAAGATGTAACATAAACATGCATGAACGATGGATATGAAAGATTTGTATGTGAAAGAAGAAGTGAGAAAAGGTTCAGTGTTGATTAAGCACGTTGATATGAAACTGATGTTAACTGATCCTTTGACAAAACCACTGATTTTGGGAATTTTCAAGGAACATGTCGCAAACACGAGTATGTATGATGATATTGGTATTGAGCAATTAGTATTATTTATGTTGATTACATGACTAGAAAAGTTCTCTTGATTCATGCTGTTTTCTTTGCATTGTGTCTGTAATTAGATTTGGACTGGTAGGCTCTTGCAAACCATAAATTGTCAAACCAATTTGGGACGGGAGAACCTTTTACGGAAAGTATACCTGTGTCAAGGTCCTCTTCAAAGCTTTGTCTATTTACAACTGGGCGAGCTAGTTGTATTTCTTATTAGGTGGTAAAGTTTTGACCGTGAACCATTATGTAGAAATAGAATCCATGGTGCTGGATGCTGCCTTTGTCTTTTGCTTGTTCTTACAAAATGGAAGTTTGAGGGCACAATAGTAATGCGTATTGGAGTGGGAATTTATTCCTAAGGATGATTAGGTGATGCTTTAACCATGTAGAAGAAAACTCCTTGGCCAAGCTAATGCTTGTTTTCATTGTGTCTCCGAGAAAGCTACATCCTATAATTGAGGAATACACTTCCAACGTGCATTTGAAAATAAGCACTAATCACAACTACTCCATACACAGTTGAATTAGGTGCAATGGGTAAACAACCAACCCTCCACGATAGATGGAAGTTGGCTACCATTGCATCTATATAAATGAATTCCCTGCTCACAGAGAAAGGGTTCTATATTCACGGGGTCTATCACCATTAGAATATAAAGGTCTCTAAGTGAGTAGAAGAGTATCAACAGGTAAGTCTTCTACTCATATACATTAATGTGTGATTTAGGGTTCATGTTCAGTTTAATATTAGTTCCAACACGTGTGACTCAATAAATGCATGATACCACGTGAGGGGGATTTTGAATTTACTGAGTTTGAAATTAGGTTTTATTTCCTTCTTAGGAAACTCATGATTCCACGTCATGAGTTTGAGAGTGTTGGAAGATATTAAAAGAAAATAGGCCAAATTTTTTTTTGTGATCCTTATGGTGAGAAGTAGTTTTAATCTGCCCCTGAGGTGAAAAAACTATTAATCATGACCCAATGGTCTCATCTATTAGAAATCTTAGGCCGAATTATAATTTCTTTCAAAACTCTATCCCCATGAATGGGTTAAAAGGTCAATTTCGTTGATTGTCTATGATCCCGACTTCGAAAAGTCGCAATGTTTAACTATATAAGGTATGGAAATGTTAGGATTTTACCATGACTTAGTTACTTTTACTTAGTGTAATGGGGTAATAGTTAAAGGGTGACTCACTACTAGGGTTTCCAAGTCGTTTGTCTGTAGTGGTGTTGTGGGGCTATATATAAGTCTCTGTAATTCCGTTTTGAAGCATGAATGAAAACTGAACTTTATCTTTTCTTTTGCAAATTTCCTTTTCTCTGTTCTTTCCCTATTGGGAGTTGTTGGAATCTACCATTTGGTATCAGAGCCCAGGTGTGCATCTATGGGCAAAAGCAAAGCAGTGACTGCAATGGCCGACGTGACCGACGAGGAGCTTGACCATGAGTTCCAGCACCAACAAATGTTCAACCAGATCCAAGAATTTCACGAATCACTGTCGATGATGAACCTCTGCCATGATGATCTTCAGTAACACATAGCCGATATACAACATTCACTGGCTGATTTGTGGGTCTATAGGGTTTGTCAAAAGCAATTTCAGGCAACATTGCTCGAAGAACTTCGATCCCTCAAAACTCCACCTCCACCCCCGCCTACCTCCTAAATCCCCATCGGCCCCATTCCGATCTCTCTGAGCTCCACCCCTTTCGCCGTCCCTCCACTTACTTGGGGTATCTCCTCACCCCAACCCCTTACATCTAACCACCCTCCCGGCGCCTACCTACCTACCGAACCATCTTCTCTCTCCTACACCACTCCCCTTTCTGCTTTTACACAGACCGTGAGCCGACCCTCCACTTCTCGGTATAACCCTCCACCCACTTCCACGAGCCTTCCTTTCCCTACCTTGCCCCATGAACCTTACACCGCTCACCCATATCATCCTTCTTCCCCCATCTTCTCGGGGCCAAAACACTTAAAGATCGAACTTCCCCGTTTCTTTAGGGAGGATCTCGATGGCTGGGTCACTATGGCCGAAGAGTTCTTAGAGTATCACGAGGTCGAAGACAGCCGCCGGGTAACCGTGGCCGGTCTCCACCTCGGTGGGGATGCTGCCCACTGGCTCTGCTGGTTTAAGATCAGATTTCCACATTCATCTTGGGCCACACTCATGACTCAGTTGCTACAGCAGTTTGGGTCCACGGATGCCTTAAAATTCAATATGGCTTTGTCCCACATCACCCAAACGGGCCCGGTTGAAACTTACGTGGGCCACTTCATCAGACTCTCTTGTCGGACCCCGGATTGGACTGAAGCCCAACTACTAGGGGCTTTCTTAGGAGGCCTCAAAGATGAAATCCAAAGATGATGTCATAGCTCAAGAACCCTTTTCCCTTGCACAGGCCATCGAGTTGGCTTGGATTTACGACGCAAACAAGGTAAGCGACCGATTCCTCGCGTGGGGTATGCCCGTTCCCTAGCCCTTCCACCTAAACCTTCCACTTTTTTTCCCTACCACCACGTCCATCCCTCCCACGTCCCAGCCATTGCCCACACAACCCAACCCAACCCTTCTCCTGCCAAACCTGGTTTTACGTCTGACACAAGCGGAGTTACGCACCCGCAGAGAACAGGGTTTGTACTTTAATTGTGAGGAACAATATCGTCCAGGCCACAGGTGCCGTCAGTCACATGTACTTATGCTTCTCAATGACGATGTAGACCTTGATCCAGACCCAACCTTTGATGATCAAGTGCCCTAGAATCCTGTGCTAGTGGAACATCCTGAGACGCCTATTGCCCTCCATGTTATCTCAGCACCCAGGCGTTCCAAGGGCCGTGCCATACGATTGGAATGCCTTATTTTTCAGTCCCTTATTCCAGTATTCATCGACTCGGGTGCCGACTAGAGCTTCCTCAACCCCCAGGTAGCATTACGCTTGGGATTGGAGATTGATACCTCCCACATAGAGGTGGTTATGGTTGCCACATGCCGCTATTTTCGCACTAATGGTGTGGCTTCCCAGGTCATGGTGAGCCTTCAAGGCTATGTATTTTAGAGTAAGTCCACCTCTTAGCCATCGTCGGGTACGACATGGTCCTCGGAGTGGACTGGCTCGAAACTTTAGGCTTCATTGGCTGGAATTTCTGACTTCGGGTCATAGAATTTTCGGTTAGGGGTACCAACTATAGGTTAGTAGGCTCGTTCCCTACACCCACACGGTCTCCTATCATCGACGAGTCCTTGAGGACGATAGCATGCGTCATCTCGTAACTCACAAGTCTACCTCCAGAACTGAGCCTCTCATCCTCATCACCGGCACTCATCCAGGCTGTACTACATCACTATGAGGATCTGTTGCAACCGCCCTCATCATTGCCACCCCACCAGGATATCGATCATCGGATTCCCCTACTTTCGGGCATTGGTCCTGTTAATGTACGGCCTTACCGTTATGGTCATGCCCAAAAGGCGGAGCTCGAACGGCAGGTTGATGAGATGCTAGCAGCAGGCATCCTGCCAAATCTGAGCCCTTTCTCATCGCTCGCTCTATTAGTGGCCAAAGGCGATGCCTTTTGGCGTTTTTATGTCGACTATCGCGTCGTTAATTCGATCACTATCAAAGATTATTTTCGGTTCCCATAATCGATGAACTACTAGCCAAACTCCACGGGCCTTCATCTTTTCCAAATTGGACATCCGGTCGGGGTATTATTAAATTCGGATGCATGAAGACGACATTCACAAGACCGCCTTTCGCACTCATGAGTGCCACTATGAGTTCACTGTGATGCCCTTTGGGCTTACGAATACACCAGCCACCTTCCAGGCCTTGATGAATACTCTCTTCAAACCCCTGTTGCGAAAGTCTATTATCATTTTCTTTGACGACATTTTGGTGTTCAGTGGCCCGGTGGAACAACATGCCACTCACTTGGCTACTGTGTTTGACATACTTCAGACCCATTCCTTGAAATTAAAGCTTTCTAAATGTGTTTTTGGGTAGAGTTCCATAGCATACTTGGGCCACATTATCTCAGCAACGGGAGTGACCGTGGATCCTTCCAAAATTGCAACGATCGTGGATTGGCCAACCCTCCTAACATCCGTGCTCTTCACGGATTTCTAGGACTTGCCGGGTATTACCATAAGTTCATTCACAATTTTGGCATTATTGCCAAACCTCTCACGGATTTACTCAAAAAAGACAGATTTCTGTGGTCCCCGGATGCCGACACGGCCTTCGCTGCCCTTAAGGGGCCTTATCCACCACACCGGTTCTCGCACTCCCCGATTTTTCCAAATCCTTTACTCTTGAGTGTGATGCCTCAAATGTTGGCATTGGGGCGGTGTTATACCAAGATAGTCATTCGATTGAGTTCCTCAGCAAGCCTCTAGCACCTAAACACCAATCACTATTCGTTTATGATAAAGAAATGTTGGCAGTGGTGTTTGCAGTACATAAATGGTGTTCGTATCTAATCAGCCACCACTTTAAGATCCTCACGGACCATCAGACCTTGAAGTATTTCCTGAACCAACGGATTACCACGCCCGCACAACAGAAATGGCTCCTCAAATTACTCGGCTATAATTACACATTGGAGTATCATCCCGGGTCGTCTAATGCTACCGCAGATGCACTATCTCACCGTCCAGAACTTCTATCGTTAATGGGTCTTTCTCAGCCCATCTTCAAGTGTGTCACGAACATTCAAGCCACCTATGCCGATGACCCGCACACCACAACCCTTCTCATGGATTTGAAACAGAATCCTGCCAGTAGGTGCTCCTTTACACTCCAAGGGGATCTTATATATTACAAATCAGGAATTTATGTGCCATCCTCTTCCCCGTGGCGTGATCGACTCCTCCATGAGTTCCACTCTTCCCATTCTGCGGGTTACTCAGGCTTGAAGAAGGAGGTCAAACGCTTTGTTTTCGAGTGTGATATTTGCCAGCGCACCAATTATGAAACCATCAAACCACCGAGTCAGTTGCAGCCCTTAGCCATTACACAATAGGTTTAGACGGACATAGCCATGGATTTTATCGAGGAACTACCGCCCACTCAGGGTCGGAATGAAATCTTGGTGGTAGTGGATCGTCTATCCAAATACGGACACTTCATTCCAATCAAACATCCATATTCTGCCTCTAAAATTGCAGACATCTATATTCAAGAAATCTTCTGTTTACATGGTATGCTGATATCGATCATTAGTGATCGCGACCCTATCTTCATCAGTGAGTTCTTGAATGCTTTCTTCAAACAACAAAACATCACCTTGTGTAAAAGCTCCGCCTACCACCCACAATCTGATGAGCAAACAGAGGTCCTTAATCGCACCTTGGAGCATTACCTTTAAAGCTTTGTACTGGACTGGCCGAGTACCTGGATTCAGTGGCTTCCATGGGCAGAATGGTGGTACAATTCCACCTATCAATCTGCTATCCAGATGACACCCTTCCAGGCCGTCTATGGTTACCCACCGCCTATCGTCGCGACATACCTACCCGGTTCTTCACCCGTGCACGAAGTTGATGTCTCTCTTTGAACTCGGGACATCATTCTCTCCCAATTGAAAGAGAATATGCAGTTGGCCCAAAATCGGATGCACCAACAGACGGACAAACATTGCTTAGAAAGGACTTTCCACATACCACTCGGGTGGGACATGTTGCCAACACACTGGACTTGCCCCCTCAATCTTGCATACACCCCACCTTTAATGTCTCACTCCTTAAACCCAAGTTGGGCGCCTATACAATGACATATTCCACCTTGCCAGCCATCTCTGCGGAGGGCGCATTCACCTGGTTCCCAGAAGCAGTCTTACAACGCGGCATGTTCAAGCGTGCAAATAGAGCGGTTACTTATTAACTCATAAAATGGAAATGCCTGCCAGAGCATGATGCAACCTGGGAGGATGCGGATTCGATCTTGACCTGTTTTCCTGAGTTTGTCGCCTGAGTACAGGTTCTTTTTTTAAGGGGTGTGCCCTGTTAGGATTTTACCATGACTTAGTTACTTTTACTTATAGTGTAATGGGGTAATAGTTAAAGGGTGACTCACTACTAGGTTTACCAAGTCGTTTGTCTATAGTGGTGGTGTGGGGCTATATATAAGTCTTTGTAATTTCGTTTTGGAGCATGAATGAAAACTGAACTTTATCTTTTCTTTTGCAAATTTCCTTTTCTCTATCCTTCCCCTCTTGGGAGCTGCTGGAACCTACCAGGAAGCATCGAAATCCGCAAGATTGATGTTGGGTTTCTAGTAGGGCTCGTTTAGGTTCAGTAACCGAACCTAAAAGTGGTTATGAAAAACTGAACAAAAATGTCGGAATAAGAGAAACAAAAATCGATCCCTAATTGAAAATAGGTAATTCTACTGAAATTTTTTTCTAGGTTTTTTTGGGTTTGTAAACCAAGATCTCTTAGGCCAAATTCGAAAATCATTCCCCAATTGTGTAATTCTTCCCCAAAAACGAAAATAAAAAAACTTGAAAAATTCCCCCTAATTTGAAAATTAAAAACCCGAAATCTTAAAAGAGAAAGAGAGAGAGTTGCAGAGAGATGAATTTGGGGAGAGAGAGACAGACATTGATGATTGAATCGTGAGAATTGACGGAGCTTTACGTCAACGGCTGAAACGAAAGGGGTTTTCATTGAGCTGTGGGCGGACAAGAGAGAGGTGGTCAACGATAAATTGGTAAAGGAATGGGTGGTGGAAGGTCGAGAAAGAAAGATAGTTTGTGCAAGCTGGAGGTGGAAGATGAATTTGGTGGGACTGAATGATGAATTTGACCGTGCGGTGTCGTTGAAGGAGATGAATTTGGAGGTGTGGCGCGGTGTGGTGTGGATTTGTAGGAGAATAAACAGAGAGAGAAGGTCAGGGTCATCGAGGAGAAGGCTTGGTTGTATAGGAAGGTTGAGAGATTTAGGAGGTGTAGTCAAATTAGGATTTGATAGGATTTCACAAGATTTTAATAGACTTTAAAATCAGAGTGTAGTCAATCAAGATTTGACAGAGGATTTTAAAAGACTTTGAAATCATAGTGTAGTCAAATTAGGATTTGAGAGGATTTTAAAAAAACATCGAAATCTATGGGTAGTCAATTTAGGGGGGTGTATTCAATTGGGATTTTGAGGGATTTTAATTCTTTTAATGAATCCAGAGGTATTCAATCAGGATTTTAAGATAGTTTATTAAAATACTTAGAAATCCAAGTGTATTCAATTATAATTTTAAAGAAGTTTATAACATTACAGTTGTATTCAATTAGAATTTAAATTTAAAGAACTTAGAAAAGTTGAGGAATTAGAGGGAATTGGAGAGATTTTGTAGTGTATTTTAAGCATCCACAAATCTCACCTCTCACCATGAGATTTCGAGGGAATTAAATCAAAATTTTACATGGAATTTCTATAAATCAGTTAAATTCCATAAAAATTCATGGATTTATAAATCCATTAAAATCTCTCAAAATCCCAATTGAATACACCCCCTTAGATTTTGATAGGGATTTTTAAAGTGATATAAATCTAGGTGTATTAAAAAAATCAAGGATTTGGCAGTATTTCATTAAGTTGTGGATTTTGTTGGATTTGTGAGCACAAATACACATAACCAAGATAAAAAAGAATCCCACCTCAACCCCTAGGATTTCCAATCCAACTTATTCACATTTTATCACTCCATTCTTTCCTCTCTCACTCCTCTCCCCAACCTTAACGGGTTGTAACAGAATCTCACGAAACTCTTGCCATCCATATATTTGATTTTTATGACTTGGGTTTTGGGAATTGGATGAAGAGGTGTGTTTAGTTGGTGGGTGGTGGGTATTTGAAAAAAGAGCAACGGGGTTTGTTTAGTTGTGGTGAATTGGGTCCTCCAGGTGTTTGATAAAAAGTGCAAAATGGTTTTTAGGTTTTTTGGAGTGGGAGAATGGGACAGAAGAAGCTGAAGCGTGGAGGAGGAAGGAGTGAGAAGAAGAAGGCCTTGAAAGACCATGGGGCCTATGTTGGAGAAGATGATAATTAACTTCTTTATGAAATATCTCTAAGAAATTCAATTTATATTGATTTGGTCTGTTTGTATTCGTTTGTTGATGCTTAGAAATCTTATGAAATCCATAATCAAAATCTACACAAATCCATTGAAATCTATAATGAAAATCCATATAAATTTGTCAAAATTCATATAGGATTGAAAAGTCTATTAAAATCATCTGAAATCCAAATTGACTACACTCTCCTTATATTTTTTAGGACGGTTGAGATCTAATCTCAATCAAATGTTAAGGGAAGGGATCCTCATTTTTCAAAGAAAATGGGGACACCCTCTTGGCTGTTAGATTTGGCTTTAATGAAATTCTGTGGTTGAGATTCTGTGGCCTGTGAATTAATCTCAACCACAAAATTTCATTAAAGCCAAAACTAACGGTTAATAGGGTGTCCCCATTTTTTTTGCAAAATGAGGATACCTTCCCTTAAAGGGCTTGTGTGTGTGGGTGTGTGTGTATATATATATATTTATTTATTTATCTCTACTAATTAATAAAACCCTCTTTGTCAACTAAAAGAGAGTGAGAAGACAACTTAGTCTTCTATCACACAAAAAAAATGATGGGCAATAATGTAATTTCACAAGTCCAAATTTTATAGTTTTTTTTATTGAAGTAGCTCACCTACAGGTAATGTTAAAATATCTCTAATATTTAAAATTAAAAGAAAAAAACCAAAAACAAAAACCTCCTACTCCCCCCACGTTCTCTCCCTCTTTCCCCCCATATTACTTGGTTTTGTTTTCTCTGAGTCGGGTTTAATACTGTTTAGGTCGAATTTAGTTTTTTGTTTTTTAGGTTTTTTTTTTTCCAGCCCTAGTTTTTGGGACAACATTTGAATGATGAGAGCGTTAGGATATTGCAAGAGGAGTAAGAGAATCTCGGATCCATCAATATAAGGATTGGTAGTGCTATTCATAGATTCATTTTTACTTTACACACATGTCTCTCAATTTTCAACCATCAGATCTAATGAATTGAAAAAGATCAAAAACAAAAAATTAACAAAGATGTTGAAATGTAAAAATAAGTGTGTGAATATAACTTTCCTATAGAGATTTGAGTATAGATCCCGAAGTGGTCGAAAACAAAAATGATGCACGATTTTTTATCTTCAACCCCCAAAACTGGGCTGGGCCAACCTATCCAATCTTCCACGTAGATCCGTGCCTGGTTAATGTTTGGGTTGTAAAACTTTGTTGGAAATGTGCCCTAAAGCCAATCATATGATGATACTTTACGGACATTTCACATGTTAAACTAATCTAGTTTAATGTAAAAGGCAAAGATTATTGTTTAAAGCCGTCTCATATAAACGTTATATGCTTAAACAATAAGTCCAAAGAATATGTAATTGGGAGACTGTGATCTAAAGAAGTTAGATCCATAAGACCATTCTCTTTCGTATACATATCCTAAATGTTCCTGATCATAGGATTGCCAATTGGGCATTGATAGTCTGTTAAGATTAGTACGTGCTATGTCTTCTTTTAGAGAGAGTGATTGGTCTCGAGTCATTGGTGTGACTGACACCAAGACAAGCATGTAGGTGCTCAATAGAGAATGAGTCCACTGAACGTGATCAACAAGGAGTTCTCATACTCATGTCATATGAGAACTCATGGTTAGGATAATGCAAAGTAGTCCTTTGACCTGAGGCCTCATAATTGTCTTGTGGTTAGGTCCTTGATCTTTGACTATATCAAAGTCACTCCATCAAAGGGTGGCCACGACATAGTTGGGGTTAAGCCACTTAGCCATGGAGGCAAGTGAATGCACAACAAGGGATCTCTAACCTTCAAACCGTTTGAGGGAGAACACTATATGATATGATTAAGAATCTCTGGATAGAGTATGAATGAGATTTAAGAATTCTTTCCAAATCACATTCAAGGTAATCATATAAGTAAGAGAATCACATTGGATAGTGGACATGAATAAACTATCAAACCAAACAATGTGGTCAAGAGTATTGTATTAGAGAAAGATCGTATTGCATTGTAATCCTAAATTGAATAGGTTCTCCACCTCTTCTGATTAGCTTGGGTAGCATGACATACTACTAGGTGTCACTCATGGTTTGTGGAAGCTTTAAAGATGTATAATCACTAAAGGGAGAATTGAAAGTATGTTT
The DNA here is from genome assembly GCF_916048215.2 of Malus sylvestris. Classification (NCBI taxonomy): domain Eukaryota; kingdom Viridiplantae; phylum Streptophyta; class Magnoliopsida; order Rosales; family Rosaceae; genus Malus; species Malus sylvestris. The sequence goes on along the minus strand of NC_062261.1, from coordinate 12,955,576 downwards.
CAATTCATAATTGATTTGAAGAGTTCTAATCGCCCACTGTCTCGCTAAAAGGAACCTAATGGATCATACACCGTGTAAGGTAGAGATTGAAGAAACAATGGAGATCAGTAAGGATAATTAAATGGTTTATTTATTTATGGCTAATATTGATTAATATGTTAATTAATTAAACGAATAATTTCGTTTTAGCTTTTGAGTAATTATTGGACCTCAAGGCCCATTGGGCTTAGAATCGTCAAGCCCATTAACTTACAACTTAATGACTAAAGACTCAATGTAGAAAGTAAAATCTTAGTGAGTAAGAAAACTGAATCTTAGAGAGAGAGAATTGTGAAACTATTTTTCATTACACACTGTATCCTCTGTACATGAAGTATTTATACATAAATACCAAAGCTAACTATTTTAGGTGACTTAGCATTCCCCTAACTAACATACACAGACCAAAGATCTAATCTGGTGCCTTACACCTTTGATAACCGTGTGAACCTTCAGTACTCCTAACACACCCCCTCAAGCTGAAGGTAGAAGATCGAACTGAAAGCTTGTCAGCTAAGGAGAGAAAATGATCAGCAGGAAGGGATTTGGTAAAAATATCAGTGATCTGTGACAATGTATTAACATGTTGTACACCAATTTATCCCAAAAGAACTTTCTCACGGATGAAATGATAGTCAATTTCAACATGCTTTGTTCGAGCATGAAAGACTGGATTGAAAGCTAGTGCAATAGCACTCTTGTTATCACAGATAATGACAAGTGTACGAAGAAGGGGGAATGAAATATCAGAAAGAATCTTACAAATCCACGAAATTTCTACAGCAGTGTTTGCAAGTGACCTGTACTCGGCCTCAGTGGATGACCGGGCCACTGTGTTTTGTTTCTTAGCACTCCAAGCCACCAAATTTGGTCATAAAAACACATAATATCCGCCTGTAGAACATCTGTCAACAAGGCAACCAGCCCAATCAGCATTAGACCAAGCAGTTAAATGTTGAGCATCTTTTGTAAACCATAGCGCAGAGTCAATGGTGCCTTTGAGATATCTTAAGATACGTTTAACAGCTTGCAAATGGATGGTTCATGGAGTTTGCATATGTTGACACACCTGATTCACTGCAAAAGCTAGATCAGGGCGAGTCCAGGTGAGGTACTACAATGCACCAACAATGGACATGTAGGAAGTAAGATCTGCAAGTGGAGTGCCTGAGTGATCCAGTTTAGAAGAACTAATAGGACTATTGCAGGGCTTGACTCCTAACATATCAGTTTTCTTAAGTAGATCCAAGGCATATTTTGACTGATGAAGAAATAGACATTTGGAAGATTTTTTTCACTTCAATTCCCAGAAAATAGTGAATATCACCAAGATTTTTGATAGGAAAAATCGCTTGCAGTTGAGAGATAATAGTTTGGCAGACTTGAGAAGAGCTGCCAGTGATAATTATATCATCAACATAAACCAAAATGAAAGAGATAGTGGTGTCTTTCTTGATGAATAGACTAATGTCAGAGGAAGGGGCAGAGAATCCCAAGGATAGAATAGTCCGATAAAAAGCTTCATACCAAGCTCTAGGCGCTTGTTTAAGACCATATCACAAACATAGTTAGGCTTGGAAGCATTACCAAAGCCTGGGGGCTGCACCATATAGACATCCTCCTTTAACTGACCATGAAGAAATGCATTGCTAACATCGGGTTGATGAATGAACCAATCATAATGCACTGCAATGGAAAGCAAAATATGAATGGTTGGTGGTTTAGCCACGGGACTGAAAGTCTATAAGAAGTCTAAACCTTCTTGTTGATGGAAACCCCTTAGCAACTAGCTGTGCCTTATACCGTTCTATAAACCCATCTGCCTTGTGTTTCACTTTGAAAACCCATTTACAACCTACAAGGTTGTAAGAAGGATGATGAGGCACCAAATCCCATGTACCAGTGGATTGAAGGGCTTGAAACTCAGCTTGCATTGTTACCATCCAAGGTGCATGTTTTGAAGCTTGAAGGTAAGTAGTTGGTGCGTATGGTATTTTGGTGAGGGGATCAACAGAAGATGAAAAAGGATGCTGGTAACAGTGAAAACTTTGGGTTTATGAATACCAGTTTTGGCTCTAGTGATCATTGGATGAGTATTGTAAGGTTCTGCAATAGTTTTATTAGAACCCGATGGTTGAGGAATAGATGGTGAAGGAATAGATGGTGAAGAAATAGATGGTGAAGGAATAGACGGTGGATCATTCATTGGTGATGCAGAAGAAACATGAGGAACAAATGGTTGAGCTTGGGGTATTGCAGTTTGGGAAGTAGATGGCATAGGTATACTAACTGAGATGGAATGAGTGATAGGATTGGAATGAGATAGTGCAGAAGATGATGCTTAGTGCAGAAGATGATGCTATTAAAAAATTAGGATGAAGATAAGGAAAAACTCTCTCATCAAACACAACATGTCTTGAGATATAGAGTTTCTTAGTTACAGGATCATAACACCTATAGCCACTATGATTCAAGCTATAGTCCAGAAAAATGCACAGCTTACTCTTTGGTTCCAACTTGTGACCGGAGTAAGGTTTCAGCCATGGATAACATGCACATCCAAAAGGCTTCAAAGTATGATACTTCGGTGGAGCTTGAAATAGTTTTTCCCATGGACTTAAGGAAGAAATCTGTGAAGGTAACCTGTTAATGAGATAAACTGATGTTTGAAAAGCTTCAACCTAAAATTTGGATGGTAAACCACTCTGAGAAAGTAAAGTCTTGCCCATTCCAACAACATGATGATGTTTCCTCTCAGCACACCCATTTTTCTCAGGTGTGTGAAGACAACTCAGCTGATGTGTAGTACCTTGGGCATTAAAGAAATCCTGAAGTGTTTTATTTCAAAACTCACCCCCTGAATCAGACCTCAAACATTGAACTTCAGAGGCAAACAATGTTTAAACTTTGAGAATGAAAGTGATAAGAACTGAAGCAACATCCGATTTAAGATATAAAGGATATAACTAACTGTATTTGGTGAAATCATCCACTAGTATTAGGTAGTATTTGTAACCAGTACAAGAGAGTGAAGGAGAAGGTCCCCATACATCGGCATGAACCAAATGAAAAGGTTTTACTGAAGTACTAGGCAACACAGAGAATGGAATCTTAGAAGCTTTGCCCATTCGACAAGCTACACAAAATGGCAATTTATTTACTGAACCAATTACAGGTAAATGATGATTATATAGCATTGAATGTAAAATAGCACTAGAAGGATGTCTAAGCCTTCTATGCCAAAGATGAATGTCATTCTTCGCAACTATTAACGCATGAGGAGGCACTGTTATTCCAAAAGAGCCATTTGACGATGTCCAGTAGAAAAGGTAGATGCCACCTTCACTGGGGCCCTGGAAGAGCATCTTCCTAGTTTTTAGATCCTTGATATAGAACCCAAAAGGATCAAAAGTTAGAGAGCATAAATTATCATTGATAAATTTGTAGACAGATAGCAGATTATAAAAAGCTTGAGGGTCAAGTAAGACATCTTTAAGTTTAAAGACAGTATTAGGTGTGCGTAAAAAGGCATAACCAATATGTGATATCAACAGACCTTTACCATCACCTACAAATAGTTGTTCACTGCTAGTGTAGGAGATAGCAGAGTTAAAGAAAGAAGGATCGGGAGAAACATGATGAGAAACCCTACTGTTTGTTATCCAATAATTTGGTGGAGTAGAAGTTGTTGCATACATAGCCATAGGTGAATAACCAGAGAACTGAGTAGGACCAGAACCGTGAGTAGTGCCAGAAGTCAGTGAAGAGGCAAATTGAGAAAGGCAACCACAATGAAGAGCTTAATAACCATGCTGATTGCAGAGTTGGCATGGAATGGACTTTCCAGAGAGGAGAGAGGATTGACCAGACTGATAATCGCCAGATTGAGATGGACCAGCACCAAGAATCCCACCAGTTTGGTGATTGAAGCGATTACCCCCAAAATTACGATTTTGGTTGAATTTAGAGTGGTATTAGTTGCGACCTCAATAATTCCCTCGGAATCCAGAGTGATGACTATAATTAGGAGATGATTGAGCAGTATATGCATGAAATGGAGTGGATGCAGTTGCTCGATTTTTACGCTTTTGAAGAGAAATTTTCTTACTCAAGAGCAAACCATGAAGCTCATCAGAAGTAGCGGATTTAGTTCTAGTTTCAATAGAATCAACAAAAGATTCATAATCCTCAGGGAGGCTAGACAGAATGTAGGCAACCAAATCAGATTCAGAAACTGGTTCACTCGCAACAGCCAATTTATCAGAAATTTCTTTAATTGAATTAAGGTAATCAGTCATCGAAGAGTCACCTTTTAAGATCATCTGATTCTTGGCACAAAGGCTGTGAACATGTGAACGAGAGGCTCGCGCGAAGCGTTTTTCCAGAGAAAGCCACAAAGATCTGGAATCATCCATTCTAACAGTCAAAGGAATGAGAACTTCAGAGAGTCGAATTTATCCAAATCATCAAGATTTGATCTCCCTCACACTAAACGTCATACGCAGGATTGAGAACTCGAGTGCCAGTAGAATCACAGACAAATTGAGAAGGACAGAGGTCGGTGTCATTGATAAGCCCTAAAAGCTTGAAACGCTTCAGAACTGGAAGAAATAAGTTGTACCAAGTGATGTAATTATGACGATTCAACTTAGTCAGAACCATACTGGTGATGTTCTGAACGGTGACAGAGGCAATCGGGATGGGATTCAAAGTGTCAGTAAGAGGAATAGAGGCGAAAGAGGAAGAATTGGTAGAGTTTTCCACAGCAGTCATGGAAAATTGCACAGAGAGTTGAAAGAGAAGACGAGAAAGATCTGTTTGGCAGGATAGAAAATGCCAGAAAATCAAGAACACGGAAGCAGGAGATCAACGTCGGTGGACTCCGGCAATGATACCATGTAGAAAGTAAAATCTTAATGAGTAAGAAAACTGAATCTTAGAGAGAGAGAGAGAGAGAGAGAGAGAGAGAGAGTAGAGAGAAAGAGTGAATGTAGAGAGAGAGAATTGTGAAACTGTTTTTCATTACACACTGTATCCTTTGTACATGAAGTATTTATACATAAATACCAAAGCTAACTATTTTAGGTGACTTAGCATTCCCCTAACTAACATACACAGACTAAGGATCTAATCTGGTACCTTACACCTTTGATAACCATGTGAACCTTCAGTACTCCTAACACTCAAAAAGGCCCAAACTGCCCAAAACCTTTAGAAGGCCGACCATATTAAAGGTTTTTTTTGGTTCTTTTGTCACTTAATTGAAGTGACTATATAAATGACTTTATAGCCAAAATTCATTAGGGTTCTCTCTTGAGGAAATTGGAGAGAACCAAAGCTCTCATTTTCTCTTTAGGAGGCCGCCCCCCTTAGAGGGATTGACTAGTATCAATCCTCTTCCAAGGTCACTTATCTCTTCTTCAAGTCTCTCCTTGGTGTGGAAACTTAGAGGTTCCCTTTCTTGAGAACTTGGAGAATCCATTCATCTATCATCCTCCAAGAAATCCATGAAGCTAAGAAGTAAGGAATGAAGACCCTCTCTCATGGGTGATTAGCCTTTGCTTATGCAAAGAGGATTCAACAAAGGTATAATATTTCTCAACTCACTTTGTTCTTGAGTTGAGTCTTGGTTCACCACAATTACTAGACCTTGAATTTCATGGGTAAAGTTTTGTTTTTGAGTGCATACAAGCTTGATTCCGCCTTTAATTGTTAATTGCATGCATAGATGTTGCTCAAATGAATTAGTTTTCACAAATATTTCCTTCAAACTTGGGAAGACATGACCATGTAGTGAAAAATTATGTCTAGTTTGTACTTAGAGAGTGGGATTTTCGTGTATATATACATTTGCTTTGATATTTCAATTCCCAATCATATGCTATGGTATTCGTTCATACTTCTATACTATTCGTGTGTGCTCATATGACGACATTTTAGTTGCACTGCTTTCTTTTCTTGCTATGTAATATGCAGTGATCATGTTTTGTTACATATGATATTGTTCACATGCTAAACTGAAACCTTAATTATTATTTTTCCCTTTTCATAAAAGTATTTTTAGATAGGTTGGTAGAGTCTCAATATGGTGATAAGGGATGGAGAAATATTACGTGAGCTTGCTCACTTGTTTCTTATCAAGGCCTGATAAATTAGAACTGAAGGGTAAGATGGTGGGGGTTGATGCACAATATGGCTGTCTACCAGGGATTTCATATCGTCAAACCCCATGTTTTTTCTAGCCCCAACCAGGGATTTCGACTAAGAAATACACATTTAGTATCACTTAGAGCTCATCCCACCAGAAAAAAGCTGCATCACACCTTAATAGAAATCCTAATTCAGTAAATACCCTACTGAAATACCATTGTCATTGCCATTCTTAATCCACAATCATGAGACAGGAGATAAATCTGTAAAAAAATGATGAGGTCGGGGATGAAGTTGGGAGGGCTTACCTTGATGGTGAGGTCAAGAGGGAGAGCAGTCGAGTCGGAGAAGTACGGGGAGCCGGAGAGGTCACAGTGAAGGAGGTGGTCATGGAGCACGTGAGAGGAGAAATGTGTTGTACGTACTTTTGTGCGCAAACAGAAGCGAAATGTAACAAAGTACCAATTATCAATTGTTGTAAACTAAACCAAAAACCAATCAAGCAATAAACAAAACACAACAATTTTAGAGTTCCTCCAATATAGGAGTACATCTCTAACAACTGAAGCTTTATTGATTACCAACAAATACAAAAAAACTCACAAACACAAAGTGTTCTCAAGTATACAAACTTATGCGTCTCAAAAACTCTCACACTCAAAACTCTATCCCACATCCATCTATTTATACTAAAAGATGTCATAGGTTTACACAAAGTCCCTAGAATATAGGAAACCAAATCCTATACTAAAACCAAATCTCAAACCAATCAGGAAATACAAATCCAAATCCTATATAGCAAGGACTAGTTGACGTCATGCTGATACCAGGTTACCGTTGCATTTGAATATTTTTTCAAATGAATTTATAGGAAAAAAATTCTAATTTTTTTCCTATAAATACCTAAGCCATTCCTACACCAGTTCTCACATAATTTTCACCATTCCATACTCATGTTAGCGACACATGTCACTCAAAATTCTATTAAAAAAATTATTGAGATTATATAAAGATAAGAAGTCCGGAGGTTTATTCATTTGGCGACAAGAGACACTCATGTCTGAAAACTTATTTTAATATGGTAGTTTAATTTAAGTAATCATATTAATTTAATTAAAATAATAAATTATGTTCGGCCTATGGCCCTTTGGCCCTCTCGGTTGGAGATGATTTTTCGTGAAAAGGCTATGTTTGGCCTATGGCTCTTTGGCCCCCTCGGTTGGAGATGTTATAAAATGTGGCATGATATTGTATATTAAAATATAATTTCTTGTAGGTCCATATGACTAAAGAGAGCCATTTAGGCCCCATTCAGTTGAAGATGATCTAATAATTTACTCAAAAGTCAAAGGTCATGGTTTAAAGTTGAAAAGTAATAGTTTACCAAAAAAAAAAAAGAAAAGTTGAAAAGTAATATTTATTTTTTTCCCAACTCAAATTTGCTAGAGAAGTGGTTTCCTAAGTAGAGCCACATATTTGGTCAAGAACCAAATGACGACGTACGTGAAACAATGGGTATGGTTTGTTTGGGTTTCAGAGAGGAGCTGGACCGCTGTTTATCCTTAATCACATTAATATTTGTCTTCACTTAAATACTCATATAGTTAGTAAGCGTGAATGTTTTATATAAAAAACTTGAATGTAATTTAAAACGAAAGTAATATAAGTGGTAGTTGTTTTGTTTGCTCTTAATCCTATAACATTCCTCGTACATGGGTCCGTCCTACATTGAATTATATGTAACGGAAAGGAAATGTAATAGCCAAGTAGGGCATGCTCAGCAAAATCTAAAGGGAGAGAGGATAGCTTGGAACCTAGGCTTTCAAACCTGTCAATTGCTAGGATGGACAAAATCCTTGGCTATTGGATAGCACAAGAACTTCCAACAGTGAGTGATAAATGAGCATTTAGGCGGAATTTATATTGTACTTTCGGATATTTTATACACTGATTAAAATTTCACAATTAAAAATTTCAAATTATTAAATACTCTGAAACCGTATAAAGTTTTCAAAGTTTAGGCAACTTGAGTCACCAACCAAATCGATCTCTACGTCTTTCTTGCATATAGTCCAATATTCTAGTAGATAGCGTGTTAGGTTTTAACACATGCATCTCGAGTTTGAAACTTCTCCTATCTTAAATTATTATAATAGTCTCGTATCCTCTTCCACTCCTTAATAATAATACATATTTTTTAGGGTAAAAGACTGTTTACTACCCTCATGTTTCGTGGTTTTCAACATTTAGTACATCAAGTTTTTTTCGTCTCAGATTCATACCTTAGTGTAAATTTTGGGACAGTCTCATACATCCGTTAGTCAAACTGTTAAGTTTTCTGTTAACTGTGACGTGGCGCACTGACTGGGCGCCACGTGTCATCTGAGTTTTTTTTTTTTTCTTCTTCCTTCTTCTTCTTCTTCCTCTGACTGCAACTTTTTTTTTTTTTCTTCCTCCTTCTCCTTCTTCCTTCCTTCCTCCTTCCTTCCCTTTCTTCCCCTTCTTCCTTCTTCTTCCTTCTCATTCTCCTTCTTCTTCCTCCGAATCTGGGGAAGCTTTTTTTTTTTTTTTTTTTTTTTTCTTCTTCTTCTTCCTTCTCTTTCCTCCTTCTTCCTTCTTCTTCTTCTTCTTCTTCTTCCGACGAATCTACCCATATTTAGTTTTTTCTTTTTTTTCTTTTTTTTTTCTTTTTTCTTCTTCTTTCTTCTTCTTCTTCTTCTTCTTCTTCTTCCTCCGAATATGCCCAGATTCAGTTTTTTTTTCCTCCTTCTTCTCCTTCTTCCTTCCTCCTTCTTCCTTCCCCTTCTTCTCCTTCTTCCTTCCCCTTCTTCGTTCTTCTTCTTAAGGTTGCAGTCGGAGGAAGAAGAAGGAAGAAGAAGGAGGAAGAAGATAAAGGAAAAAAAAAAAAAAACAAACTTCCTCAGATTTCGGAGGAAGAAGAGGAAGAAGGAGAAGGAAGAAGAAGGAAGAAGGAGGAAGGAAGAAGGAGAAGGAGGAAGAAAAAAAAAGTTGCAGTCAGAGGAAGAAGAAGAAGAAGAAGGAAGAAGAAAAAAAAAGAAAGAAAAAAAAAAAAAAAAAACTCGGATGACACGTGGCGCCCAGTCAGTGCGCCACGTCACAGTTAACAGAAAACTTAACAGTTTGACTAACGGATATATGAGACTGTCCCAAAATTTACACTTTAGGTATGAATCTGAGGCGAAAAAAACTTGATGTACTAAATGTTGAAAACCACGAAACATGAGAGTAGTAAACAATCTTTTACCCTATTTTTTAAAACGATAATTCTGCGTCCTTAAAACGGTGGTGCCAACTTGATTTGTTGGACTACTAAATCCTAGTGTAGGTTGTACGTCGAGACTTCTAGAAGAATTATTAGATCTTCCCGACATAGAACCTAACTCTCCAATCAATAAAGAAATTATGATCTCTAGTGATGGCTATTGTTAGGCTGGGACCACACAAGAAAATTACTCTCTTAGGCAAGTGAATTGCAAATAGAATGAAATGGATTGACTGCAATCTTATTTACGACAACCAAAGGGTATCTATCACTGAGGTCCATAGGTGTAACCTTTATAAGATGTGTAACCCTTTATTTAAGAATTATATCTCTTGGTACATTTATTGTATTCCGTTTACGTATTGAAGAGATGCATTTTTTCATTGTGAACTAATGCATCTTTTTCTAGAGTCACGATTTTTGGCCAACAAACGTATCATATGAATTATTTAATCATTCATAAGTAATAACCTTTTCAATTCAAGAGTCGCATTTATAGTATAATATAACCACATGAACCACAAAAAAACAAAAAACAATACTTGACTCCAATCAGATTTGGACACGTGTCCAAATAATTGAATTGTAAATACAAATTGGACACGTGTCCAAATCTAATTAGATGAAAACAAGAGCGGCTGCTAAATTTTTAGCAGCCAAGTATTGTTCAAAAATAAAATTGTCTTTTGGTTAGATATAAACAGGGATTTTATATTATTACTTTAAAATTTAGGTTTCCTTCTCCTTGTGAGCTAATGGTTATTTGGACAGTTGTCAATAGATACGAGGAATTACTGGGATAGCAGTTCAGAGTTTAGAGAGCTTGTAGCGATTAGGTTACCTTTGTACTTTTCCTTATATTTCTTTTGGGACTTTCTACGGGTGTGTCACCCTATTGATGAGGGTTGTACTTTGTTGTCCAGTTGTTGAAAATACTATGATAGACCACGCTAGTATACCTAATATTGTTAGTTTTAGGTCCAGTATTTCTTGTTTGCATTTCGCACCCCCTAGAGGCTAGAATCGAGCGTCAAATTGATCTTAGATGTATATAGGGATGGGGCATGACACGGAGGCTAGAGGCATGGTTTGAGTTTGGAGTCTGGAGATCGACAAGGTGGGACAAGGAATGTAATAGATAGGGATAGTGTAAAGCGTAAAACGATGTTGTTTCAAAGTTTAAGTGTTTGGTTCGGTTCACTGTCCTAACCTTTAAATCCAAAACCAAATCAATAGAATTCGATTTGATTTGATTTCCCTAATTTTTGTTCGGCTTTTTTTACTGTTCACATTTTAATTTGCTTCGTTAGGTTTTTTTCGATTTTGGGTTTTCGGACCTGCCCCTTGCATCGTTTCATACTATTGGGTACATTTAAAATTTATTTTTATTCATACTGAAGTTATCCGAACTCATATCCGATCTTGAATTTCCTTGCAAGGTATTTTGTTGGTTTATAATTGATTTCCAATTATATTTAATATTGACTTGACATTTCAGAGGTTGGAAACCTGTTCTTACGCCAACTTGACCCGCCAACTTGCCCTTCTTGGGACGGTGCTGCCAACTTCACTAGGCGACATTGTTAGGATAAGGAGTCGACTTAACACTCTTTCCACCACAAGCTTCTTTGTTTCTTGGATAACTTTTGGCCTCTGTTGGACTAGTAGTTCTAGTGCGTAGAGGGTTCTAGAAAAATTATTAAATCTCCCAGACATAAAACCTAACTCTCCATACTAATAAAGAAAGTATGATCTCCAGAGCCGTTGTTAGACTGGCACATGAAGATATATTTTTTTGACTCGTTTAGGGAAGTCAACTAGAAATAGAATGAAATGGGTTGACAGCAATCTTATTTATAGACAACTAAGCGGTATTCACCATGGGTGTAGCCCTCGTTAAATGGTTGTGACCCTTTATTTAAGAGTTATATCTCTTGGTATATTTATTGTATCTCTTCATTGTGAAACAATGTCTCTTTTTCTATAACCACACCTCTTGTTCAATAGGCGTATCACATGAATCATTTATTCCTTTAGAAGTAGCCTTTTTCACCACGAAGTCATATTAAAAGTATCATATCACCACAGGAACCTCAAAATGAAAATTCTTTTTTGGGTAGATATAAACATGGATTTTATATTATTACTTTAAAATTTAGGTTTCCTTCTCCTTGTGAGCTAATGATTATTTTGATTTAATACCCCTTTCACCGTATATTTTCTACTGAAAGTAGATATGAAAATAATTATCTACGTACTCAAGCTATATATATATCAGTACTGAGATTTTGAAGGGCATACAACTGGGTGCAGACTTTCTGTACTATTATTTGACACAAAGGATTGATAATAACTATTCTTGTTCACACAAAGAATTGATACGAGATCAAAATGTAGTACTTGGTGCCTTTTTTCTTTTTATAGAGCGATTACATTAGGGGATTGAATAGTTAGTTATTATGAAGAAGAGATATCAATAGAGTTCAAATTCACACCAGAATGTATAGACAAATTTACATGAAGTACTTCATACCTCTTGAGCTAAAGTTCATGAACCCGTATAATTCCTAGTACTTATTACTTTAAAGGGGTGTGCTATCCACACACCCCAAATTACTTCTCACACACCCTTTGTTAATTTCGGTCTGTTGATCTTCTTCAATTCATCCGATCCGAAGGCCGAAAATTAAAAAGGTGCGTGAGAAGTAAAATATGATGTGTAGATATCACACCCCTACTTTAAAAACCATTCTCACATATTTGGATAATAGTATAATACTTGTTTGGTACAGTTTTTTCCTTTTTCGTTACAATGGTGGCGGGGCTAGAAATAGCAACTTTCTTTGATTTATTCATTTAATCATACAAACATATATTACAGATGTAGTATTGTGGTGCTTTGGACGCAAGCAGTATGCCTGAATTAACCATGCTTGTGTTTATGATATTTCTCAGCGATATTTTGGAGATGGATGAACAACTCCATGGGTTTCGAGAGCATGACCATGTGATCAGAACCGTTTATCACTTTCACTTCATTTGGCGGATTGTTCTTGATCATATACTTTTGCAGATCCAACAATACTGTATGGTCTTGGTGGGACACGATGAACACTCTAGGAACTGTTCCATATTTCTCTTTCGTGAGCTTTATTACATCACAATTGTATAGAGGAGCAAATCTCACCAACGACAACCCTAGGGTAAAATCCTTCACGTTATATCAGTCAACAACCAATAGGGTTAACAGAGCACGGATAGGGGTTCCAATTTAATTAATTAATGACTAAGAGTTACCTCTGGTGGTGAGAGCTGGTACAAGCTTGTCGCCATGTCCTTAGGCCCAAGGATAAAGGAGGTTGCAGGGTTGCTGGTCCCCTTATCATATCTGAACCGAGAGTCCTTAAAATCAAATGTTTTAACAAACTATACATTTTTCAAGAAAATTATGTGTTAGTTACCCTTGTCTCATTGATCAGTAGGATGCAGACAACAATGAACAAAAGATATGACATATGTACAAACAAGGTGTCTCTCAAATAAGTTCATTAAGGAAACCCTCAAGACAGATATAGTTGTATCATCATACTTCTTGATTCACAAGATACGATGAACAAGGTACGGCATATGGTCAATTTTAACTCATAGTACGTAGTAAAGCACTACAAAGAAGACATATTGCGCAACTCAATCTATGTGTGTGTGAAGTTCATTACCTCTGCAAATATAGTTGAGTAATTAAGAGTAGGACCAGACATGATAGCTGTGACATACACCGCAGCAGAAATTTTCTGAGAGAACCTCTCCATGAAAATAGATATGACGGCACCACCATAGCTGTGAGCCACAAGGATAACCTTTTCATTTGGTGGTAGAGACACCATGAGCTTTGTCAAAGGCTCGACAAATTCCAATAACGAAGGGAGTTGCTCGACCTGAATCGGGTTGATCCCGGATGCTCCCAAGTCTAGAGCTGTGACACGGTGACCTGAGTCCTTCAAGAGAGTGGCCACCTTATACCAGCTCCATGCTCCATGACAAGCTCCATGTATCAACACAAAATGTTTTGGACTTTGAGTTTGGTTGTGAATGTTGGGGAGCGGGGATGGCGTTGAGGTACTAGCTTTTGCTAAGCAAATAAATAAAAGGAAAAGCAAAAGAAGCATTTCTATCATGTTCTCCATTTTCTGTATCATTAACTCTCAGTTTCCTTGATTTGGTTTGAATATTCGTCTCGTCTTTACTTTTATATATAGAAATCAACCAGAGAACAAAGCATTGACTCAAAAGGCAAGAGTCTCGATTAGAGAACAAATAATTGGCTCAAACGTCTGTGGTCAAGAACAAAAGTCAAAGTCCATATGTATTTAAAGTTGAAAAGTATTCCCAACTCTAATTTGCTAGATAAGGAATTTGCTAACTTAAAGCCACATATTTGGACAAGAACAAAACCACGACATACGTGAAACGATAATTAAGGTTTGTTTAAGTTTCGGAGAGACCGACTGAGGTCAATCATTATCGTATTAATATTCTTTTCACTAAATCCTAGTGTAATGTGGACTTTTTATACAAAAACCCTTAGATGTAATTTAAAATTAAAACAAATAACACTTCTCTATCTTGTAGGTAGGTAAATTAATTTGTTCCAATTATATAAAATATATATATATATATATATATTTTTTTTTTTTTTTTGAGAAAACCTAGATTATATATTTTGAATCAAATAACATTTTTGTATACATGGTAGGCAAATTATTGTTCATGTATTATTACATATATTAGCCTATTAGGGACGTTTTCTGGTAAAAATATATAAAGTAATATGTATATGATTGTTTGTAGGTAAAAGATAAAATCAAAAGCATGATCCAATTCCTAAGTTTATGCAATATTTTGTTGTTGGTATACAATATTTTGCATCATTGGAAATGAACATTTCAAATAGTAGGTAGGTAAATTAATATGGTCTAATTATAAAAATACACACACACACACATTTTTGTATGTGTGTATATATACACACATTTTGAATCAAATAACATTTTTGTACATGGTAGGTAAATTACGTTTTTTTTATGTATTATTACATATATTAGTTTTTTTTTTTTTTTGTAAAATATATATATATATATATGAACTCATAATGCCAAATGCATAGAATTAAGCCAATAATTCTCATATTTGATATTAATATGAAATTGTTGCAGTCATATTTAGAATAGGAATGTGATTGTGTAAATCCTAGGGAATCTGGGAATGTATCTTATATTCCTATTAGGACTAGATTACCTATTAAATGTTGTAATCCTAAAGGGAAATGTTTTACCCTTTGTACTACTATAAATAAAGGCACAATGGGGTGAATCAAACACACCTCACAATTAAATCATTCTCTCTTCTCCCTAAAGCTTGCCGCACCCCTCTATCTCTAACCCTAGATCTCTCAATCAAATAGGCCTACAACACGTTATCAGCACGCTCTTGCCAGAAGTTAAGGAATTGATGCATTGTTGGAGGAGGCTATCATCCACCACATTCAAAGGCTTATTAGTTTTCTGCTAATTAGGTATGCTTAAAATAAAAGGAGATATTTGAAACGTCCACGAAGCATGAAAACATTCCCCATGATGCATGAACCCCTCTATGTTTCCTTTCGATGTATATATTGTATATGTTCATATATTTGTCAATATATATATATATATATATATATATATATATATATATATATATATATATATATATATATATTTGCTTCATGCATCGCACAATTAAATTGTTATGTGGAATTTGTGAGTCAAAGCATAAAATTAAATTAGAAGCATGTTTAGGGTTTTCCTAAACCCTAAAGGGAATTGAAAAATAGAAAAAAAAAAAAGGGGGAATGTATTTGGTGCCGCACCGCAGCATCCCTGTGCAACCAGGACACTAGGCTTCAGCCTGGAACGTCTCTGTTGGGCCTGCAGCTCACGGCCCTCTTGGCCAGCACCCATATTTCCAGCCTATGTGGCTGGGCACTGCATGCTCACACGCCAGCCAACAAGGCTGGGCTCCCTGCGACCCAAACTTTCGGCCAGCTCTTGCTGGGCTATCCCCGTGACCCCCTTGGCCCAAAAACCGAACCCAACTACGGCTGGGAGTCCCTTTTCCCTCCCATGGCCTGCAACCATACCCTAGGCCCTTTCTATGGGCCATGCCTTTTACTCAAGGTACCCCATGCCCTTTAACCCACGGCACCCATGCCCAAATTATTTTAGGGCAAATGCTATTATTTTAGCATTCTAAATAATTTAACCGGTATGTTAATATTATTTTGCTTCTACAATCCACCCCATATGGCCCGATTTATTGAATTAATTAAAAGTGACCCGCAGTTCATTAATCTGATAATGAATCCAAAATTATTGACTTGAATATCACTTTTGGACATTAACGATTCAATAATTTATTTTTATACTGGGAACCGTCACATACTTTCGTAGTAACGAAGCTCTCACACTTGAGTTCCCGCATACAACTCAAATCTAGTACACTTAGTTAGTATATTGCATTCTGTGTTTCTTGCAGGAACTTGCCATTATGAACTAATTGTTCATAAAACTAAATTGAACCTGTAGTTTCAAATTTAGTGCCTTTGAAACCCGAAGTTTTCATTCAAAACATACCACATGAAACCTGTAGTTTTCATGCATAAATTAAACCACTACATGTCTATAGAACCTGTATGTTCTACGATACATGTCTATGGTTTACCATATGACTAATCATGTTTTCTCCCTCCGTTTTAGGGACATGTCGAACTTGAACAAACTCGATTTCTCCGCTCTAGAAGTCTCTGGAAGAAACTATCTGAAGTGGGTTCAAGACGTGAAGCTCCATCTCACTGCAAAAGGTATTAGAGCCACCATCGAGACACCTATTGCTGACAAACCTGTTGACGAAGCTCAGAAGGCTACTGCAATGATCTTCATCCGAAGACACATTCATGATGCATTGCAGACTGAGTATCTCGTTGAGGAG
Source organism: Malus sylvestris (assembly GCF_916048215.2). Lineage (NCBI taxonomy): Eukaryota > Viridiplantae > Streptophyta > Magnoliopsida > Rosales > Rosaceae > Malus > Malus sylvestris. The sequence goes on along the minus strand of NC_062261.1, from coordinate 12,939,078 downwards.
GGCCCACGCACCCTCTGGCTTACTTTGGCCGATTGTTTTGATCACCAGAAAGATATATACTTGCCTGAAGCAAGACACGACTGGCAGCATCTTCGCTTTTAGGACTTTAAGTCCGTGAATGAATACAACTCTAAAGTTTGTAGAATTCGTTCTCTGTTGAAATTCTGCAAAGTGGAACTAGCCTAATCAGATCTCCTGGAAAAGACCTATTCGACCTTCCATGCCACTAATATTGTCCTGTAGCAACAATATAGGGCATAGAAATTCACCAAGTCTTTGGATTTGATCTCTGTTTTACTTCTCACTGAAAAGTAGAACCAGCTTTTGATGAAGAATCATCAAGCTCGACCCATTGGCTCAAACGCCGCGCTTGAAGCGCATACGACCTATTCTAGTAGCCATAAACGACGAAAGAACCATCATGGCAGTGGCAATGGGCGGCAAGCCTAACCACGGGCTCATGGTCAACAGAGTGCCGCACCTAAGGGAAGAATTATGAGCCAGCAGCGTCCACCACTTACCCTTAAGGTCTCAAACTTCAAGAACAAGGGCAAAACTCTCGTTCAAGCTGCTTCTACTAAACTGGACATGTGCTATCGCTGTGGATCAAAGGATCATTGGTCACACGTATGCCGAGCTTCCCCTGAGGTTATTGCCAAGTATCATTCCTGTTGTGAGTCTAACTTTGCACATATGGATCATCCGGAAGATGCAACTACATCAATGGAGATATCGAATTTCCAGGAGGCGTCAGCACTTATGGATGAATAAAATAGACATGTATTTAGGGCGTTTACCCCTAGTGGCCAAACCCACTAGGAGTGGCCGACCCCTACCCCTTATTTTGCTAGGATTATGGTTTAATTTTGAACAATTTTTCTAAGTATTTGGAATAATTTGTTTGGTTTTGGTTTGTTTTGAATTATGGATTGTTATTTGAATGGATATTATTTTCTCGAATTGCTTAATTAATGAATGGACTTATATTTATACATGTGACCAATTCAATCAATTTATTTCTAGGTATGTCTAGTGGGGAAGTTAGTTGTCCACGCACACCATCTTCCGTGAACGCCACTATTTTACTAACATCATACCCAAGAAAGCTCATTTGACAACTCTCTTAGGCTCATCCAACTTGATTGAAGGATATGGAAAGGCACGTATCATGTTGTCTAATGGTACAATTCTGACCATTAAGGAGGCACTCTATTCTCCACGTTCCGGAAGAACGTTACTAAGTTTTAAAGATATTAGAGATAATAAATATCATCTTGAAACTACTGAAGATCATGGTTTTGAATTTCTTTGTATCACTTCGTATGAATATGGCCAGAAGCATATTCACGAGAAGTTGGAATGCTTGCCGAGTAGGTTGTACACCACAACCATTTGCGGCATAGAAGCCCACAGTGTGGCCGGCCCTATGCCTGAGTTCCCGGACACTTTGTTGCTTTGGCATGATCATTTGGGACATCCTGGACGTGACATGATGCTCCGTATCCTCAAATCTTCACACGGGCATAAGTTACATCCCTATGTTGGACTCCCATCATGGTAAGCGTGTTCTTTAGGGAAGTTGAATACTCAACCCTCATATACAAAGATTATTCACGACCCCCTTAAATTTCTTCAGAGGATTCAAGGGTACATTTGTGGACCTATCCAACCAACCTGTGAACCATTTAGATACTTTATGGTGTTGGTTGATGCATCGACAAAATGGTCACATGTTTGCTTGTTGTCCACACGCAACGCTGCGTTTGCTAAACTCTTAGCTCAAATCATTAAGCTAAGGGCTAACCACCCTGATTATCTGATCAAGTCAATTCGACTAGATAATGCTGGAGAGTTTACGTCACAGACTTTTGATGATTATTGCATGTCAGTAGGGATAAATGTGGAACATCCTATACCCCATGTTCACACCTAAAACGGCCTGGCAGAAGCTTTCATAAAGGGCCTTCAATTGATAGCTCAGACTTTGGTTATGTGAACCAAATTGCCGGTATCTGCCTAGGGCTATGCAATATTGCACACAGCTATGTTGGTCCGCCTGAGGCCTATCGCTACCCAACCACATTCATCGTTACAGTTGGTCACTGGATACGAGCCTGACGTCTAGCATTTACGGGTGTTTGGGTGTGCCATTTATATGCCAATAGCGCCGCTGCTACGTACCAAAATGGGTCTTTAAAGAAAAATAGGAATCTATGTCGGTTATGATTCGCCATCAATTGTTCGATACTTAGAACCCTTGATAGATCTCTTTACCGCACATTTTGTGGATTGTCACTTTGATCAGACAGTCTTCCCATCGTAGGGGGAGATAAGCATGCTAACTTTCCCATAAAACACCGCGAATTATCGTGGTATGCTCCCACTATGTCTCATTTAGATCCCTGCACTACCCGGTCTGAAACTGAAGTGCGTCGAATTATAGATCTTCAGAGTATTGCTTAAAGCATGTCAAATGCTTTTAATGATCTAGCAAAGGTAACAAGATCACATATACCCGCTTCAAACACACCTGCAAGGATAGATGTACCCCATGTACGTCAACAACCTGCTTGGGAAGGCTGGATTGTCCTCGAAGGAGGGGAGGCTGCACCTTCCATACGGCAAGGTACATTGGTGGCTAGCCAATCATCTGTTCCGACCCTGAAGCATGGCAGACCCCTTGGTTCAAAGGATTCACAACCTTGGAAGAGGAAAATGGCACCAACTAGTGACCCTAGTTTGAATCCGACCATTGCTCACTCATCCGTTCCAACGCATGAGGTTATTTTGGATTACGATGATGCTTCAGATGAAACATGCTAGCCTCTCTAAAATCACGAGATTTCGGTCAATTACACAATATTGGATGAGGTTTGGAATAGGAATGAGATGATCGTCGACGATACATTCTCGAACTCAGTAGCTACTGACCTCATGCTTAGCGATGACATTGAACCACGTTCCGTCGATGAATGCCGACGTAGAACCGATTGGTCAAACTGGAAACAAGCAACCCAGGTCAAACTCGTGAAGCCCGTTGGCTACAAGAGGGTTTTTGTGAAGCCCGTTGGCTACAAGAGGGTTTTCGTGAGGAAGCGTAATGAGGTATTTGGACCTATCGTTCCATAAGGTATTTGGACCTATCGTTCCTACACCACCACTCGTGAAGCCCGTTGGCTACAAGAGGGTTTTCGTGAGGAAGCGTAATAAGCAGAATGAAATAGTACGATACAAAGCATGCCTCGTAGCGCAAGGTTTCTCTCAGCGCCCAGGGATTGATTATAAGGAGACGTATTATCCCGTAATGGACGTTATAACGTTCCGCTACCTAATCAGTTTGGTAGTTTCCAAAAAACTGAATATGCAACTTATGGATGTGGTAACCGCGTATCTCTATGGGGATCTAGATACGGAAATTTATATGAAAGTTCCAGAAGGACTTCCATTGACTGGCTCAAATAGTTCTAGACCACGGAACACTCTCTCAATTAGGTTGAGGAGGTCACTCTACGGATTAAAACAATCTGGGCGGATGTTGTATAACCGTCTGAGTGAATATTTGACAAGTCAGGGTTATGTGAACAATGAACTATGCCCATGCGTGTTCATAAAGAAGTCACATTCCGGATTTGCAATCGTTGCAGTTTATGTCGATGACATGAACCTCATTGGGACTCCCGTAGAGCTTGAGGAAATTGCTACACTTGAAATCGGAATTTGAGATGAAAGATCTTGGGAAAACTCGATACTGTCTCGGCCTGGAGATCGGGCATTGTTCGGATGGAATCCTAGTACATCAATCGAACTACACCCAAAAGGTGTTGCGATGTTTTAATGAGGATAAAGCAAAGCCTTCGAGTACACTCGTGGTCGTTCGAACTCTAGATGCTAAACGAGATCCCTTTCGTCCAAATAAGGATGAGGAAAAGATTTTGGAACCCGAAGTTCCTTACCTAAGTGCAATTGGGGCTTTATTGTACTTGGCTCAGTGCACTAGACCCAACATCTCCTTCGCTGTGAATTTATTGGCTAGATACAGCAATGCGCCCACACGCAGGCACTGGAATGGTGTTAAAGACATTTTCTGCTACCTCAAAGGTACTACGGATTCGGGCTTATTCTATACCCGTGAATCTCCAAGTGTTGCCGCCCTTTATGGCCCTCGGATTGATTCTCGCCTTGTTGGTTACGCAGATGCTGAATATCTGTCTGACCCACATAGAGCACATTCTCAAATGGTTTATGTCTTTACCGTTGGAGACACCGCTATATCTTAGAGGTCTACCAAGCAAACGCTAGTTGCGACTTCATCTAACCATGCTGAGATTCTCACCCTACATGAAGCATCGCGTGAGTGCTTTTAGTTGAGAGAAGATATGGAATATATTCGAAGCACTAGTGGTCTTACATCAGTCGTTAATCTTTCTACGACAGACAATGCAGTATGTATCAAGCAGCTGAAGAAGGGATACATCAAGGGAGACAAGACCAAGCACATAGCGCCGAAGTTCTTTTACTCACACCAGCAACAGCAGCATCAAAACATTGAAGTCAAGCAAATCCGTTCCCAGGACAACCTGGCTAATCTCTTTACCAAGTCATTGCCCAAGTCTACATTTCAGAAGCTTGTCCAAGGAATCGGTATGCGTAAATTATTTGAGTTGAATCGCTTGTAGTTCTTTTATTTAGAAGTTATGTCTAACTCAAGGGGAGTTTCTAGAAGCATATTCACATTATCTTAATGTACTCTTTTTCCTACGATTAGGAGCATTTTTCCTACTGGGTTTTTGCTACCTAACGAGGTTTTAATGAGGCACCCATCCTGGGATGATCATAGTCCGATGAGTTCACTACCTTTGTCCAGTTTGACGAATGTTTAGACATTATGCATATTTTCTTATTTTTCTCCTTAGTCTATGGGTTTTCCCAATTCCTTGGGTTTTACCATAGCAAGGTTTTTGTGAGATTTTACAAATGCATACTTGAAAGTAAATTTGAGACTCGCGATCACCTGTTGTGCCGATGACTTCATCAACTATTCTACTTTATCTGCTGAAGATCTAATGCGATGGTTTGTTGAGTATTTACACACTCAAGGGAGAGTGTTGCAGTTATATTTAGAATAGGAACGTAATTGTGTAAATCCTAGGGAATCTGGGAATGTATCTTATATTCCTATTAGGACTAGATTACCTATTAAATGTTGTAATCCTAAAGGAAAAGGTTTTACCCTTTCTACTACTATAAATAAAGGCACAAGGGGTGAATCAAACACACCTCACAATTAAATCATTCTCTCTTCTCCCTAAAGCTTGCCGTACCCCTTTCTCTCTCTAACCCTAGATCGCTCAATCAAATAGGCCTACAACAGAAATGAATTTTTTAACATTAATGTCATATTTTTCTTTTTGCAAAATCATTAACTCTTTCCTTACAATCTATATAGAATTATTTGTGCACATCAAATATGCAATAAGGGTATTTTAGGCATCTAAAAAAGTAAAATGTGTAAAGTAATATGTAATTTATGAATTCACTTAGGTGGATCCTAGTCACTTGGTTTTTTATGAGTAAAAAAATTATGTCGGGTTTTATATGGAAAAAATTGAATTTGAGGGGTTAAAGTCATATTTTCAGTTTTTATGCTCTTAATCCTTATAACATTCCTCGACAAATTCCGATAACGAAGGGAGTTGCTCTACCTGAATCGGGTTGATCCCGGATGCTCCCAAGTTTAGAGCTGTGACCCGGTGACCTGAGTCATTCAAGAGAGTGGCCACCTGATACCAGCTCCATGCTCCATGACAGCCTCCATGTATCAACACAAAATGTTTTGGACGTTGAGTTTGGTTGTGAATGTTGGGGAGCGGGGATGGCGTTGAGGTACTAGCTTTTGCTAAGCAAATAAATAAAAGGAAAAACGAAAGGAGCATTTCTGTCATGTTCTCCATTTTCTGTATCATTAACTCTCAATTTCCTTGATTTGGTTTCCAGCTCTCGTCTCGTCTTGCTTTTATATGTAGAAATCAGTAAGAGAACAAAGCATTGACTCAAAAGTCAAGAATCTCGATTAGAGAATAAATAATTGGCTCAAACGTCTATTTGGTCAAGAACAAAAGTTAAAAGTCTATATGTATTTGTTTGTACCCAATTTTACGTCATTAGCTCGAGTAATCGAGGCCGTTGATTGAGGAAGGTTCTAGACCATTGGACGATAAAGTAGTTGAGATAATTTTCGATTATTATTGTGGGATAATATTGTGTTAATCATAATAATTATCTTTCAGCAATATATTAAATTATTTAAACCTAATATTTGTCTAAATCCCAATTGATTTGAATGATGATGGAATATGGGGATATGCATTAAGGCACGTCATTGGATAATGAAGCATGCAAGATGAGATGGTTATCATTGAAGAAAATTGAGATTCCTGTAATATAGTTAATTGCAGAAATAAGCAAATCACAAATACAATTAACCACTAACCTTGTGAAGCCATTGTATTAGAAAAACTAGAGCTCTTCTAGACTCAACAATACTATATGCAATTAACAAACAATGGGGCTTGTTCTCTCTATTTTTCATAAATAGTGTGAATCCAGGGACCTCTATTATATATCCTTAGTGGTGGTATTTGATTAGGTTACTTCCCATCATGTAATCCAAATCAAATTGTATAAACAAATAACCTTATCACCACAAACCAAAGTTATCATATCAGAATAGTTAAACCTATTCATACTAGGATTACTTTCAGCTTTATATCCGATCAAATGCATTCTCTGATAGCTTTACAAGTCTAGTCTATCCCAATCTCTTATGACTTCAATCCCTTAAGCACGTGATAAACTTAGTGTGCATCTCTAATTAGATTACATTCTCCCACTAGAGCTAACACTTGTTTTTCACACATGCCACCATATAAGGAATCATACTTCAGTGGCCAAGAGAATAAGAGCGACAAAATTCCAGTAACAAGTTTCTGTCATATGCCAGCATTCATGAAGAATTAAAGGGAGTCATGTCCTTAAAACATAAACAATATCCCCTGAATCACTATCATGAAACTATCATACACATGAAACTCCAACAAGACATGAAAAATTAATACAACATGCATGCTTGAATGTTTCTATAATGTACCTCGTATTATAGTCCACCTTTAATAAAACTAGTAAACTAGTCTTCTTCATTGTCTCACATTTGCCTTCTGTAATAACAATTAAATATAAATTGTTTTCCAAATAACACATTAAAAAATGTATTGTATCATAACTATAAACTGCAAACATGGGAAACTTCTGCAACCAGCAGTTTATTACTTTATTAGCTCAGATAAACTGTAAACTTTAATGCATGTATCAAATAACTAAGGCTAAAAAGTAGAACATAATGTAATCAAACCATAGGCTCCCAATAGTCCACGATATCAAGGCTCTCTAAAACCCCCATCTTCTATATGTGCTTCTTAAAGACCACCACTGGAACTGGCTTGGTTAATGGATCAGCAATCATGGAATGTTTCCATGTAATCTATTTTAACCAAACCCTCTACCACCTTCTCACGAGCAACAAGGAACTTAATATCCAAATTTTTGGTAGCATTGGACCTTTTGTTATTCTTGGTAAATAATATGGCTGCATTGCATTGTTGTCACAATAAAGTTGTATTGGTCTTGAGATCAAGTTGACTATTTTGAGACCTGTGATAAAATTCTTCAACCAGACACCTTAATTAATTACATCACAACATGACAAGTACTCAGCCACCATTGTTGACGATGTCACTATATCTTGTTTAACACTCATCCAAAAGATAGCTCAACCACCCATCATGAACACATAACCATAAGTTGACTTCAAATCATCGGGACAACCTGCAAAATCTGCATCACTGTATCCTTCTAGAACCAGTTGATCATCAGTTCTTTTGTAGACTAACATGTGTGATTTAGTCTTCTGAAGGCACCTTAATACTCTTTTACCTGCATTTCAATGTGCCTCACCAACGTTGGACTGAAACCTCCCCAAAACACTAATTGTAAAAGCAAGATCAGGTCTTGTACATACCTTTGCATACATCATGCTCCTAACTAGTGATGTATATGGCTTGTCTTGCATGACTTCTTTCTCTAAGTTATTTGTAGGACACCGTCCTTTACTCAATTTGTCTCCCTTGGATATCGGCATTTCTGTAGTTCCACACATTGACATATTGAATCTTTTCAACACTTTTTCTATATATCCCTTCTGCGACAACCCTAGTAATCCTCTCTTCCTGTCCCTTTTAATCTCGATACCCAAAACATATATAGCCTCACCCAAATCTTTCATTTCAAAATGGTTTTGCATGAAAGACTTAGTGTCATCTAAGAGACTCATACTGTTCGTGGCCAATAAAATGTCATCTACGTAGAGCACCAAAATAACAAAGTTTCTCCCAATAATTTTCAAGTAAATGCATGCATAAAAGGGATTCTCAACAAAACCATGCTCCCTTATAACTCGATGGAATTTTAAGTACCCCTGCCTCGACGCTTGCTTTAATCCATAAATGGATTTCTTCAATTTACAAAATAATAGTGTTCTTTCCTTTCCTCCATAAAACCCTCTCGTTGAGCCATGTATATGTCTTCTTTTAAATGACCATTCAAGAACTATTTTTACATCCATTTGATGTAAAAGCAAGTCAAAATGCGCCACCATTGCCATAATAACTCTGAATGCATCATTCGTCGATACCGAACTGAATGTGTCTTTATAATCAACCCTTTCTCTTTAAGTAAATCCCTTTGCAACTAGCCTTACCTTATGCCTTTCGATGCTTCATTTCGAATCTCTTTTTGTCTTAAACACCCACTTACACCCTATCAGTTTGATGCCCTGAAATGGTTCTACTAATTCCCAAACATTGTTGCTTTCCATGGAACTCAATTCATTTTTCACTGCCTCAATCCACTTGTCGGAGTTGCCACTAGCCATGGCTTCCTTGAATGAGTTAGGATCTTTGAATTCTGACAAGTGTGATTCACTTTCAGCAAAATAAACAAAATCTTCCAGAGTGTTAGACTTTCTTGCCCTAGTTGATTTTCTCAATGAAATAATAGGTTGCTACATTAATATGTGTGCATGCTGCATGATTGGTTGCGCATTATTGGTGACATCTGCATGCACTTCAATCTCATTTTGAACCTCTACATTTTCACTTTCTTCATAATTATTGTGTAGTTGATCTTCATGGTTGTCATCAACATCAATATCAGTCATTTGCCCAGGAATATCAACCATGGTAGTCACTTTATTATGATCATCAATCTTTGCCCCATTCTCGATAACCACATCTTCTCCTTCCTCGAACACGAAATTGTTTGGATTGGAAGTGAAGTCATCATCACCTTGAGTGTGTTCCAAGAAGATTGCCCTTGCAGTCTCAACGATTTTCATGCTGTAATTAGGGCAATAAAATCTATAGCCCTTGGATCTGTCTACATAAGCCACGAAGTAATAGCTGATGATCTTGGAATCTAATTTCTTACTATTAGGATTGTAGACTTATGCTTTTGCTTGGCAACCCTAAACATGAATGTGTTTTAAACTAGGCTTTCTCCCAGCCCATAACTCAAAAAGACTCCCTTCCACAACTTTGCTAGGAACCCTATTAAGAATGTAACTCGCTGTCTTCAGTGCCTCACCCCACAAAAAAAATCTGGAAGTTTACCTTGCTTATCATGCTTTGAACCATGTCAAGAAGTATTCAATTTCTTCTTTCTGCCACCCCGTTTTGCTCGGGAGTTCCTGGAGTGGTATATTGAGCAACAATACCATGATTTTGCAAGAAAGAAGCAAAATGACCTGGATGTCTACCTGTTTGATCATACTTTCCATAGTACTCACCTCCCCTATCAGACCTAACAATCTTAATTTTTCTTTCCAATTGGATTTCAACTTCCTTTTTGTAAATTTCAAAAACTTCTAGGGCTTTCGATTTTTCAGAAATTAAATAAACATAACAAAATCTTGAAAAATTATCAATAAAGGTGATAAAATATTTATTTCCTTCAATAGTTTGAGTGGGAAAAAGACCACAAATGTCCGTATGAATGAGTTCCAAAAGTTGTTTGCTTCATGTGGAACCTTCCTTCCTAGACTTAGTTAATTTTCCTTTGATGCACTCCACACAAAAATCAAAATCATTAAAATTTAATGGAGGCAAGATTTCATCCTTCACTAAGAGTTCCATCCTTGGTTTTGAAATATGACAAAGCCTTTTATACAACAATTTTTATGAACGAAGTGACTTTGTTTCTTTGCTATCAGTACTAAAGAAAACTTGATTATTCTTAAGTGAAAACCGAAACATTCCATCAACCAAAAATCTGGTACCAATATGGGAATGGTTATAAAAAATATTGAAGCCAATCTTATTCATAGTAAAATAAAACCCTAACAAAACTAATCTTGAAACTAAAACTGAAACAAGTTTCCTTCTCATCCAAGGTACATAAACGACATTTTCCAAATCTAATTGAAAACCATAATCCAAATTAAGCCTAACTGTGCCTAGAACCTTGACTTCAACCCTTCTTCCATTGCCAACAGATACCTTGACTTCATCTTTATTTGGAATTCTTCTTGTTATGAAGTCCTACAATGAGTTCGTAACATGAACATAAGAGCCAGAGTTAAGCCACCAAGCATTACTAGGTATATCAATCAAGGGACATTTTGGATGCGGTCCCTATCTATCAATATTCTTTGATTGAAACCTTATTAGTTTTTAGTTTTTAATTGAGGTCCCTGACATTAATTTAATAATGTAAGTTACTATATTTTTTAAATTAAATATTAAAAATTGAAATTTGTAATTGTTTATATTAATGAGATTTTAAATAAAACCCATAATTTATGGGATTAAAAATAATAAAATATAAATTATACTCTCTATTATATTGTGTGTGTGTGTGTGTGTGTATACATATATGTATGGGTACATTAACCAAAATTAACAAAAAAAGTTATTGTACCAAAACATGGATACATTCTCAAATCAACTAAAAAGAATGTATCCATATAAGTTTAAATATGGATTAAAAATTTTGAATGGATTTTATATTAAAAAAAGGGTACATTTTACATATAACAAATTGATATATTTGAGAATGGGTACATTTAAGATTAAAAAAATTGAAAAATTATATGAATGGGTACATTTAAGATTAAAAAATTGAGAATCTTTTAATATATAAAAAAAAACTAATAGGTACAAACTTAATTTAATTTAATTTTTTATTATTTTGGAAATGTTTGAATTGAAAATTAATTAGAAGTTTAATAGAGGTGTGAGTATTAAACCCTAAATTAATTACTAATTTTTATATTAAAAAATTATATAATAAACATGTAAATTCAATATCACATTAATGCTAGGGACTTGAATCAAAATTTGAGAAGTAATAAGGTCTTAGTCAATGAACAGTAAGAACTAGGGACCGGATACTAATTTTTCCATCAATCAAATTACTTTCAAAACAAGCAAAAATCTTTTTACCTTTTTTAGCTTTTTGTTTAGCAAGCCATGCTTTATATTTAGGACAATTTCTCTTCATATGGCCGACCTTTTTACAAAAGTAACATTTGAAAACCAAAGGTTTGTTAGGTTTAAAAACCCTCTTGGAAGATGAGTGAACATTTCTAGTATGATCTTTCCTGATTGCATCTGAGTTTGATGCCTTGACATCCTTATTGCTGCTTTGAACAAAATTAACCATTTCACCCTTTTTTTTGTCCATTTTCTCATTTTTCATCCTAACCTCCTCACTGACATAGATGGAGATTAACTCATTGACAACCCGTTTCTCACATAAAGCATTGTAAGACACTTTGATTTGGGTATATGTATCAGGGAGTGAATTCATAATAACATGCACAAGGAAAGTTTCAGATATACACCTCTAGTGTTTTCAGTTTTCCAGCAACATCGATCATTTTCAAAATATACTCACGCACACTCTCAACACCATCATGCCTCATGGTTGTCAATAAATTCTTAAGGTTCCCAGTTTCACTCTTGTCTGACTCCTTGTACTTTTCTTCAATGGATTTCAAGAAGTCCTTTGCATTTGATGTCTCTGGAAAACCACCATGCACCACATCAGTCATTGATCTCTTAATAATCATCAGCAAATTCTGTTGGACCTTTCCCATTTCTCATACTTCGATCTCTGTGCTTCCATCAGTAGGCACCGATGGTTCCTCAGTTCTCAATGCTAGATCCTAGTCCATCACACCAGTCACCATCTCCAAATCTTGTTTCCACTTTTTGTAATTAACTCCAGTTAGGGGTTCCATTGTATTCAGGCTCATGGAATTGGGGTTCATCACTGAATACACAACATGAAAAAAAAACTTTAATCTTTATGCCCCAATATCTTATGTCACAAGTCTGTACATTTTTTAATTGAAGAGAACTCGTGAACCTTTTTTTTAATCATAATACTATCATAGTTTTGTTTGAATTTCTTTAACCATATCAACATGCCTTTGTGGTTAGTAAACATGGTTGGATTCTAATGAGAACGTATAACATATTATGCCACTTGAAAACCAAAAATATGAAAGATAAGTTTCTTTAGATAATTATCGGTCATGTTTCCAATATTCAGTGCAAGTACTAGTGTTCCAGTCCTTTTTACAACATATGAGCAAGAAAAGCTTTAGCTAATACATGCCGATAATTTATTTCTTTATGGACTGGAACCAGTCCGTATTTTGCAAAAGAAAGAAGACAATTTCTTGTGCTTTCCACATAGGGTTAAAAGATATGAGGAAGGCTCTGATACCAAATGTAATATAGTTAATAGCGGAAATAAGCAAATCACAAATACAATTAACCACTAACCTTGTGAAGCCATTGTAGCAGAAAAACTAGAACTCTTATATACTCAACACTACTGTATGCAATTAACAAACAATGGGGCTTGTTCTCTCTGTTTTGTGTAAACAGTGTGAATGCAGGGACCTCTATTATATATCCTTAGTGGTGGTATTTGATTAGGTTACGTCCCATCATGTAATCCTAATCAAATTGTATAAACAAATAACCTTATCACCACAAACCAAAGTTATCATATTAGAACAGTTAAACCTATTCATACCAGGATTACTTTCAACTTTATATCCGATCAAATACATTTCTTGATAGCTTTACAAGTCTAGTCTATCCCAATTTCTTATGACTTCAATCCCTTAAGCATGTGATTAACTTACCGTGCAGATTTAATTAGATTACAGTTCCACCATAGAACCAATTGGTTATATAAGGAGTAGCCCAACTTACTTATAAAAATTTCCCTCCTCCCATCAATGTTGTGTTAGAGTATGAGCGTGATTCTTATAACACTTGTGATAATTATGGATGCAAATTTCTTTCTCCTTGATCTTGAACAAAATTGCACCTACAAAACAACTAACACCTTTGGTTAAGGCCAAAAGCCTCACACGCCCACATTGAATGGGGAGGCTTTGGCTGAAGAACCTCCGATGCTAAAGTTAGAATTTAGAGAGAAAAGTGTTTAAGAGTTTTTGGGAGCTTTGCAAGAGTGTTGGAACTAGGCTTTTAGAGAAAATGGGGTTCACTATATAGAGCATGGCCGGTGCTCTTGGGAGAAAGAGGGGCCGGCCATTTGGGTAATTTTTTAGTGTAATGGGTGATTTATTTGGCAATTAATGGATTAATAATTGGCCAATTAACTCAATTTATAAGGAATGTTTTGAAGGTTATGGAATAATTACCTTGTAGGGAATATAAAATGAGGATGGATGAAATAATTTTGAATTTGTTACCTCTTTTAGGCACTTTTGATTTGATTGAGGGATGATTGTCCGCTGCTCGCGTGTAGGAAATCCGATGTGCCTCAAGGGTAATTTTGTCCTTTTAACCCAAAAATCCACGTGTCGCCTTGTGATTATTTTTGGCTCCACAAATGCCCCCACACCTATTAGGCTGCTCACAGGAAATGGCAGCAGGTGTAGAGATCTCCTTGCTATAGGAAGCATATGATTGCTTCCTATTTTGATGTAAATTCCTTCTTTAATTGGAAATTAGATCCTTCTAGGAAAGGGAAATAAATTTCTCTCAAATCTTATTTAAGTCCACCTTAAGTGGATTATTAAATCAACTTTGGAGAGCAATTTATTCTACCCTACATGAGAGAGAAAGCTAGAGAATATTTGTTCCCCTCCCCTAGCAATCTTCTACACTTGCCCATGCAAATGACCGTCTTTCGTTGCTTTCTTTGTCTTTTCCGCACCGCACCAAGATAAGAAAAAAAATTAATTTTCCTTATCTTCTTCTTGGATAGCGCTACCACGGGGCAGCCCTCAGGGTGGTACGGCATGTCGGCTAGACATGGGTTGAGGAAATGTTGTGGCAGAGACCACTGTTTAAGCTGCTTGGTTTGGCTAAAGCTAAGGGCAGTTGTTCGGCTGAGGTCGCAGATTGAGGCACTAGGGCCCAGTGCTAGGTAAGCCGCATGACTCATGTCATTTGAGATAAACGAGGAGGTCGCGGGCCTAATAGGCTGCTGAAATGCTGGGCATATAGGCCTCCTGCCTGCTAGTCTGAGAGAAAAATGAGGGAAAAGTCGGTATGGGTAAGCCCCCTATTGAGTACTGTGAATGGCATTGGCTACTTAATATTCTTCGCTGGGAGAAAGGTAGGCTTTTCCCTAGAGATGAGGTAAAGAAGATCAAGGCAAATGCATTGGCTCATCTGAATGCTGTCGTGGACCCTAATATGAATGAAGGTGGAAAGAAGAGATTTTCCCCACCTGCTTAAGAGATGCCAGTTGAGAAAAACTGAAGACTTCATCCGCTGCTTGTGAAGGTTCGCCTGCTACCGAAAGGCCTATGATTGACATAACTTCTTCCAATGGGAACAAAAATAAGGTTGCTAGATTTGAGTATATGGTGCCTGCCATGTCGAGAATGGCTTGTACAATTACTGATAGTATTGCTTAGTGTAGAGGTCTTGTCATGCCCCTAGTGTACGAAGTTTGTGCCAAGACGTCCATTGGGCGCTAAGTCTGGTACTCTTTCAGAAAGGCTTGCTATTATAAAGAGCAATAAGGTGGACTCTGCTGCTAAAATGGCGCTAAGGCCCACTCCCTTTGCTGCTGAGACTATTTGCCTGTTGGGAAGAAGGAGACTACTTATGTGGGCAGCTATGAGAAATCCATTAAGCCTGCTTTTAGGAAGGCTACTGAGATCTGTGTGCTCTTGAAACTCTGCTTGAGGACATGGATGCTTGTGCCAAGTTTATTGATGGCGTTTAGAAAGGTTTGTTTGCCCAAGTTCCTTTGTGAAGCATACGAACCAATATAGAATGATTGATCTGCATGCTATGATGCATATATAGCAAGGTTGCCAAGGAGGTGGCAAAGATTATGGCAGTTAAAGCTTATTACTCGACCGAGGAGATCAAAAGGTTAGATTATGAGCTTATTGCTTTGAAGGGGTCTAATATTTCTTCCCCCACTTCTTTCATATTCAAGATCTTGAGTTTATAGTTTACGAGCTTCATTTCGTTGCTTATGCAAAGGATGAAGAGTCGATTACTGCTTATAATTAAGTGATCCACTTCAAGAAGGTCGTTGATAGGCTTAAACCCCAAGTGTTCAAACTTCAAGGTTTACTGAAGATCAACAAAAGTCTGAAGAAGGAAGTGTATGAGTTGTAGCGCGTCCGTGTTGGTCTGCTGGAGGAGGATGAACAGTTAAAGTGTGAGAATGATGGGCTCGAGGTTTCGAGACCTTCTCTATTTCTCCGGAATACTTGCTTGCTTTTACTTTTGAGGCTTCCATTGGTGAAGTAGTTATAGAAGTTGGTGCCCAGGCTGGGGCAGCCAGAGGTGAAGCGGTGGATGATGCCACTACTAAGAGCGTCGTGGCTACTGAAGGTGTGGTGACCAAGTAGTCATGGGATGTCCAAGCTACTGAAGTGTAGTCTTTAAATAGCCTTTAGGATTTTCTTTGTTTTTCCTTATAGCTCATTTTTTGCATAAACTCCTTCGGCCTTTGCTAGTTGTTTATAAACATGTTTACTTCGTTTTTCTTCATCTTCACTTCTTTTGTTCATGCCCTAACCTTTAGACTTTATATACCAATGGTAAGCATGCTACTTTTCTATAAGCAGATAGGCCCGCGTAGCCTATGCAGCTGTAGGTGTTGGTGTAGAACTTTGCAAAGTTGCTAGTCATAGGGTTAGCAGCCGGATGCCTTACTTACAGAAGTAGATAAGTCTGCATAACCATTAGGCTGTTAACCTTGGCTTTCTCCAATTCTGTAGGTTACGTAGCAAGTATCATAACACTTTAAGACTTGGTGTAGGTTGTTCTGCGTTTGGCAGAGGTGAAGCATATCAACTACGTAGCATGTAGGCAGTGGATAAAGCTTCGTATATGCATGTTAGCTTGTTTAACATTTCACAAGAATGTGCGATTGTATAAGCCTAGCGTGATTTTACTGCTCGAAGAGCAAGCCGTAGGCAGTCTTCCAGAAATCGTAGGCTATTTTAGTGCACTCGGTCGTAGCTTTAGAGTTCCAGGGCAGCTGTCTGTAGGGCATACTGCATAATGTGCCCCCTCCGTTTCTAGGGCTCGGTTCCCCACAGATTAGGCCAAGAGACCCAAAATCCTTATGTTAGCTAAGCCTTGAAAAAGACCATTGTGGCTACTTTTAGGAATCCCAACGCAAGCCATCATGCATCTAGTTATACTAAGGCATCTAGGCTTATCCACGTCTGGATATTCAGAGTGTAGAGTTTATTCTCCCGTCTTGGAAAGCTTACCCATGTGGGTCTCGAGGAATTGGTTTACCCTCTCACACTGAAGAGCAATTAGTTTACCCTTTTACACTAGAGAGCATGGTCTTTCGGGGGGCGCAATTCCTCGATGAGTCCCTAAGAAAGGCCCGATCTTCTTTTGAAGTGCAAAAGTGATCAGTTGTTGTAAGCATGCAGCTGAGCCAAGTTGTGATTACTTCTGAATTCCTCATTAAAAAACGAGTAAAACAAATGAGAACTTAGTTGTAAGGTAGGAACTGCATAACAATTGGATAGTCATCGGCTTATGATGCGGTGCCCATCGAGCTGCTTGAGTCTTCAGGTTTTGATGTAGCGGGATGTCACACATGGTACTTCTTCAAATTATAGGTGTTCCATTGCTTTTCGATCTTTTTATCGTTTCATGGTGGCGAGGGTGTCCGCCTACTCTGCTGATCTTGTACGGACCTTCCCAGATGAGATCCATCTTTTTGGAGCATTCTCTGCAGGCAGTGACGAAGGCTTTTCTTAGGACTAGATCTTTGGGCTGGAATTGCCTGATCTTGGCCCTTTTGTTGTAGCTGGAGAGGAGCTGCTACTAGTAGGCTGCGATACGGGTGATGGTCTGCTCGCGCTTCTCCTCTACCAGATCTAAACTTGTGGCCATCTCCTTACTGTTCTACTTAATGCTTGGAAGTAGAGCGGTGATACTTGGCTTGATGACATTGGGATGAATGATTGCTTTTGAGCCAAATGCCAAAGAGAAAGAGGTCTAACCGATTGCTCGTCTTGTGGTGGTGCGATATGCCCATAGACATCCGGAGAGTTTGTCTGGCCATTTTCCCTTCTTGTTGCTGAGGGATTTCTTGAGGCAGTCAATGATCATCTTGTTGGATGCTTCGGCTCGCCTATTACCTTGAGGATATCTTGGCATGGACATGTGCTGCTTGATGCCAAATTTTTTAAAGAGCTTCGCCAAATCTTTGCCCAAGAATTACGGGTCGTTGTCAGTGACGATGGATTAAATGATGCCAAATCGACAAATGATATTCCTTCATATAGAGCGCTCTATGTTCGTCTGAGTTGTAGTTGTCATAGGCTTTGCCTCTAACCATTTGGTGAAGTAGTCGGTTGCCACGATCATAATGCCTCTACCTCTAGTAGCAGGTGATATAGGTCCTACCAGGTTGATTGCCGATTGCGTGAATGGCCAAGGATTCGTCTGCGAGTGTAGCTCCCTGGCAGACAGTGATCGTATTGACTTGTAACGTTGGCAACGGTCGCACTTTGTACTAACTCATTAGCATCTTGGTGCATGGTAAGCCAGCAGTAGCCTGCGTTAAGAGCCTTCTATGCTAAGGATTGACCTCTAAAGTGATTTCCATAAACGTCTTCGTGGATTGAGCTTAGAACCTTCAGGTTATTGGGAAGTGCTAGGCAGCAGAGATCTGTGACACCTCGGCTGCTGGCTTCGCCTCTATACTTGGCTTATCTAGATACTCCATCGAAATAACACGTTTGAGTTGGTGGTCGAAGGCGGAGCCTAGGCTGGCTAGTGCTTCCACGTGAGCATTGTTTGGTTGTGGAACTTGAGTGATGGTGTAAGTTTGAAACGCTTCAAGTAATCTGGCTAGTGATTAGTTGGGAATCATAATGAATTGTGAGCTTTTTCACTGCCAAGTCCTTTTCTATTCAGATGACTGCTAGTAGGGTCTCGTACTCTGCTTCGTTGTTGGATGCTTTAAAGCCTAAAGTGATTGCCTGTTCGAGTATTGAATCGTTTGGGGTGACAAGGACTATGCATGCTTTCGAACCTTTGTAGTTGGTTGCGTCGTCGACATGCAAATGCCAGAAGTCTCTATTGGGTGGAGCAGGTGCGGCTAGGGTGTGCTTAACTACTTTCGGGGAGTCGTTGGGCCACTTTATTGCATCATGAATGCTTGGTAGAGAGTTGTGGAGCTAGAACCATGTTACAGGTAGCAGGAAATGCTTAACTACTGGTATTGGACCACTCTAGAGCTAAATTATGGAGCAAGGGTCAGCTAGGGTTGTGTGACGTGCAACAGGAGGTGGTGGTCAATTGACGATACATATTGCTCCTATGTAGAATCTTTTCGGGAGACGAAGATAAAACTTGCTTTCAAATGTGTCCTTCCAGTGTTTTTCTGCCTTTGACGTGTCTTTTGGGCTAAGTTGTTGAGTTCCAGAAAATTTTGCATCCACCAGGGTCTACATCTTTATCGTCGAGTGTCTAGATTAGGCGGAATAGTGCGTCATGAAGATGATTAAGTGTGTTTGAAGGCAAAACTTGAGCTTCCGGGTTGTAACAACTATCGCCAAAGTTAGCTTTTGAATTTCTGATAGCATCAATGAGAGCTTTTGAATTGTGGAATAAAGGTAGTCGGGCCCCCAGCTCTTCTCGTATGATGGTAGAGCTTATTGCTGCTTTAGATACCGTTAAACATGTGAATAAGTCCTCCGCTGCTTCCGGTTTGGATAGTACGGAGGTGATGTCGAGTACTTCATCAAGTTCTTGAGTTAGATCTTTTTTCACCAAAGTGCATGCTTTTCTGCAAGAGCAAAAAAGTCTGCCAAAGTTAGATCTTCGTTCATGATCAATTTTTCGAATAGCGGGTGGTCTATTGGAAGTCCTTTTTGGAAGACTGCTATAACTATCGAGTCATTGCACCTAACTATCCTTGCCTTCTCTGCTTTAAACCTCTTCACATAGTCGCAAGGTGACTCATTTGGGTACTTCTTGACGTTGAACAAATGGTCGGACTTCTTCTTGATTTAGTGATAGGATGAATATTCTTTGGTGAAAATCAAATAAAGTTCGTCGAAACTCCGGATGGATTGTGGAGGCAAGGTGTTAAACCAATCTTGCGCCTCGCCTTGTAAAGTGGTGGCAAATATCTTGCACATGAGATCGTCGTTGTTTCGATAGAGGATCATTGTGCTTCGGTAGTGCTTTAAGTGTCTCTCCAGTTCCTCATCCCCTTTGAAAGATGTGAAATGTGGCATGCTGAACTCACATGAAGGCTTTGCCTGCTCCATCTCGTCCTTGAAGGGTGACCTGCTTATTTTGGTCATGTTCCGTCGTAGTGCCTTGTCGGTGACCTCGTTGCGTTGGAAATTGCACAATCACTTGGTCAAGAGTCTTTCTATTTCTTCCTGAATTTGCCTTTGTTAAGGTAGTGGAGCTCTTAGCTGCCCCTAATCGTGGCTTGTTGGTCTAGGCTGCTCTTCCATATGTTTTGCTCGTCTATGTCGTGGATGCGGTGCGTGTAGCGTGTTCCTAGCAGGCAAACGAGTTATTCACAGGCTTCCGATTGAACTTGAGCCGGATTGAGTGACCGCTTCTCTCCATCCGTCGTGTTGCCTACTCCGATCTGAGGTGGATGATGCTCCTTGCGGGCTTAGCCGCGAATGAACACTTTGCCTGGAAGGTTGCTCATGTTAACATTCGGAGTGTGACCCCAACCGTGAATATATGCTCGTCTATGGGCCTAATCGAGAATGCACGCTCATCCGCCTTCTAAGACGGGAATATACGCTATCTCAGGGGCCCAATTGGGAGTGTATATTACCTGAACGCTTGATTCGTGGCTGGTCGAGTGGCTGCTTGCTAGGACGTTGCTGGAGAGGTTCTTTGTCTGCCCTTGTCCTACTTCGGGACACCTCATCTGGGGCACGTTGCATCTCGGTGCGCTGCAAAAGCTGGTTCACCAAGGTCATCTGCTGTGCGAGGGCGCTCGTCAATTCTATGACTTGTTGAGACAAGCGTTATTCTCCATTTGGGTTGGAATAGCTTGGAAGGAATGCATCTTCTTGAGCAATGGAAGTGTGGTAGACTCCAGGCGTAAGATTTGAGTTGGAAAATGCCAAATTTACAGAAAAATATGGTGAAAATGCTCCTGGTTTGATCGTCAGTATGGAAATTTAGAGCCGGGATAGTTGAATTAATCTTGGATCAATTTGGGATGCTTGGAATGCCATGGGAGTAGGCTGGGCCATGAGAACAGATTCGGCCACGAAAGTGGGCTGCTCGGCGGAAGCAGGCTAGTTCACTAGAGTGGGCCGCTCAGCTGAAGCAGGCTGGGCTATGAGAGCAGGCTGGGCCACGATAGTGGACTACTCGGCTAGAGCAGGCTTGGCCATTAGAGTGGGCTGCTCGATTGAAGCAGGCTGGGCCACAAGAATACGCTGCTCGGCATGTGGCGCACGTGGGTGCGAGGCCAGGGCTCGGCTTGGCAACAAATTGGGCTCGCGTTGAGCTTAGGGTGACATGGCTTGGGCCATGGCTTAGGTGTCGTGGGCCTTGGATGACATGGCTTGGGCTTGCTTAGATGGCACGGCTCGGGCTGTGGTGGTGGTGCCATGGACCTCGCAGTGGGTTGTTACCGTGGTGGTCACCGCAGTGGTTGCCATGGTGGAGCCTTGTAGTGGTGGTGTCGCTCCACTTATTCTCATATTTAGCCTCATGGATCGCCACGGTCCCAACTCTTAAATATTGAAATTTTCACTTGTGGAATTTTCTAAATTTCTAGCCATTGTATTTCTCTTTTACATTTTATCAAAGAATCATTGCAAATAAAAATTCTAATAATAAGAACGTACAAAAAATATACAAATGGACAAGAAAAAATAGAGAAAAACGCTTTATGCGAGAGTCTTCTACGAGTGTGTATACTTCAACTCTCAATGAAAGCACCAATTTGTGGATGCAAATTTCTTCCTCCTTGATCTTGGACAAAATTGCACCTACAAGACAACTAACACCTTTGGTTAAGGCCAAAAGCCTTACGTGCCCACGATGAATTGGGGGGGGCTTTGGCCGAAGAAGCTCCGATGCCAAAGTTAGAATTTAGAGAGAAAAGTGTTTAGAGAGTTTTTGGGAGTTTTGCACGAGTGTTGGAAGTAGGTTTTTTAGAGAAAATGGGGTTCAATATATAGAGCATGGCCGGCGCTCTTGGGAGAGAGAGTGGCTGGCCATTTGGGTAATTTTTGAGTGTAATGGGTGATTTATTTGGCAATTAATGGATTAATAATTGGCCAATTAACTCAATTTATAAGGAATGTTTTGAACGTTATGGAATAATTACCTTGTAGGGAATATAAGATGAGGATGAATGAAATAATTTTGAATTTATTACCTTTTCTGGGCACTTTTGACTTGATTGAGGGATGATTGTCCGCTGCTCGCGCATAGGAAATCCGATGTGCCTCAAGGGTAGTGTTGTCATTTTTACCAAAAAATCCACGTGTTGCCTTGTGATTATTTTTGGCTCCACAATAATCATTAAGTGAATCGAATTAGTATGAAGTAGTCTGTACAAAGTGTTGGAGTTGTTCTAGTCATTATAGATTGAAACTTATTTTTGCTCGGAATAGATCTCATACTTGGACAGGGATTACAGTTTGGTATTCCTGATAAGACTGTAATAGGGCAATCTAATTGTTTTAGTACATATAGCATGGGCTGCTGCTCTCACAATTACAAACTCTTTTGAGAATCATATACCTATTATTTGATTGAGTATTGAGATCTTACCAGAGAGGAGAAGTTTTTGTGTTTTCAAGATCAAATGGCTTCTGCATCATCCTTCTCATCTACAGGTCAGTTTGTATTTTTGTTGTTCTTAATTAAACAAATGGGTTGTGGTTTAATAGCTTGAACGATCTCAACTTATGAACTTGGTGTATAATCTTAATATGTCAAGTCTCATCTAAAATGGAGGACTCATTCTCAACATGCCCTTTGTTCATGGCTAGAATTTCCATCGGGGATGTCTCCTAGCCGACGAGCACACAGCTCCCCGAGAGGTTGGCGCAGGTTGATGCTTTCTGTCGGGCTTCTGCTTCACTGGCGGGCTTATCGGGCAAGGCTTGTTGGGCAAAGCAGAAAGAGAAGGACAAAGTTAACGTTGAAATGTGCCTTCGTGGGGCCTTAGGTGTAGGCCTTGAGGCTCACAATCAAGATTAACTTTTAAGTGCTCAGTCGTGCCACTGCCATCTTCAGCATGGCATATGTAAAACGGATATTGAGTTTTAGTTGTATATATATATCCGAGAGACTATGTTAGTTATGACAGGTGCCTTTGTGGGGCCTTAGGTGTAGGCCTTGAGGCTTCCAGTCAGTAACTGACTCAGTACTCGCACATATAATGTTCGTTTCATTGATTGTATGAGTCTTATAACCATTATACTTCTGATTACCTGAGCTCGAAGAGCAGAATGAATCCAAATAGGTGCCTTTGTAGGGCCTTGGGTGTAGGCTTTGAGGCTTCTTATCAGAATTCATTCCATACTCAAACGTTCTAGCCCGATGAATAAAATGAATCCGAATAGGTGCCTTTGTAGGGCCTTAGGTGTAGGCCTTGAGGCTTCCTATCAGAATTCATTCCATACTCAAACGTTCTATGGTAATCATAATATAATAGAAATAAAACTAAGGGATAGGTCGATTACTTGCACCCCAAGTAACTTCGGACTTCTGTTATCAAAGCTTGTCGTGGATGGGTTAAGTCCACATAAGGTTCTTTTTTATGCCTTGAGGCCAAGGACATTTAAATGATCAATCTTACATGCCCGAGAGCTTAGAACTTAGATCTGGTTTGAACTGTGAGGACATATTTAAATCGGATTCAAGAGTTGAGAGAGTCTTTTAATAGTTATCTTACTAGAAATAACTTAAATACAACTTGATGTATACAATATATTGCTAGGTTAATGAATGAAAAAACAGAAACAAAGAGGGTCGGGCAAAGTTTAACCTTGTCGGGCAAGGCTAATCGTCTTGCAACTTCCTATCTTTGTGGTTTATCGAGGGGGTTGAGAGCTTATAGAAAAGGGGTAGGGAGATGAGTTTACAAAAAGAAATCGATACTACATCAGGTTGTTGACAAGGTAGCAGAGCTATTACAAAGGGTTTATCCCGAGATGAATGAAGGCTTGGGCTGACTACAGCTTCGTTTTGAAGGCAAATCTGGCTTTGAGCAGAGTTTGTGCTTGTATTTGTTTGTTTGATTGAGTGTCCTCAACTCTGATTTCTCTTTCTTCTTTTATAGACACTTTGGCTTGGCCTCCTGTAACAGTAATCTTGCCCGAATGCAGTTTGAAGGATAGTGACTCATCATCTATTTACTTGTACTGCCACTGTAAAGTACTTTTGGGCTGATTAATTGGCTGGTCTACACCACTTGGTCTTTGGGTAGGTGGGCAAGTGGTGCAAATGATCTGCACCTAGTCGAGAAAGGCCTTTTCTGCCTTCTGGGCTTGGGTTGGACTTCGGGCTTCTCTCCTCCTTTTGGGCCAACTCCCTTTTGAGCCCAAAGTTGAAGTTTTAACCCAAACAGTGCCCCCTTCAATCAATATTCAGATTGGAATTCCAGGCACCAGTATTGATTGAATATCCGCATGCTTGTATACCTACCCTTGGAACTTGTGTTTTCTAGACAGGATATCTACGATCTTGTGTCTCTTGCTCTTCTCACAATCTTTGGGCTATCCTCTGAGGTTTCTATAAATTCAGGCTTGAAATTGCTTCTGTTCAGCCAATAGACCTCCCTCAGCCTTCGCTTTTATTAACCCTGAGTACTTCTGCCTTTTTAGTTTTCCTCATAAAGACTTGCCTTCCTGCTCGTCGTCATGATAAATCAGGCTTCACCATCATATATGGTGATGACTCTGCCTAAGGATCCTTTACCAAGCTCATCTTGGCTACACAACCTGATCACCTGATCGGATTCTATCCATGAAGACATCGGAAAACCAGCTGAGACGTCATTGCAACTGGAAGGAATAGAACGTAGTACATCGGAATTGAATATGTTGTAAACTTCACCAATTTGTCGAAACGAAATAAACATTATCTTAGCAGCTTTGTGTCTTTCTATCTTCTCGAATAATAGATGAACATAAACTGCACTTTAATATCTCGAAGCCTGCTTTACTGTGCATCTTCTTCAATATAACAATCTCTAACATCCCATAATTTAGGACAATACTTTTTCAAGATTTTAACATTAATAGGATGTTTCTGCCAATTTCCTTCGAGGTCCGCTAAGTAATATCCTCCTTTGTCTAATACTCGACTAATCATGAAATGACCTTTCCATGTCGGGCTCCATTTTCCAAAGCCCCTAAGCTGAGCTCCTAGAGGAATGACTGTCTTCCACACCAAATCTCATTCCTTGAAAGACTTTATCTTCACCTTTTTGTTATAAGCTCGGGCAACAACTTTCTTCCCTTCCTGAATCTGGTTCAAGGCTTCAATTCGGGCTACATCTAGGTCTTCAATCCCTTGACACATGGCTTCGATATACTCCTCACTATGTAACCTAAACTGATTTTGAATTCTGACAGAACTTACATTGATTTCCATGGGAAGCACTGCATCTTGCCTGAAAGTTAAAGCATAAGGAGTTGCCCCTGTTCCTGCCCTTTTGGAAGTTCTATATGCCCACAAAGTATTCCCCAGCTTTTCATGCCACTTTTTTTCGGACTATTTATCACCATTCTTTTGATAATGTTTACCAAAATCTTGTTGCTGGATTCTGCCTGGCCATTTGACTGCGGGTAGTAAGGAATGGACTGGATCATCTTTATTTTGTATTTGCTTGCAAACTCTTCAACTTCTTTTGAAATAAAAGATGGCCTATGATCCGTTACTATGGTTTCAGGCACTCCAAATCTATACAGAATCTTGGTCTCAATAAAAATTTTAACTGCACCGAAGTTATGGATTTCACGACCGAGGCCTCTACCCATTTGGTAAATTAATCTGTTGCTACAATGATAAAAGTGTGCCCCTTGCTAGAAGCTGGATAGATCTGGCTGATGAAGTTCATTGCCCATCATCTGAAGGGCCAAGGCTTGACCACTAGATTTAAAGGTACTGAGGGTACATGTTGGAGAAGACCATGCCTCTGACATTCTTCACAGCCTCGGGCATAAGATTTGCAATATTTTTCCAAATCGAGCCAGAAATAACCATACCTTCTAAGCAACCACCTCATCTTCGTTCCAGCCTGATGTGCTCTGCAAATTCCTTCATGTACTTCGGCCATTACTCTCATAGATTCCTCTTGGCCTAAGCATTTCAATAATAACCTGTCTGGAGTTTTCCTTAGCACGTCCTTCGCCCATAAGACATACTTAGTTGCTTGCTGTTTATCCTTCTTGCTTGTGGGTGAAGAGGGATCTCTTAAATAATGAATGATGGGCGACCTCCAATCTTCTATCTTCGTTTCTAGAACCATTACATCCAGACTAAATCCTTTTTCCAGGACAGAAGGAAGGTTTCTTCTTTGAATCTCGACATCCAACCCATATTTTCTTTCCTGTATTAGCATGCCTGAAGCTAATTGCGCCATCTCATTGGCTGCTAGGTTGGATCCTCTGGGAACATAACTAACTGATATCTCATAATCCCAATAACTCAGCAATTGCGTGGCCGCCAAGTAATATTCAGCCATAGTGATATGTCTACACTTGAACTCCCAATTTAGCTGGTTTATTACTAACTCTGAATCGCCAAAGACCTCTACCTCCATTTTCCCCAAATCCATCAAGATTTCCAAACCAATTATTAAGGCCTCATACTCTGCCCGATTATTGGTATTCCCTTGGTAATCTAAGAGAAATGAGTAATAATGATAAACCCTTGAGGGTTGATAATTATAATCCCAGCTTCTGAAGCCTTCTGAGTGTGGGAACCATCAAAATATAGCTTCCAAGGAGTAATCCATAGACCAGCCACTCTTTTTATCTCTTGCTGGACCTACTCCTCTTTGCCCGAGACACCTTTGCTTGGCGGGATCCAAACACTAGTAACTTCCAGGGTTCCCGGGATATTGATTATCTCATTTGAGACTCTTGATGCTCCACCAAGAAGTCAGCAATTGCTTGGCCTTTGACTGCCCTTTGGGGTATATACTGAAAGCTGAATTCTGATAATGCTAGAATCCACTTCCCAATCCTTCCTGTTAGCATTGGCTTTGATAACATGTACTTTATCACATCTGTCTTGGCGATGATGTGCACGTGACAAGGTAACATGTAATGCCTCAGCTTATTGGCAGTAAAATACAGAGCTAAGCATAATCTTTCTACTGAAGAATATCTTGTTTCTACCTCGGTCAGAATTCTACTGAGGTAGTACACTGCCTGCTCTTTCCTGCCTTCATTATTTTAAGCTAGCAAACTTCCGATTGATTTATCTGAAGCGGAGATATATAGCTTTAAGGGTTTTCCCCTTTGAGGTGGTACCAACACTGGCGGAGAAGTCAAATAAGCTTTGATACTGTCGAAAGCCTTCTGGTGTGGTGGTCCCCACTCGAAATTCTCCTTATCCTTCAGTCTTAGCAAAGGAGTCAGCGGCTGGATCTTGCCTGCTAAATTGGCAATGAATCTTCTCAAGAAATTAATTTTGCCTAGCAGCTTCTGGAGTTTCACCTTGTTGGTGGGTGAAGGCGACTCCATTATTGCCCGCGATTTGTTCTTGTCCACTTCTACACCTCTTTGATGAACCAGGAATCCCAAAAAGTTGCTTGCTCTCACTCCAAACGCGTACTTCTTTTTA
This sequence comes from Malus sylvestris, assembly GCF_916048215.2. Classification (NCBI taxonomy): domain Eukaryota; kingdom Viridiplantae; phylum Streptophyta; class Magnoliopsida; order Rosales; family Rosaceae; genus Malus; species Malus sylvestris. The sequence continues at coordinate 12,911,671 of NC_062261.1, read as the reverse complement.
TTCATCTTCAATTTGTGGACCCTCATTCTTGTCAATGCATGCTTGAGGTCTATCAGATGCTGCTCTTCTGTCTTGGATTTCACCACGATGTCATCAATATACACCTCCATATTATGGCCAATCAGATCATGAAAGATGGCATTCATCGCCCTTTGGTAGGTCGCACCAGCATTCTTGAGCCCGAATGGCATGACCAGATATTCATATGCCCCCACATGCCCAGGACACTTAAAAGTTGTTTTATGTATATCTTCTGGAGCCATCTTTATCTGATTATACCCGGCATTTCCATCCATAAAAGATAAGACTTTGTGTTTTGCTATTGCATCTATGGATAGATCTGCCATGGGCATAGGATACTCATCTTTCGGTGTAGCGCCATTAATATTTCTGTAATCAACACAACATCATATTGCTTTTGTTATGGCCTTTAAAACGGGTACAATGTTGGCTAACCACTCCACATATTTGGCTGGCCTGATGAATCCGGCTTTTACTAGCCTCTCAATCTCTTCTTTGACATTCTCTTCTATCTTCTTCGACATCCTTCGCGGTGTTTGCTTAACAGGTTTATATCCTTCCTTGATGGGCATTCTGTGTTCCACCAAGGTTGCATCTAAACCTGGCATCTCAGTATAATGCCAAGTAAAACAATCTTTGAATTCTTGCAAAAGACAGATAATTTTTGCCCGATCATCAATCTCCAATAAACCACTAATTTGTATTGGTCTTGGATCTTCCTCTGTCCCTAGATCAATAACTTCCAGATGATCTTGGACCTCTGGTTGTGGCTTATCAGGTTTTGCACACAAAAATTCGACTAGCTCCGGGTTCTCGGGCAGGTCATCGGGCCCATCTAGGTCATATATGCACTCGGCCATTTGAATGGTCATTTCCAATTCTTCTCGACAAGATTCCTCCCTGCTTTCATCTTGGCTGGTTGAAGCTCCTACCTGCCATTCCTGCTCTTCTCTGTCTAAGAGCTCATTTTCTTGTTTTCTTCCTTTCCCATACACCAACAGTCGTTTAATCAGGGATCTGACTACCATTATCTGATCCTTCATTTTTTGTACTGTCATTGATGATGTAGGGGCGTTGGGATAATACAAGGTCTATCCCACTCCTCTCTAGTAAGGAGTATTCCTTGTTCTAGAAGCTTTTGGGCCGTCACCTTGGTAGGGCGGCTGTTCTCATTTGCTCTTGAACATTTCAAAATTCCTACGTTGGGATTGTAGAAACTTGCTTCAGCAACATTGGTTGTGGGAAGAAATGACCGTGATTCGGCCTCTACTATCTCCCAAAAGCCTGGTCTCTCTGCACCTGCCTCATGATAAATAGCCACTTGTTGATGTAGAGTGGAGGGTATGGCAAGACTTTGGTGGATCCAATCTCTTTGGAGTAAGGCTCCATAAGTGGAAGTGCAGTCCACCACAAAGAATGCCGGCATAATCTGTTTAGACCTCAAATCCACTTCTAAAGGCAATATCCCATAAGTCTTAGTGATAGCGCCCGAGAAGCTAGAAACCGTGAGGTCTGTAGGAATAAGATCTTCTGTGCCTCTCCCCAACATTTTCATTTGCTTGGCCGGTAATACATTAACAACTGCTCCTCCATCAATTAAAATCCTTTTGAAGGGTACCCTCTCCAAATGAGCTGTAACATATATGGGCTTCAGATGATTGGTAAGCGAAATGTCCGGGTGGCTGAACACCATCTTATCTATATAGATCCTTAAATGACCATCTTTGGATGCTTTAGATGATTCAGCTTTTCCCAATTCTCCCTCTTCAGCTACCTCCACACTGACATGGGCCATCATTGGCTCAGTTGTCACATAGTCTCATTCCATTGTGGCAGGCTGATTAGGTCTGGCACTAAACATGGCGGATAGCACGTACGCCATGTTGATATGAAAGTTGCTAGGCTCTGGTAGTTCTTCTTTCTTGCTCCCAATCTGATCCATGAGCTCATCTAACCAAGCCATCGCATCTGCTGAAAGCAGTGGTTCTGGTGCCCCCTCTTGCTGATTCACGCCTGAATACGGTGTTTGCTTTGGAACTTCCCTGAAAGAATCCACTAATGATGGAGAATGTGGTTTTCTTTCAGGTGAAACAGTTCCAAAACAAATAGGCTGTTCTGTCTTCCATCCGGGAGTTAGCACCATGATCATATCTTCTTGAGCTCTCCTCAAAATCCTATACTTCCCAGGGTGTAGGCTTTGTGGCACATGGTTTCCCTCGCCTTCAGCCTTGCTATTAGCCTTTTCCACCTCTTTTTTACTCTAACGGAGCTGACTACTCCCCCCAGATGACGTTTTCTCCAACTTTTAATTCTTGGATGCTTCCGACGTCGCAGGGGTTTTTAAGGAGTTCATGTAGGCTTTGTGTTGCCTTTGAACCCTTCTGACCATGGAAACTCCCATTTGTTTAACGGGCTATCCATTTTTCCCAACCACGTACCATTTTCGCCCGAGGCGGGCAGGGTTATCTTTTTTGATAGGATTTGTTATCCTGTCATTTCGCCTGACTTCTCTTCCCATATGGCTGTACTGAGAGTGTTGTACACTCCTCTCCTTCGGCTTCTTGGCATCTTTATCTTCTGCCTCCTCAGAAACTTCATGATTGCGAAATATCTCTGATAAAGCCCTAGGTTGGGAATCGCCTCCTAACCGCTGAAAAACACTTCGGGAGGTATCCCTTCCTACAGTCCGCCGAGCTTTCTCATGTGCATTTCTTCTCTTTTCTTCTTCATTCCTCCTGATCAGTTCATGATCTATGAGGGCTCCTATGGGTGGTATTTCGAGCTCACACTCGCATTGGCCCTTACTGCACAGCACCATCCCTTTAATTATAGCTGCTCTTGGATATTCGGGCAAGTTGACCACCCCTTTTGTGGGTTCATCAACCAATCTTCTTTCTTCATCCCTTGTGACTTTTTTTTCCCCTTCTCAGCCCAGGCCATACTGATCATATTTATTGGGGCCCTTGAGAAGGGATCCGTAGGTTTATCCATCACTGCTTCCTCTGGCTGGTTGGTTTTAAATCCCCTATTCTCCCTATCATCTTTTTCCCCAAGTTGAGGTAAAGATATATGAATAGTTGGTCTTATATCCGGGTCAGCTTCCTTCCTGGAGCCTGCGGATGTGTTCTCCAATCTTTGTAGCATTTGCAACAAAGCAATTTGCAAATCTTCTGATCGTTGTGACATATCTCTTTTGATCAAATGGGTCCCACTGGGCGTGCCAAAACTATGTTCGTGGCTAGAATTTTCGTCGAGGATGTCTCATAGCCGACGAACACACAGCTCCCCGAGAGGTTGGTGCCGGTTGATGCTTTCTGTCGGGCTTTTGCTTCACTGGCGGGCTTATCGGGCCAGGCTTATCGGACAAGGCTTGTCGGGCAAAGTTGAAAGAGAAGGACATAGTTAACGTTGAAATGTGCATTCGTGGGGCCTTAGGTGTAGGCCTTGAGGCTCACAATCAAGATTAACTTTTAAGTGCTCAGGCGTGTCACTGCCATCTTCAGCATGGCAGATGTAAAACGGATGTTGAGTTTTAGTTGTATATATATCCGAGAGACTATGTTAGTTATGATAGGTGCCTTTGTGGGGCCTTAGGCGTAGACCTTGAGGCTTCCAGTCAGTAACTGACTCAGTACTCGCACATATAATGTTCGTTTCATTGATTGTATGAGTCTTATAACCATTATACTTCTGATTACCTGAGCCCGAAGAGCAGAATGAATCCAAATAGGTGCCTTTGTAGGGCCTTAGGTGTAGGCCTTGAGGCTTCCTATCAGAATTCATTCTATACTCAAACGTTCTATGGTAATCATAATATAATAGAAATAAAACTAAGGGATAGGTCGATTACTTGCGCCCCAAGTAACTTCGGACTTCTGTTATCAAAACTTGTCGTGGATGGGTTAAGTCCACATAAAGTTCTTTTTAATGCCTTGAGGCCAAGGATTTTTAAATGATCAATCTTACATGCCCGAGAGCTGAGAACTTAGATCTGGTTTGAACTGTGAGGACATATTCAAATCAGATTCAAGAGCTGAGAGAGTCTTTTAATAGTCATCTTACTAGAAATAACTTGAATACAACTTGACGTATACAACATATTGCTAGGTTAATGAATGAAAAGACAGAAACAAAGAAGGTCGGACAAGGTTTAACCTTGTCGGGCAAGGCTGATCGTCTTGCAACTTCCTATCTTTGTGGTTTGTCGAGGGGGTTGAGAGCTTTTAGAAAAGCGGTAGGGAGATGAGTTTACATAAAGAAATCGATACTACACCAGGTTCTTGACAAGGTAGCAGAGCTATTACAAAGGGTTTATCCCGAGAGGGATGAAGGCTTGGGCTGACTACAGCTTCGTTTTGAAGGCAAATATGGCTTAGAGCAGAGTTTGTGCTTGTATTTGTTTATTTGATTGAGTGTCCTCAACCCTGATTTCTCTTTCTTCTTTTATAGACACTTTGGCTTGGCCTTCTGTAGCAGTAATCTTGCCCGAATGCAGTTTGAAGTATAGTGACTCATCAGCTATTTACTTATACTGCCACTGTAAAGTACTTTTGGGCTGATTAACTGGCTGGTCTACACCACTTGGTCTTTAGGTAGGTGGGCAAGTGGTGTAAATGATCTGCACCTAGTCGAGAAAGGCCTTTTCTGCCTTCTGGGCTTGGGCTGGACTTCGGGCTTCTCTCATCCTTTTGGGCCAACTCCTTTTTAAGCCCAAAGTTTAAGTTTTAACCCAAACACCCTTCACACGTAGGACAACCTATTTTGATACAATGAAGAAAGTTGAGGTTCCACTATAGAACCAATTGGCTATATGGGGAGTAGCCCAACTTACTTATAAATCCATGCAAGGTCCCTCTTCCCATCAATGTGAGACTCATTCTCAACAATCATATAAGTACAAATGGCATATGCCTTTTAATGTTGTTTTGGTCACGTTGAATGCTTCAGCTGGAGATTTTGACTCCTTATGCAAGTATGGATTTGATGGATATGCTATAGATTGGATTTGATCAAATGTAAACGATGGGATTATATTCCATTTTATTATGCATGCATGGATGCACATGGACCAACGTGGTGGAAATAGAGAAGTTCTAGTTAGAATAGGAAGCACAGTCTGAGGGCACGGTTTCTTTTGAGGCATGCAAAACATAATGAAGGAAACATGGGCTATTTGAATAATGGTGATGATATTGTAGCAGAGTCAGATGATGGCATTCTGTCATATGCTAAAAGATAGGCTCTCGCTTATCTTGAGAAGTCTTTGACTAAAGCTCTAGCTAACGGGTATGGCGGCATAATATCTTAGGTTATCTGCACAGATCAATTCATGAGTTTGAATTGAAATCAAATTCTACACAAGTGTGAAGCCGCGCATAACAACATTTGCTTCTATAAATACAAAGCCGCAGATAACATTCAAAACTCTTGCTCTACGTGAAATCTCTTTTGAGAAAACATTGTTCTAACCTCGTTGAGCACACCTTCAGTTAATCATAACAACACTATAGTTGACAATAGGCGACACCTTCAGTTAGTCTTAACAGCAGTGGAGCCGTAGAATTAGGTGATCGAGGAGCATCTTCAGTTAGTCTTAACAACACTTATTCGAGTTCGGCTAGTTATTTATCTCCGTCTCGGCCTGTAAGGGGTCTTTGAGCCCTTATTGGAAGAGGTCACTTCATTAGCCTTCTCAGCAAAGTGAAATGTTACCAGTTTACCTCGCTCAGCACATTGAAAGCCGAGTTTATTTTATGATTGGATATTTGCAAGTGCATTTCAGAGTTCGACATTCAGACGACCGAATCATATTTACAATCAAGACACTTATCTTTTTTATGTATTTGTGTCCATACAGTCTGGTACTTTGGTGTACTTATATTTGCATAAATATAATTATGGAGACTGAACCCGGCATCGACGATTCATGAATTTCGAAGAAACTAGCATCCTTGTCTTCAGGCTCTAGAACCTAGAGGCCGAGACGGATTCCTTCCTCGGTCGTAGTCGCAAGACATAGAAATCAACAGTGCATTCGACACCACCACCACATTCATTCACTCATTGATCGAGCTCGGCTATCGAGTTCGCACGCCCCGCATTCAACAAAAAACGTAATTAGCTCATTAGTTATTCAGCCTACACATCACGTAGGCTTGTTAGTTTTTAGAGTAAATAGTATTTAAAGTTGAAGAGTATTTCCCAACTCTAATTTGCTAGATAAGTAATTTGCTAACCTAGAGCCACATATTTGGACAAGAACAAAACCACGACATACGTGAAACGATGAATAAAGTTTGTTTAAATTTTAAAGAGACGGATTGAGGTTTACCATTATCGTATTAATATTCTTTTTATTAAATCCTTGTGTAATTAATAAGTGTGAACCTTTTATACAAAAAAACCCTTTGTTGTAATTTAAAATTAAAATAATATAAGTTGTAGTTTGTTTTTTTATGCTCATAATCCTTAGAGCAAGTCCACCCCTAAAACAATATGCCAGTATCCAGCCCATTTAATCTACTCAGTGAACAGTGATAGACCCCAATGAACAGTAATAGGCCAAATGCATAAAATAATTTCGGATAGAATTTCCGTTAAGATTTTCAACCAATCTTGTCACGCCAATAAATAAGAAATTACATAAAGTACTAAAAATAAATAAGAAATTACATAAAGTACTAAAAATAAAGACGAAATGACATAAAGTACTCAAAAATTAAGACGAAATTAAATAAAGTACTACAAATAAATATGAAATTATATAAAGTCTATGGAGCTAGGATATGTAGTGCTAGGATCTTCGTTGCTAGGATCTATGTAGCTAGAACCCCCTCGACTTGTTTGACTTGTTTCCGCATCTCTTGCACGCCTCCTTCGCACCACATCTCTTTTTTCCGATGTCCATAAATATTTTGAATTTGGAGACAGTCCTACTAAAGGCTTGTTCATAGTGTCATGATCTGCTTAAGCCATTCTTTCTTCTTTTAGCATCTCATTTTCTTGATTAAGTGCTTCTCTAATCATCTTGTTTTCTTGATTAAGTATTTCTCTTTGTCTCTCAGCCACCACATCACGTCTCTCAATAGCTGCTAATATTGCTGTCATAACAGCAACTTTTTCCTCATCTCTAACTACTTCTCGGGCCATGTTCAATTCAACTTGACGAGCAAGTTCGTCCATATATTTAGTGTAGTCATTTTTGGAAGAACTACCTTTTTTCTTTGATGCCTTTTTACCTTGAGGCCTGAGGGACTAACGAGTTGGTTAGGTCTCTGACACTTCTTCAGGCGTCCCTTCCATCTCTTCAAATGTGTCGCCTTATTGTTCGACCGTGTCTGCTTCTGGCGAACTGTGTAGACCCATGCTGTGCATGACAACTTCTGGACTGGTTGCCACAATTATGTATCTGGGGCAATCTTTGACAATTTGCCAACATTCCCATTTGCTGAATGATTTGTTGTGGTTCTTCGCATTGTAGAATGCTTGTGCTTGTAGTGTCTATAAAATGCGGGTATAACACAAATAAATAAATTAAAATATTGATGCGGGTGGAATACATATAAATAAATAAAAGTATTGTCACCTGATTCGCTAAACTTGTCCCACTATGCAGATTACCGGAAGCATGAGAGATAGCGTTTTTCCAACAAGTAAAGAATGATTTGAGTTTTTTCCAATGACCTTGAAGACCTTGAGAACTTCTGGCGTCTTTTCCATGTACATCACAAAATGGTTTCATAATTTTACTCCACATTTCTTGCTTATCCATCTCATTACCCGTAATCAGGTCTTGAGTAGTGTGAACCCAACATTCACACAATGTAACATCTTCGATGAGCTTCCACGTAGTCATTTTTTTCTCTCAAAAATTATATGAAAGCTTTGCTAGAAATTGTTGAAAATATTGAAATGTGGTGTAAGGTGGAATAGAAGAACAAATATTTAAAATATTTCATAATTTTAATTAATTTTTTATAAATTTTAATTTAGTTAATTAATCTAGATCGTTAGATTTGAAAAAGATTCAAATCTAACAACCTATAAGTTGCCAATTGGGCAACTGTCATAATTATGACCGTTATGCCTTTTTTTTTAAATGTTTGGGGGAAAAACGTGGACCGTTGATCTGTGGATCGGACGGTCCAAATCAAGCCACGTCACTAGCCGTTGGATGTCAAATTCAAATTTTTTTTTTTTACTGTTGGAAATCCAATAGTCTAGAAACCTAGCCATTGGAAATCCAACGACGCTCGACGGGCCACGTGGGCTACCCATCTGTTCGCTGAGTGTGCCTACACATGCGGGCCCCAGCTCTGAATTTTTGTCGACCACGCACACCCAGTCGCACATGCTTCCCAAGCGCCTGGCGTAAAAAAAAATTGAAATGCCCTCTGACGCCATGCTAGTGTCAGCATGACGTCAGATGGGCCGTCCCATGGGTCTGTCGATTCTGGGCCGGCCTATGGCCTGGCTTGGGCTGGGTGCTAGCTTATTAGGCTGGGGTGGAGCAAAAAATAGGGAGGCCGGTCCATTTTTCAAGCTGGGTGCCAGCCTAATAGCATGGGGTTGAACTACTCTTATAACATTCCTTTTACATGGGTCAACCTACATTTAATTATAGGGAACTTTTACGAAAAGCTTTCGGTACTGTTCACTTTAACAAAAAACCACATTTTTACTCTAAAAGTCAATCCTGATGCTATTCACTTACAAAACCTTTTTGTCATTTTCGTTAAAACTCAAAATTTTCAAGCCCTTTTCATTAGTTTTCCTTTAATTATATGCAACGGAAATGAAATGAAATAGCCAAATAGCTAGGTCATGCTCCAGCAACACCTAAAGGGAGAGAGGGTAGATAGGGACCTAGGGTTTTAAACCTAACAATTGCTAGGATGGACAAAATTCTTGGTGTTGAGGTAGCGAGAGATTTTTTAGTATGATCAAAACACGGAGTGATACACTATGTGTTATTATACAAATGATGGGATATGTATGCTAAAAAGTTAATAAGTTAAAAAATAAAATTTCCACCACTTATATAAAAACACGTGATGTACATTCCGATCACAATGATAAATTTCTCCTAGCATAGATCACGTCCCTTGATAAAGCTATGCAGGCATGTGGATTGGTGGTTATTGGATAGCAGAAGAACTTACAATAATGAGTGATTAAAGAGCTTTTAGGCAGAATTTCCTCCCCCATCACTGAAAATATTTGAGATTTGAGAGTTGAGACGCCAACTTTCGTTGTTAGTCAACAAGATTTTCTTTGTTTTGTTTTTTAAAAGAGAGATAATTTGTGATTAGCCACGATTATTTACTCTGCTCAAACTCGAAGAGGTTATGAGAAATTTCGTCCTGCCTATGGCCTAGAAATTTTTTTGGACCATACACTCGTTTTGTATCACTTGTGATTATTTTGATTAAATAATTATTTTTATATTTTGATTCATTTGTTACAATATACTTCAAAAATGCAGATTGATATTAATTTGGGGTCGTTTTGAAAAACTAAAATGGTTATTAAACAAGCTCTAGTTTTTATTTTGGCTTTCTAAATTTTTTGTGTGATGGAAATCAAAGTTCTTGAAAAGGACCCCGGCGGAGTCGTTATTGGATTGCCAATTTACATTTGGACAAAATAACCCGGAAAATCAGTTGACTTCAATTATGTTTGGTTCACAATATATGGCAGCCAAATTGTACCAGCACTGCAAACCAGAGGCTAGTTTTCTTACCTTAACCCAGATTAAATTCTCGTGTCCCAGTTGTTGATTAAAACACAGTCGTATTTGTTTTACCTTTGCATGCAGGATCTCGAATTAGCTAAAATGTTGATAAGGCCATCTGGGATGTTCTTGGAAGACATGAACAAGGAAGGGTTGCTTACAGAAGCGAAATTCGGGTCGGTAACTAGGATTTTTGTAGTGTGTGAAGAAGATGAGGTGATGAAAGAAGAATTTCAACGGTGGATGATTGAGAATGGTCTGAATGCAGAAGTGAGATTGATTAGAGAAGCTGGCCATATGGTCATGCTAACAAAGCCTATAGAACTTTGCCAATGCTTTTGTGTTGGAAGAATAATGCAAGCTTTTGTCTAGTTTTGATGGATAACAGCTCAGCTTAGGCAGCTTTCGGATAGTCTTAGTGCTAGTGTTAGCTATTTGTTTTAGTCATGGTGTTTAATGCTTACTTTAGGCATACTTAAGTGATAATATTACCTCATCATTGTAAAGCTAGTTAGTGGCTTCAGTTAGAGAGAGTGGAGGTCATCATTATGCTTGCTTAGCTGCCATTGTCCTCTACCTTTTGTCCTCCATTTTTCTTTCCCGTTTCTTCTTCTATATATGTTTGATCTTGTAACTATTTTATATATAAAATATACATAAAAAATTCAATATGGTATCAGAGCAAGAACTCTAAATTCCTGACTCTAGTAATTGTTTCCGCTAAGTTTCTTTTGCTCTAAGCCAAGATGGCTGAAGAACTCTCTGAAACTGAAAGCTCGATGGATGCTCCAGCATTTTATAACGTTGAGGTCAATCCTAATCAACGTCTCAGTTCTGTTTTGTTGAATGAATTCAACTACCTTCCCTGGAGTCATGCAATATCTCTTGCACTTGGAGGAAGATCAAAGCTTGGCTATGTAAATGGTGCTATTGAAGCTCCAGTAGTCACTTTTTCTACATACGAGTCGTGGCTGTGCAAAGATCAGTTGATCATGTCTTGGTTGCTCAATTCAATGGAGTGAAGGATTGCTGAAATTTTCAGTTATTCCGAGTCATCCATGCATCTCTGGAAGCAAGTAAAAGAGATGTATGGAAATCAAAATAATGCTGCCCGTGTCTTCCAACTTAAGAAGAATTTGGCAAGTCTACAAAAAGGAAGCAAAGCATTTGTTCAACACCTTGGCAGTCTTACAAACATGTGGAATGAGCTCGATGTTTATCATCCTCATACCACTGATGCCACTGTGTTGATCAAGAGAGCAGAAGAAGACAAGATTTTTCAACTCTTAGCAAGCTTAGGTCCAGAGTTCGAAGACCTTAGAAGTCACATCTTAATGAATGCTGAACTCCCTTCCTTCACTGGTGTGTGTGCCATAATCCAAAGGGAAGAAGTAAGGATGAAAGTCATGAATCAAGAGACTAAAGACAGCGTTTCTGAGACTAGGGCTTATGTCTCTAGCAACAAACATCCTGAAAGCAAAGTTTACAAGGGAAAAAGACCAGATGTAAAGTGCAACTACTGTGATTCTCTTGGCCATATAAAAGATAGATGTTGGATTCTTCATCCGGAATTGAAGTCTAAGTTCTTGAAGGAGACAAAAGGTCCAGAGATAAAGGGTACACAAAAATATCTAAACAACAATAGCTACAAGGCCAACCATGCAGCTACCTTGTCGACAGAAGGAATGGTGAATTTCACTACCAATCCTGCTACATTAATCAATGATTTTGCAGCATATCTCCACAACAAACAGGTGCTTAACAATAGAGATAAAGCTCCCGTAGCTGAAGAGAAGAATCACACAGCTTTACTTGGAAAATTTGCTAGTTTTCTGGCTAAACATGACCATGTTTCACAGAAAGATATCCCAGGTATTTTCAGTGCCTTCTCTACTACCCTAAATGCTAGTAATGAACATGATTATTGGATCATTGACTCAGGAGTCACGGATCACATGACAAATAAATTAATAACTTACATGATTTTACAAAAATGAAAAAAATTTCTCATGTGTCAGTAGCTAATGGGAAGGGTGCCACGGTTGTAGGAAAAGTAAAAATCAACTTATTGTCAAAACACATAGAGTCAGCAGCCCTTTACATACCTTCTTTTCCTTTTCAACTTCTATCAGTAGGAGCTATCACCAATTCTCTAAACTGTCTAGTCATTTTCTCCCCTCACAATGTCATTTTCAGGATATCATCACCAAGAGAACGATTGGTGAAGGTTTCTTGTTGAATGGGCTTTACTACTTGGCTAAAGACACTAAGAATCCCAAGTTTTTTCAAGTCAATTCAAGTGTTTTTCAAGACCAACAACTTTGGCATCAACGTTTGGCACATCCTTCTAATAAAGTAATGTCTTTTTTGTTTCCAAAAATATGTAAGGACAAGTTAAAGTGTGATGTTTGTCACTTGTCTAAGTTTTCTAGGTTGCCTTTTGATTCTTCCACTTCTAGAGCTAGCCATCCTTTTGAAATCATTCATTCAGACATTTGGGGTCTAATACTAGAGTCCTTTGATGGATATAAATACTTTGTAACCTTTGTTGATGATTTTACAAGGATGACTTGGTTGTATCTTTTGAAATTTAAGAGTGAACTTTCAAATGTTTTTCAAGATTTTCACAAACTAGTTGGTACTCAATTTGCATAAAAAATTCATATATTAAGATCCGACAATGGCATTGAATATATGTCCCATAACATGTATCAATATCTTAGTATTCATGGCATACTGCACCAAACAACATGTGTTGGCACACCTTAACAAAATGGGATTGCTGAAAGAAGAGAAAGAATAGAGACCTTCTTGAGAAGACAAGATCAATCATGTTTCATATGAATGTGCCAAAGAAATTTTGGTCACAAGGAGTACTTACAGCTGCCTACCTAATCAATAGATTGCCTAGTAAAGTACTCAGTTTCAAGTCTCCATGTGAAATGTTGAAAGACAGATAAAATGATCTCTCACACTTAAGAGTTTTTGGGTCCACTTGCTTTGTTCACAACCAATCTCTCCACCGTGATAAACTGGATCCTCGAACAACCAAATGTGTTTTCTTTGGTTACTCATCTACCCAAAAGGACTACAAGTGTTACAACCCAATCACAAAGAAAATAATGGTTTCAAGGGATGTGAGATTTGATGAAAACATGCCTTACTTCTCTAAGAAACTAAGTGATGCAGATCAGGGGGAGTTTTTGAGTGACATGTTTCCATTACCTAGTGTTCCTCTCTATCAAGAAAGTCCCATTTCACGTAACCCACCAACTCTATTGCATGAGCTACCTTCATCTCAAACCACAGATATTGAACCTCACGTTCCAACTCGTCGAATCCCTTCTAGGGTTCGACAACCTCCACTTCGACTACATGATTATGTCACCTACACTTCTAGGTATCCTCTTACAAACTTTGTTTCCTTTAAGCAGTTTTCCCCCTCTCATACTTCTGTTCTTAGTACTTTGGACAATACTCATGAACCACAAACATTTCAAGAAGCAAATGAACTTGAAATTTGGCAAAAAGCGATGAGGGATGAACTGCAAGCTCTTCATGACAACCGAACCTGGAGTGTAATTAAACTTCCCGAAGGGAAGAAATCAGTTGGCAGCCGTTGGGTGTACAAGACTAAGTTCAACTCAGATTGGACGATTGAAAGGCACAAAGCTCGTTTGGTAGCTCGTGGATTTACTCAGACTTATGGCTTGGATTACAAGGAAACATTTGCTCCCGTAGCCAAAATGAACACTGTAAGGGTTCTATTATCAGTTGCCGTAAATAAGTCTTGGCCTCTTTATCAAATGGATGTAAAGAATGCTTTTTTGCATGGGGAATTAGAGGAGGAGGTGTACATGAAACTACCACCCGGACATCCTCAATCAGATGACCCCGACATGGTTTGTAAATTGCATAAATCCATTTATGGATTGAAACAGTCTCCACGTGCATGGTATGCAAAACTGAGCTCCATTCTTGAAAAGTTTGGCTTTCAAAGAAATAGTGCTGATTCCTCACTATTTGTTCGTGATGGCTTAGTTGGAAAAGTAATTGTTTTAATCTACGTTGATGATCTTATAGTGACAGGTGACAATGCTGAAGAAATTCACTCTCTCAAGCTCGCTCTTCAAAACAAATCTGCAATCAAAGATTTAGGACGTCTCAAATATTTCCTAGGTATTGAGCTTGCAAATTCACAGGAAGGCCTCTTTCTTAATCAAAGGAAATACATTCTTGATCTTTTGAAAGACTCTGGCTTAATAGATAGTAAACCTGCACGTACTCCTTTGGATAGCAAGCTACAACTTAGTACTCACAGTGAAGCTCTCTCTGATATTACTAAGTATCAAAGACTTGTAGGAAAGCTTATTTACCTCACAATCTCGCGTCCTGATATCTCTTATGCCGTGAGTATTGTGAGTCAATTTATGCATGCTCCTACATTAGCTCATATGAAAATTGTGAAGAGAATTCTTCGTTATCTAAAAGGGTCTATTGGTCGAGGACTCCTTATGACAAAAAATGATAGCACTGCCCACATGGGATATACAGATGCTAATTGGGCTGGAAATTCTCTTGATCCCAAGTCAACAACAGGTTTTTGCACCTTTGTAGGTGGCAATTTGGTAACATGGCGCAACAAGAAGCAAACTGTCATAGCTCGATCCAGTGCAAAGGCCGAGTATCGAGCTATGGCCTCCACTGCGTGTGAACTTATTTGGCTGAAAAGCCTTCTGTTGGATCTAGGCTTTCCCAGCAATGAACCTATGTCTATGTTTTGTGACAATCAAGCTGCCATGCACATTGTTTCCAATCCAGTCTTCCACGAGAGAACGAAGCATATTGAAGTGGGTTGTCATTATGTTCGAGCACAAGTTCAATTCAAAATCATAACCACCTACTATACTCGCAGTCATGATCAGTTGGCTAACATTTTTACCAAATCTCTTCCTACGGTTCCGTTTCTGTGCATTCTGTCCAAGCTTGGCTCAAGGGATCCCCTAGATCCAGCTTGAGGGGGGGGGGGGTGTTGGAAGAATAATGCAAGCTTTTGTCTAGTTTTGATGGATAACAGCTCAGCTTAGGTAGCTTTCGGCTAGTCTTAGTGCTAGTGTTAGCTGTTTGTTTTAGTCATGGTGTTTAATGCTTACTTTAGGCATACTTAAGTGATAATATTCCCTCATCATTGTAAAGCTAGTTAGTGGCTTAAGTTAGAGATAGTGGAGGTCATCATTATGCTTGCTTAGCTGCCATTGTCCTGTACCTTTTGTCCTCCATTTTTCTTTCCTGTTTCTTCTTCTATATATGTTTGATCTTGTAACTGTTTTATATATATAATATACATAAAAAATTCAATATTTTGTAAAGTGGCTATGAAAACACCATAAGATGTTTTCAAATCTTCAATAAACCCAAATCTGTTCCCTTTTTTAACTATTGTAAAGGGCACACTCTTTTGTTTCCAAGTTTTATCACATTGCTACTCAACGTATTATCAATTTCAAACTTCTGGCGTTTTTGATTGTATATTTTTCTATTAAATACTTATGTAACTTTTCCGTTAACTACTTATGTGCCTCACTTCCAAAAGGCAATCAAACACCACAACATCTCGTTAAGGGGATTTTTTGTAAGAAATTTACTTCCCCTGCACAATTTTGGTCTAACACAAAGCGTAATTGTCAAGGCAATTACCTAGCAATATGAAAGATTTACGTCATGGCCATTTTCAAAAATCATTTAAAACATGAAGTATATTTTCAGATATCTCCTTTTTTGTGTGGATAGGGGAAATAACAACTGCACACTTTTTAGCTCTTGTACACACTTATCTTTATTTTGGTCATCAAATTGAATAAACAAAAAAAAATAACACATAAAATTAAATAATGGTGTGTAGAAAGAGAAAAGAGCAGTGTGAATATGATTTTCCTTTCAATATATATTGTAATCTCTACTATGTAGTGTGTTGTTTAGGTACATATAATGAAATTATGAAAATTTGGCAGTTGAAAGATACAGAACAAGAGCATGATCATGTGACAAAATGCTATTTTCATCTTAGTCTCTTTCCAGTGTTGGTGCATGCACCAAATAGCTAGGTTGCATTGAGGCCACTGATTTTATATGGATAACATCATAAGAAAAAAGAAAAAAAAAAAAAAAAAGATAGTGACAAATACATGTGTCACGCACATAATTTTAATAAACGGAAATGGTAAAACATATTGGGTCTACGAAAAGCACTTTAGGTCTATTAATGGATCCAACAATTGTCACATGTATAAAAAGCAATTGTCACATATATAAGCATGTGACTTAGACTGTTTATTATTCCAATTTAAAGTTGAGAATATTATTCTACGTCAAAAAATAAAGTATTATTTTAATCGTTGTTAATTGATTGGAGTTAAATGCTCACATTTTAATATTAGCGTTCCAAGTCAAATAATGTTTTAAACTTTTTAGTGAAGGATTGTGAAAGTGGGAAGAAAATTAAAACGTGTAGTTTTATTCGGAAGTGCGTCTCTTCTTTGCGATCGTTGATGGGTTGAAGAAGTCACTACGTGGTGTCCAGTAACAACATGACGTAGGAACCATTATTTAGCTGCCAGCACAATGGACAAAGATAATGTGATGGAAAATCTTATCGTCAAAAGAATTGTGAGTTGGAAATTTTTCGTTTGGGTTTGGGACACCGGCCTCATCTTATCAAAAGAAAATTTCAAAGAAAATATGATGCTTGGGTATTTATTGACTACGTAATTTGAAGATGATGTTTGGTTGGGGTTTTCGAAAGGAGCTTAGTTTAAATTGGGCTTTCGAAAAGAGATGTTAATTTCGAGAATTATGATTTGTTAGTCAGGCTTTGGAAAAGAGGGTTTGTCTAGTTGGTCTTTCAAAAAGATTATCGCTAGTTCTAGTTAGGCTCGAAAAGAGGCATTATTACCGACATATTATGATTTGTTAAGCATTCGAAAAGATTAGCGTTAGCATATCAATGAAGATTTCATGCACATGTGATTCACTAAATGCATGGTACCAGGTGAGGGGGATTTTGAATTTATTGAGTTCGAAATTAGGTTTTATTTCCTTCTTGATAAACTCATGATTCCACATCATGAGTTTGAGGGTGTTGGAAAATATTAAAGGAAAATAGGCTAAATTTTTTTCATGGTCCTTGTGGTGAGACCTTAGTTTTAATATGGCCCTAGCTAAGGTGAAAAAACTATTAATCATGACCCAATGGTCAAGTCCTTTAGAAATCGTAGGCCGAATTATAATTTCTTTCAAAACTCTATCCCCATTAAATGGGTTAAAAGGTCAATTCTGTTCATTGTTATAGAAAACTGAAAAAAAAAATGCACCCAACCATCTCAGCAACGAAACTGTTGGAGTATGCCCAAAAAGCAATTGACGCTACAACACATAATTGGTTATTCGTGGTATCCTAATGTTGAGTCGTCAATGACAAAGGAAAGTGAGAGCATATGTCGGTCAAACACATGATCTTACAGCGGATTAAGAAGGTTCATTAGTGATTGGGGCAAGTCTAAGGAATACCTTAAGTTATAGGGACAAGATTGCAAAGAGGATACGCACATTGCAGATCTTAAGTCCTAATGACGTTCCCAACCATAATATGGAGATACATGAATGCACAACAAGGAACCTATCACCTTCTAGGTGATAAAGGTAGATATTCCTGGAGCCCATAGAAAATCTACCTCCAAAAGTCTTTGACCAAAGCAATATACTTGAGATAAATCGGAGTGATCATGTCTATATATGTAGAGTTTGACAATTAGTTCCACGCTCTAAATTACACGATCTGAATATAGCAAACAGAAGAATAGAATTGCATTGTAACCATAACTAAGGTTCAAAATATATGTTGTATGAATTCAAACATATTTTGATTAATCTAGCTACCTCGAAAACCATTACTAGATGTTACTATTTAGTTTGTAAAGGTAAATTAGAATGGTTTCTAATTATGTAAAATCTATGAAGAACTTATGAGAAAGATGGTTTTGGAGATGTGTATATACATGTTGTGATTATACGCCAAAAGTGAAGAACATTGCGCTTTTTCATGGTCGAAGATTTTTGAAAAATTATGGGACTGGCACAATAGTAATTCGCGCGGAGCATCTACAACTTTGCATGGGTAAAAGCATGACTGATAATAACAAGTTTATTCAAATATGAATTAGAGAAGCACTTTTGTGCTTTATCTATCAAATTGTCTATGATCCCTGCCTCGAAAAGTCGCAATGTTTAACTTTATAAGGTATGGAAACATCGAAATCCACATAATTGATGTTGGGTTTCTAGTAGGGCTGGTTTCGGTTCAGCAACCGAACCTAAAAGTGGTTATCAAAAATTGAACAAAAATGTCGGAATAAGAGGAACCAAAAAAGATCCCAAATCGAAAATCGGTAATCCTGAATTTTTTTTCTAGGTTTTTTTTGGGTTTGTAAACCAAGATCTCTTAGGCCAAATTCGAAAATCATTCCCCAATTCTGTAATTCATCCCCAAAATCGAAAATTAAAAACCCTGAATCTTAAAATAGAGGGGGAGTGAGTTGCAGAGAGATATAGAGAAGATAGAGAGAGAGACGGACATTGACGATCGAATCGTGAGAATTGACGGAGCTCTACGTTGACGACTGAAATGAAAGGGGTTTTCATTGAGCTGTTGGCGGACGAGAGAGAGGTGGCCGACGATAAATTGATAGAGGAATGGATGGTGGAAGGTCGACAAGGAAAGAGAGTGTGTGCAAGCCGGAGGTGGAAGATGATTTGGTGGGACTGAACAATGAATTTGACGATGCGGTGTCGCTGGAGAAGATGAATTTGGAGGTGTGGCGTAGTGTGGTGTGGATTCGCCGGAGAATAAACAGAGAGAGGGTCAGGACTCAGGGTCGTCGAGGAGTGGGATGGGCAGTGTTATCCATTGATTCATTTTTACTTTTTACATATTTTTCTTAATTTTTTATTGTTAAATTTAAATAATTGAAAAAAAAAATCAATAAAAAAATTAAAATGTATACAACAACAACAACAACAAAGCCTTTTCTCACTAAGTGGGGTCGGCTATATGAATCCTAGAACGTCATTGCGCTTGGTTTTGTGTCATATCCTCCGTTAGATCCAAGTACTCAAGTCTTTTCTTAGGGTTTCTTCCAAAGTTTTCCTAGGTCTTCCTCTACCCCTTCGGCCCTGAACCTCTGTCCCGTAGTCACATTTTCGAACCGGAGGGTCAGTAGGCCTTCTTTGCACATGTCCAAACCACCGGAACCGATTTTCTCTCATATTTCCTTCAATTTTGGCTACTCCTACTTTACCTCGGATATCCTCATTCCCAATCTTATCCTTTCTCGTGTGCCCATACATCCCACGAAGCATCCTCATCTCCGCTACACCCATTTTGTGTACGTATTGATGCTTCACCGCCCAACATTCTGTGCCATACAACATCGCTGGCCTTATTGCCGTCCTATAAAATTTTCCCTTGAGCTTCAGTGGCCTACGACGGTCACACAACACGCCGGATGCACTCTTACACTTCATCGATCCAGCTTGTATTCTATGGTTGAGATCTCCATCTAATTCTCTGTTCTCTTGCAAGATAGATCCTAGGTAGCGAAAACGGTCACTTTTTGTGATCTTCGCTAGATTGCTCCGGTCATTAGTGTTGATAAGTATATAAATGGATAGAGATAGGAAAGCAAACACAAGATGTACGTGGTTCACCCAGATTGGCTACGTCCACAGAATAGAGGAGTTCTCATTAATTTTGAAGGGTTTACACAAGTACATAGGTTCAAGCTCTTCTTTAGTGAGTACAAGTGAATGATTTAGTACAAATGATGTTTGTGATTAGAATTTTTCTATAAGAATTTGAGTATAGATCCTGAACTCGTGGAAAACAAAAATGACTGGGCTGGGCCAACCTATCCAGTCTCCCACGTAGATCCGTGCTTGGTTGATGTTTGGGTTGTAAAACTTGGGAAGACATGGCCGTGTGGTGGAAAATTATTAGTTTGTAATTAGAGAGGGGCATTTTCGTATAGACATGCATTTAGGATTAGGGCAGCCTAACTTTCTCATCTTTCGTAGGAATTATTTTGCCCTTTGCTTTGATATATCAATTCCCAATTATATGCTATGGTATTCCTTTGTTCTATGACAACGTTTTAGATGCACTGCTTTCTTTTCTTGTCATGCAATATGCAAGGATCATGTTTTATTAAATATGATATTATTCGCATGCTAAACTGAAACCTTAAGTATTATTTTTCCCCCTTTCATAAAAGTATTTTTAAATAGATTGGCGGTGTCTCAATTCGGTGATAGGGGATGGAAAAATATTATGTGAGCTAGCTCACTCGTTTCCTATCAAGGTCTGGATAAATTAGAACTTGTTGATGCACAAAATCAGTGAGGACTTTGGTACAATAGAAAATGTTAAGTTTGTGACCTTCGCTAGATTGCTTCGGTCAGTAGTCTGGATAAGTGTAAATGGATAGGGACAGGGAAGCAAACATAAGATGTATATGGTTCACCCAGATTGGCTACGTCCACGGAATAAAGAAGTTATTATTAATTGTGAAGGGTTTACACAAGTACATAGGTTCAAGCTTTTCTTTAGTGAATACTAGTGAATGATTTAGTACAAATGAAATTAGGAAATATTGTGAGAGAATGATCTCTATTTATAGAAGAGAGTTTCTAGTTTCATTATGACATTGACACGTGTCGTGTTGTAATTGACTTCTGATGTTGACACGTGTCGTGTTGTGATTGGCTTCTGATGTTGACCTGTGTCACTGTATGATTGGCCTCCTGGTTTAAGGGAAACTCTTCTGGGTCCTTGACGGTATAACGTTGATCGGTGCTCAGTAGTTTCGGGATTGGTCAAGTATGGTACAAACAGTGCTCCCCTAAGTTCCCGAGTAAGGGAAGCTCCTAGGTTGAGGACTTGCAAGATCCAAGCCATTGAGTAATCACGAAACTTCTAAGTACCGAAGTGTGGTATCATTTTCACTTGCCTTATCTGTCTCATATGTAGATGTGGCATCTTCTCTAGAAGTACTTTTCCTCCATCCAGGGGTGGTATCTTTAATCGATGAAGATGCACAAGGTAATGTATCAATTTCACTTGAAGCTTACTTGTAGTTTCAGGCTTGGTCAAGTGCAATACAAACCCTATAGTAAGAGTCCTCCAAGTCGTCGAGCTAGGAGATTTGCCGAAGGAGGTAACAGACAAGGTAAGCAATCAGACTTCCAAGCAAGCAATCTGGATCAGAGGTTCAACTTCGGCTTCCGGTTGATTGTTCTTCTTCTCCTTGTGTCGTAAACAGCAACAAGGATAAGGACAAGCAAATGGAGAAGAGATGATATAAGATACTTTTGATTTTGAAGAAGTAACTTTCCACAGGCTTATTCTTGAACTCGGCTGGAGGGTTTTCTGGTTTCCTCCAGAGTATAAGGCCGACTCAAGAATTTGAGGGTCAAAACAAGTCCATCAAATCTAGAGTACGTTCGACCTTGATGATATGAGATACTTTTTCTGTTGACAAAGTAGTGGATGTATTGGCACGTGTTCTGTTACGCTTGTCTCAACATGCTTTTTTGTATCCTTCTCACTTGCCCTATCTGTTCCTCAGGCAGATGTGGTATCTTCTCTGGAAGCATAAGATGTTTAATATGAGTACCCGAGAGCAATGCCAGGTAAGTAATCAGACAAGGGGTTCTAGGCAATCAATTTCTGACTGGAAGCTTAATTCCAAATGCTGACTGATTACTTTCTTTCTCCTTGTCTTGCAGGTAAGAACAAGGCCAAAGGAAAAGACAAGGAAAAAGCATGATATGGAATACTCTTACTTTTAACTTTGATGATATGAGATATTCTTGCTCTGGTGTGGCTTGTTTGCATAGGTATTATCGGGGGAAAAAAAAAGCTGAGTATTTCGAGAAACTCTGCTGAAAGTGCCCTTTCAGATGTGAAGAAAAGTTGAGCATTTTTTTATTTGCAGGTATGCCTGGCTATGGAGGATGCAGGTCGACATATATAGGAGTCTCCCTAACAACAAGTAATAGTGTTATTCATTTACCCTTCTTGGTCATAGCAAGATAGTGGGAGTTACAAGCTTCACGTGTTTTAACTTTGTCAGAGCATTGTGAAAACGTGGTCTGTGGTATCTAGAAAGCTGATGTTGCGTGTGAAGATTGCAGACAAGCTTTATCTAAGGAAATCTGGCTCTTGAAGTTCGGAGAGTGGTGCCTCTTTGGTTTTCGAACAAGCAATCTTGTAGGGGATCTGACTCTCGAGATTCAGAGAACGATACCTATTCAATTTTTGAGAAAGCAATCCTGTTAGGAGTCTAACTCTTGAGATTCGGAGAGTAGCGTCTCTTCGATTTTTGAGAAAGTGGTCGGTGGAATCTGGAAAGCTGATGTTGTGTGTGAAGATTGCATACAAGCTTTATCCAAGGAAATCTGGCTTCGAAGTTTGGAGAGCGGTGCCTCTTCAGTTTTTGATCAAGCAATCCTGTCAGGGATCTGGCTCTCAAGATTCAGAGAACGGTGCCTCTTCGATTTTTGAGAAAGCAATCATGTTGGGAGTCTGACTTTTGAGATTCGAAGAGCAGTGTCTCTTCGATTTTTGAGAAAGTAATCCTGTTGTGAGTCTGGCTCTCGAGATTCGAAGGGCGATGCCTCTTCGATTTTTGAGCACGTAACGAGTCTGGCTCTCAAGATTCGAAGAGCAGTGCCTCTTCGATTTTTGAGCAAGCAATCTTGTTGGGAGTGTTTTCTCGAATGTGAGTAAAGGTTGGGCCTTTTTGCCAGTCTACCTTGCCACGGAGCACGGAGGTTGACACACATTGGGACTTTCTAGTTATCAAGCAGTGGTGCTGTTCCTTTACCCTTGTGGGTAATAGTAGGGTAGCTGAACCTTCAAAATTTATGTGTCTAAACTTTGTCAGAGATCTTTGGCAAAGTTATATGTGGTACCCGATGAGCTGATGTTGCATGTGGAGAGTGGTGCTTCTTCAAAATCCGAAGAGTGGTGCATCTTCGATTTTTGAACCAACGGCCCTGTTACCCTTTCTTTTATAAGGGCACCAATTGTGTGCAAGAAGTACATTCAGAGAGTTATTGCTTGTAGGAATTTTCCCCTTATTTTTGTCCTTAAGAGATTTATTGCACCTCATTTCTCCTTCATCATTTCTGAGAATGTCTGGCCCATCCAATCGTCATTTTGACCTAAACTTTGGTGAAGAGGTAGCCATGCTTTCTCAAGACAACATATGGCGCCCATCCTTCTTATCCCCTATTGGTTCTCGTACCGTTGGGGACTCTATGATGAAGAATGATATGACCACTGGGGTGGTGGCCATGAACCTTCTCACTTCTAAAGATAAGAAACTATTTTCCAAACGGTCTGATGAGTTGGCTGTTAAGGATTCTCTGGCTCTTAGTGTTCAATATGCAGGTTTTGTGTCTAATATGACCCAACTCCTATTTGCTCAAACCTGCCAAGTTGAATCATTGGCGGCTGAAGTGATAAGTCTCAAACAGGATATCAGAGGGCTCAAGCATGAGAATAAACAGTTGCACAGGCTTGCACATGACTATGTTACAAACAAGAAGAGGAAGCTTGACCAGCCGCAGGAATCTGATGGTCAGATTTTACATAATCATCAGAGGTTTGTGGGTTTGTTCCAAAGGCATTTATTGCCTTTGTCATCTGGGGCAGTACCGCGTAATGAAGCTCCAAATGATCAACCTTCGGTGCCTCATCCTTCTAGGGTTCTGCCTAGTACTGAGGCTCCGAATGATCACCCTCTGGTGCCTACTCTTTCTGGGGCTCTGCCGACTGTTGAAACTTCTCATGAGCAACCTTTGTGAAGGCTCCCTCTTGTTTGTTTATTTTGATTCATGTATATGTACATATTTGTAACTTATCGGAGATATCAATAAACAAGTTTTGCTTCATTTCAACATATTGTGTTTAATACACCAAGGCCTTCTTCACTAAGTTCTTTGAATGTTTCCTTTTGTTGAAGCTTTGTGAGTGAAGCATGTAAGTTGAGGTAGTGCTCCCTTAATTTCCCGAGTGAGGAAAACTTCTCGGTTGGAGACTTGAAAAAATCCAAGTTACTAAGTAGTCGTGAGACTTCCGAGTATCAAGGTGCAGTAGCATATGGTAGGAGTCCCTCAAGTCTCCAGTCGAGAGAGTTGACGAAGGAGGTGTCTTGCTAGTAGCCAAGTTTCTAAAGTAACAAAACTTCATCATTTTTCTTTCTAAGTGGTAGCTCAAAACTCTTCCTTCATATATATTTGTTATGAAAGTTGTTAAGCCCAAAGAAGAGGAGGCCTAGGCATTTTTTTTTAATTTTCGATTTTTTTTTTAATTTTTGAATTTTTGAATTTTCAAATTTCTGAATATATATATATATATATATTTTAAGCTTTATAGGTGAAGTTTTGTAGGTGAAGCTTTGAGGTTGAGGCTTTGTTGGGTACCATGAATTGATTTTGCTTCACACTATCTTGATCAAGATAGTGTGAAACTTTTATAGGTGGAGTTTTTGTGTTGAAGTTTTGTAAGTGAAGCTTTTGTATGGTGGGTGAAGCTTTTGTGGTGGGGGAAGCTTTTTTGGGTGAAACTTTTATGGTGGGGGAAGCTTTTGTGGGTGAATCTTTTGTGGTGAGTGAAGCTTTTGTTGGTGAAGCTTTTATGGGTGAAGCTTTTGTGGGTGAAGCTATTGTGGGTGAAGCTATTGTGGGTGAAGCTTTTGTTGGTGAAGCTTTTATAGGTGAAGCTTTTGTGGGTGAAGCTTTTATAAGCGAAGCTTTTGTAGGTGAAGCTATTGTGGGTGAAGCTTTTGTGGTGGGTGAAGTTTTTGTGGGTGAAGCTTTTGTTGTGGGTGAAGCTTTTATGGGTCAAGCTTTTGTGGGTCAAGCTTTTATGGGTGAAGCTTTTGTGGGTGAACCTTTTATGGGTGAAGCTTTTGTGGGTAAAGCTTTTATGGGTGAAGCTTTTGTGGGTGAAGCTATTGTGGGTGAAGCTTTTGTAGATAAAGTTTTGGAGTTGAAGCTTTGTAGGTGAAGCTTTGGAGTTGAAGATTTTGTTGGGTACTATGAATTGATTTTGCTTCACACTATCTTGATCAAAATAGTGTGAAGCTTTTGAGAATTTGTAGTTGTCCTCCATTGATGAAGCTTTTGTTGGTGAAGCTTTTGTGGTGAAGCTTTGTTAGGTACCATGCATTGATTTTGCTTCACACTATCTTGATCAAGATAGTAAGAAGCTTTTGAGAATTTGTAGTTGTCCTCCATTGATGAAGCTTTTGTGGTAAAGCTTCGTAGAATTTCCCAATTTCCTTTTTCTTTTTTTTGGGAAAAGTAGAAATTTGAAAATGTGGGAGCGACAACATATACAAATTTTGCTTCCACACTGTTGAGCAAGAGATTGTGATGCAAGCCACACCTTGTAGTAGTTGAAGGTTTGGATGAACCATATAAATTGAATTTGCTTCGAACGGTCATGATTAAGAGTGTGTGAAGCTTTCTACAAGTTGTAATTGCCCTTCATTGATGAAGCTTTTGTTGGCACCATAAATTGGTTTTGCTTCACACTGTCTTGATCAAAAGTGTGTGAAGCTTTTAAGAATTGTGGTTGAACTCCTTTGATGAGGCTTTTGTTGGCACCATAAATTGGTTTTGCTTTACACTATCTTGATCAAGAGTGTGTGAAGCTTTTGAGAATTATGGTTGCCCTTTATTGATGAAGCTCTTGTTGGCACCATACATTGGTTTTGCTTAACACTGTCTTGATCAAGAGTGTGTGAAGCTTTTGAGAATTGTGGTTGCCCTCCTTTGATGAATCTCTTGTTGGCACCTAGTTTTGCTTCACACTGTCTTGATCAAGAGTGTGTGAAGCTTTTGAGAATTGTGGTTACCCTCCATTGATGAAGTTCTTGTTGGCACCATAAATTGGTTTTGCTTCACATTGTCTTGATCAAGAGTGCGTGAAGCTTTTGAGAATTATGGTTGAACTTCTTTAATGAAGCTCTTGTTAGCACCATAAATTGGTTTTGCTTCACACTGTCTTGATCAAAAGTGTGTGAAGCTTTCTACGAGCTGTAGTGTTTGCATTGTTACAGAGGGGAAATGTCTGAAGCAGATGCAAAAGGGCTGAATAGCTTGATCTTCATATGCCATGCACTGAAGTTGTTGTTGGCTTGCAATAAGACTTTGTTGGTGACTATAACTCTTGTTGGGCATAAGTGCTCCCCTAGTTAAGTTGTCAAGCTTGAAGGTTTTTTATTATTTGTGAATGCTAGGAGTTCACATGTACAAGTTGTATCACTCGTCTTCTGGTAGGTGGAATGAATGCTGAGTTGCTTTCATCACTTAGTTGGTGGTACGAAGGTGAGTTCCTTCATCACCTTTCATCACATTTCATCACCTGGTTGGTTGCACGAGGATGAGTTTCTTCTTCACCTAGTTAGTGGCATGAATGTCAAATTGCTAAATGATATTAGAGTACGGGTTGTACATTTCATCACCTAGTTGGTGGCATGAAAAAGATTACAGGTTGTACATTTCATCACCTAGTTGGTAGCATGAAGATGAGTTCCTTCTTCACCTGGTTGGTGGCATGAGTGGCAAGTTGCCAAATGATATTAGAGTACGGGTTGTACATTTCATCACCTGGTTGGTGGCATGAATGAGAGTACGGGTTGCACATTTCATCACCTGGTTGGTGGCATGAATGGCAAGTTGCCAAATGATATTAGAGTACGGGTTGTACATTTCATCACCTGGTTGGTAGCATAAAGGAGAGTACGGGTTGTACATTTCATCACCTGGTTGGTGGCATGAAGATGAGTTCCTTCTTCACCTGGTTGGTGGCATGAAGGAGAGTACGGGTTGTACATTTCATCACCTGGTTGGTGGCATGAAAATGAGTTCCTTCTTTACATTTCATCACCTGGTTGGTGAGAATAAGGGCAATGTGTCTAGGCACATTGTAGTAAGTGTGGAATGACACAAAGTATATTGAACCCTTTCAAAGCATGGTTGGCTTATGTATGAATGTGTTGGAATGTATGATTGAACGAATATACTGTGAAGCTGTTCGTTTATTTGTATAATCTTGTTGACATATACTTAGACTTTGTTTCATGTTAGAAGCATTCATGTTGAAGCTTTGAACCCGAGTGTTTCATTGCTAGGAATGTAAGAGGATTAAGACCGAGTTGTCTAAATCACCTCTTTATTGAATTCATGCCAAATAGTCTTCGTTACATAGGATGCCGAACGGCTGAAGCTTAACATTTGTACAATGTGAGTTTACTTGTAATAGTACTTCAAGTGATCAGCGTTCTATGGATGGCCAAAGGTCTTGCCATCGAAGCTTCTAAGCTTGTAGGAGCCAGGGCGACTGATGCCAACAACTTCAAACGGTCCATCCCAGTTTAGACTAAGTGTTCCTTCACTAGGGACTCTGTCGCAGAGTAATATTTTCTTCAATACCCAGTCCCCCACTTTGAAAGAATTTGGTTTGACTGTTGAGTCATAGTAGTTGGAGATGCGCTGCTTGTAGGCGACATTCCTCAAGTAAGCCTGGTTTTTGTGTTCCTTGACTAGATCTAAGTTGAAGGTAAGTTGTTTGTCATTTTCGCTTTGCACGTAATTCTGAACTCGGAACATTACTTGTTCAAGCTTAACTGGGACAACTGTCTCTGTACCAAAGGCAAGTGAGAATGGGGTTTCTCCTCTTGATGTCCGATACGAGTGCGGTATGACCAAAGAACTTGGGGTACAAATTCTGGCCAACAACCTTTAGCCTTGTCCAAGCTGGTTTTCAAAGTTAACTTGATTATTTTGTTGATGGCTTCAACTTGTCCATTAGACTGAGGATGAGCTGGGGAGGCAAAACATAAATTGATGTTAAACTTAGAGCATAACATCTTGAACTTATTGTTGTCGAATTGTCGCTCGTTGTCAGTGACTATCGCATTGGGAATGACGAATCTGCAAAGGATGTTCTTCCATACGAAGTCTTCTATTTTTGCCTCAGTAATGGTTGCCAAGGGTTCTACTTCGGCCCATTTTGTGAAGTAATCAACTGCAACGATTGCATAGCAAACCTTGCCCTTCCCTGCAGGCATTGGGCCGATCAAATCAAGTCCCTATTGGGCGAAGGGCCAAGGACTGATTATAGAAGTGAGCGGCTCGGGAGGGTAGTGAGGAATAATTGCGTAATGTTGACACTTATCACAAGAGCGGGATATTCTAATGGCATCTTGGTGGGGTGTTGGCCAGTAATATCCTTGGTGAAAAGCCTTGTGTGCTAGGGATCGAGATCCAACATGATCTTCGCAGACTCCTTCATGTATTTCCCAAATGACAGTTTCCGCTCACCGGGTGTAAGGCATCTTAGGTATGGTAGGTTAAAACCCCGCTTGTAGAGTTGGTTATTAACGATCAAGTAACGGGTAACCTTGTATCGAATTTGCTTAGCTTGGACTTTGTCATTTGGAAGGGTGTCATGAGCAAGGAATCTATAAATCGGGGTAATCCAACTATCCCCCTGTTGTAAGTTGCACACTTCCGCAGCCATGGTACTTGGTGCTGCTAACACTTCAACTTGAATTTTTCTCCCAATCTTGTCTTCCACCACTGAGGCGAGGTGAGCCAAAGCATCTACATGACTGTTTGCCGCTCGAGGAATTTAGGTGATCTGGTAGTGGAAGTGCTTGAGCAACAATTGTGTTTGTGCCAGATATGTTGCCATGGAGTTATCATTAGCGTCAAAGTTGTTCGTGACCTGGTTAACCACCAATTGGGAGTCACTGAAGATATCAGTTCGTTTAACCCCAAGGTGTTTGGCCAAATGTAAGCCTGCTAAGAGAGCTTCATATTCGGCCTTATTGTTCGACGCCTTGAATTTGAAACGAAGAGCATACTCCATCACCACTTTGTCAGGTGTCGTAAGGACTAGTCCTGCTCCACAACCCTGTTGGTTGGACGAGCCATCAACATATAGACTCCATGCTAGGGCTGTTGGTTCTATTTTCTGAGATTCCGAGGGTAATGAAACCACTTCTTTAGGCGTAGAAACAATGTCAACAGGATATGTGAAGTCGACGATGAAGTCTGCCACTGCTTGGCCCTTCTCAGCTGGCTTTGGTTGGTAGGAGATGTCAAACTCACCCAATGCTATCGCCAATTTGATCATTCACCCGGAAATGTCAGGACTATGGAGTATCTGTCGAGGAGGATGATTGGTAAGCACGATGGTGGAGTGTGTTTGGAAGTAAGGGCGAAGTTTTCGAGCAGACATGACCAATGCTAAAGCCAATTTCTCAATGTTGGAGTATCGTGTATTTGCATCTTGTAAGGCCTTGCTAGCGTAGTAGACAGGCCGTTCGACATTACCATCATTTCGAATGAGAACGGAACTTACTGCTAAAGCCGATATCGACAGATAGATAATGAGAGTGTCACCAACCTCAAGTTTGGAGAGCAGAGGGGCTTCACTCATGTAGTCTTTGAGGTTCTTGAATGCCTCAGCACATTCATCAGTCCATGTAATGTACTTCTTACTTCCCTTAAGTGCTTTGAAGAAATGAGCACATCTGTCTGTGGCCTTAGAGATGGCTGCTACCTTGCCAGTAAGGCTGTGGATGTCTTTTGAAGTTACCAGTTCCTTCATGTCGAGGATTTCTTTGATCTTCTCGGGATTAGCCTCAATGCCTCGTTGGCTTATCATGAAGCCTAAGAATTTTTCAGAGCCTACGCCGAAGGCACATTTGTTGGGGTTTAACCTCATTCGATACCTCTTCAGAATGGTGAAAGTTTTAGATAGGTTGGTGATGTGTTGGTCAGCATGTTTGCTCTTGACTAACATATCATCAACGTAAACTTCCATGCTCTTCCCAATCTGTTCGACAAACATTGAATTGACCAATCTCTGATAAGTTGCTCCTGCATTATTTAGGCCAAAGGGCATGACTTTATAGCAATATAGTCCCCTATTAGTAATGAAGGTTGTATGTTCTTGGTCCGGAGGGTTCATGAGGATTTGGTTGTATCTTGAGTAAGCATCCATGAAGCTAAGAAGTTCACACCCTGCCGTAGAGTCTATAAGTTTGTCTATGAGAGGAAGAGGAAAGCTATCCTTCGGGCATCCTTTGTTTAGGTCGGTGTAATCGACACACATTCTCCACAAGACCTTTTGGAGCAGGAAACTTTCCTTGGTCGGATTCTTCTTAACGAGGACAACATTTGCTACCTACGTTGGATAATTGACTTCGCGAACGAAGCCTATGCCTTTGAGTTTTTCAACTTCTGCCTTCATTGCCTCGTACCGTTTAGCGTCATAAGATCTTCGCTTCTGTCTCATTGGCTTGGTCTTGGGGTCAATACTTAAGCAATGACAGATGATATTGGGAGAGATGCCTGGCATGTCCTCGTATGACCAGGCAAAGACCTCAGTGTTCTCTTGCAAAAAAGAGATCAATGCCAACCGAATAGATGGTGACAAGGTGGTGCCAATCTTCATCATGCTATCCGAATAATCTTTTGAGACAAAGACTTTATCCAACTCTTCAGCGAGTTGTGCTTGCTGGGTGAAAGAGTCATCTCGAGGATCGTCGGGTTAACTGTTGCCACCGTGAAGATCCAAGTTGGCTTTGTCTGGACTGGTCTTTATGACTTGGTCATGTATAGAAAGGGTTTCCTTAGGCACATGCAAACTGTTGCTTGACCGAATTGTTGTAACATGATCGTGCACTAAGTTGATCTTCTATGATGTAACCATTGCCACAGAGGGTTGGAAATTTCATCAACAACATATACGTGGATACCATGGCCTTGAGATCATTGATGCATGTGCGTCCAAAGATAACATTGTATGTCGTTGGGCAATCAACCACCAGGAAGTTAGTGGTAATGGTAGCTGTGTAAGGGCCTGTACCAATGGTGAAAGGTAAGTGTATGCTTCCTAAAGGTTGCACAATATCACCGGAGAAGCTTATCAGATGAGAAATCGAGCAATCGAGCAAGTGTTCAGCTACATTAAATGCCTTGAAAGCTTCAGCAAACATGATATTGATCGAAGCCCCGTGTCTACCAGGATTCGTTGTACCTCAAAGTTGGCTATGTGAGCTTTCACGATCAATGGGTCATTATGAGGGTAGATGATACCTTTTTCTTCCTTAGGGTAGAAACATATTGGATCCCAGTTAGGCTTTTGACACTTGCCTCCCCTGATGTTTTCCACGTGAAACACTTGGTGACCAGGCCTTAAAGCTCGTTCGCTATTTTTCATGGCTCTGTTGGAAGATTCAGATATAAGTGTGCCGCCGCTTATGGAATATATCACATTCACTTGGCGTTGGTTACGGTTATCCCTTGAAAGGTGAAGGAGGAATCGATCAATTTTTCCTTCACACGCTAAAGCTTCAATACGATTACGAAGGGTGATACACTTCTTGCTATCATGGCCGTTATGCTCTTGGTAATAGCAAAACGTGCTCGTGTTCTTGGTGGGCTTGTAACCTGACTGCCTCGGCATTGGCTTCGGTATCAGGTGTGCTATGCTGGGGTAAATGGATAAACATGTGGCCTGGGCCATGGTATGTCATTGCCTCGGCATAGGCATGGTTATAAGCCTGGGCCATCACCTCAGAGTAAGTCTTCCAAGTGTTGGCATTGATCATATACTTAAAGAAACAGTCACATAGGCCTGCCATGAAGGCTTTCAAGGTAATCTTGTCGTCTGCCTCAGCATAACGAGAATACTCATGGCTGAAGCGACCAGCATACATACGTAATGACTCGTCTGGCTTCGGGCGAATATTGTATAAGGCATCCGCAAAGTGAAAGCGATCGGTCTGGAAAATATGTTGAGAAACAAACAGTTTCCTTAATTCCTCAAATGAGTCTAATGTCTTAGGTGGAAGACGACAATACCAGTTTAGAGCTCTGCCAGAGAGGGTGGAAGGAAAGAGAAGACATCGTTCATCATCGGTGTGCATCCGATATGCCATGGTGGACTCAAATAGGTTAAGGTGTTCAATTGGGTCCTCCCTTCCAGTATAGAGTTGTAAACCAAGCTTTTGTTTTGTTTTCACTTGAAAGGGGTGTCGAGGATCCTCTTTGGGAGAGAGCTAGGCCTGGGTTGGTTCCAGTCAGGTATCTCGGCCTAACGTTCGGCCTTCAACTTGTTTACTTCCTCAATGAGCTGTAAGACAATGGGGTCCTGAGTGGAGTCATGTACCACTGGGATTTTCTTTCGTAAGTCTCCATCGCCTCTTGGAAGTAGGAAAGTTTGAGCAAAGGCGTGTGATTTTTCCTTGGACTCACTGTACTGACTTCTAGGGCAAATCTGTTGGAATATCTCAGAGTCTCTTGTACCTTCATGTTCCTATAGGACCTGTCATTCATTCCCTAGATTGGCAGCTGGCCTGGGTCGTGGAAAGGGACCGAGTCTTCCAGAAACCCTTGAGTCATTGATCTTCGAGCATATGTGAAGAGGATTCTCTCGACGTTGCTTTAGGAAGTCTTAGCAGTCACGATAAACGACTTTCGATCCTTCCAACCCTTCTGCAAGGAGGTGTCTTCTTCCACTTCTCCTGCTTCGGGTCGAAGCAGCTCGGTTGGGAGAAGTCTCATGTTGATCAATATTTTGATGATTAGCTCGCTCTTCATCAGGGATACCCAAGTCAAATTAAGGTGACCCTTCGTGTTGTGGGGCACCCAGATGATGGTTGATGTCCACAGGGGCAACGAGCTCGCGTGTTTGAGTACGCCTAGTTTCGTGAAGCGTTTCAAAAAGCTTCTCATACTGCTCTTGGAAGATCTCATTCTTCATTGCTATCTTGTTGTTATGAGCTTCTAGCTCATCGACTTTAGCTCGAAGAGCAACCCTCTTTCCTTCTTTCTTTCGTTGCTTCGCACTAGGTGTAAGAGGGGTGTCATTTTGTGTGTTGTGGCTTCCTTCGCTCCCCATGTTGGAAAGGCATGCCTGGTCAAAAGAGAGTGTACGAATGGTGGAAACCAGCTTGACAAAGCTGAAAAGAGTGGGAATAAGTGTCGTTCCCACAGACGGCGCCAAATGTTGATGCACAAAATCATTAAGGACTTTAGTACAACAGAAAATGTTAAGTTTGTGACCTTCGCTAGATTGCTTCGGTCAGTAGTGTGGATAAGTATGTAAATGGATAGGGACAGGAAAGCAAACATAAGATGTACGTGGTTCACCCAGATTGGCTACATCCACGGAGTAGAGGAGTTCTCATTAATTGTGAAAGGTTTACACAAGTACATAGGTTCAAGTTTTCCTTTAGTGAGTACTAGTGAATGATTTAGTACAAATGACATTAGGAAATATTGTGAGAGAATGATCTCTATTTATAGAAGAGAATTTCTAGTTTCATTCTGACATTGACACGTGTCGTGTTGTGATTGGCTTCTGATGTTGACATGTGTCGCGCTATGATTGGCTTTTAATGTTAACACGTGTCGCTCTGTAATTGGCCTTCTGGTTAGAGGGAAACTCTTCCGGATCCTTGACGGTATAATGTTGACTGGTGCTCAGTAGTTTTGGGATTGATCAAGTATGGTACAAACAGAACTGAAGGGTAAGATGCTGGGGGTTGATGCACACTACAGCTGTCTACCTTCAATGCAATTTGTCGAGAAGGAATAAAAGCAAATTGACACATTAATCCATATCCTCAACACCTATGTTATTTCTAGCCTAACTAGGGATTTCAACTAATAAACACACAGTTAATGTCACTTAGAGTTCAGCCGAGAAAGAAGCTATATCACACTTTAATTTACAAACAAATAGCTCAACATGTGAAATTTCCTCCTTTATAAGGAAGAAACCCTAATTCAGGAGACCCAATACTTAAATACCATTATAATTGCCGTTCATAATTAACAATCATGCGACTGTATGAAATAAACTGAAGAGCCAAATCAAGTCGGAGATCAGGTGATAAATCTATAGAAAAAGATGACATCGAGGACCAAGTTGGGAAGTGTTACGATCCGTCCCTGATTTTACACTATTTTAATCTTGAAGATGTAAAATTACCAAAATGCCCCTAGAACGGTACGTGTTGACTTTCGTTGACTGGTATTTGTGACACATATAAACTATTGTTTTAGTGTATTTTCATAGTAATCATTGTTACGAACGTGTAGGTACAAGCGGAATGAGAATCAAAGAATCAGACTTTAAACAGTTTTTACAGGACAATGAATGAAAGGGCATTTTCGTAAATTCACCCCATTTATGGAGAATCCTTTTGGTTTGTTTGGGTTCCAATGGGACTCACATCCCTCTCCCATTTTCCAAAACTCTCTCTCCCTTTCTTCTTTCCTTCACATGTTTTTTTCCTCCCCAGAGCCACACATAACCATCACAGTCCAATGAGTTTTAACCCTTTAAAAACTACCATCTTCATCTCCAGCTCACCACAAGTTCAAAGACCTCATTCTTGCCTGAAAACATGAAGTCGAGCCTCAGACCCTCGACTTCAACAATGCTCGCAAAATTTCGAAGAGGTTTTCTCATTCGAGGTAGATGTGAGTAGTTCCAGAGGCTCTAGAGAACATGCCCAGCTAGAGGAAGACTTCACTGAGTACCAGATTTAGCAGTCGTAACAGTGATCACATCAGACGTTGAGGTACATTCCAGCAGCTCTGACATATTCCTACGAAGTATGGTATTTACTCAACTTATTCATAAGACTTGTATTTAGGTAATTATGATCTGAACCCATTGTCTTGCATGTAATAAAGGGTCTAAGACCCATTAGGTGTGGCCCTTCGAGGATTTGTTGGAATAAAGGTGGTTGTTTGCAGGTATTTTAATTGGGCTCATCCCTATTTTAAGGGAAGCTCTACCAAAATTTTGATAGATTTTAATAGTTGAAAACTTTAGTTATGACTTCATCACCTATCCAGGTGATGGCCAACACGCCTCAATTTTGGTTTTCACTAGACATGAGGGTTAGGGTGTGTTAGAAGCGCTTACCTTGATGGTGAGGTCAAGATGGTGAGCCTAGTCAAGTTAGAGACAAAGTTTGGCAGGTTAGAGAGGTCACAGTGAAGGAGGTGCTCGTGGACCACGTGAGAGGATGGAGGTGTATCAAGGCCAATCAAGCCAGGGGGTGAGCGCGACGACGAGCAAGGTGAGCGAGGTGTCGGATGTTCGACGTCGAGAGGAGAAGATTCTTGTTTGGAGGGTGATCGATAAGGTTGAGGTATCAAGTTTGAACTTTGGAGTCTAAGGACTGGAGGTAGGGTATGAGTTTGGACTCTGGAGGCAAGATGGGACGAGGGTTGTATTAGTTTGGGTTAGTGTAAAATATAAAACGATGTTGTTTTAAGATTTAGATATTCAGTTCGGTTCGTTGTCCTAAGCTTTGAACACGGAACCAAATTAATAGAGTTCGGTTCAATCTGATTTCTCTAATTTTGTTTGATTTTTCTCGGTTCAGTTTTTTCTACTTTGGTTCGGTTCGATTTATTTTTTATTTTTCGAATCTACCCTACATCTCATGGTATACTCCTTATAAATCGATTTGTAAACGGTATATGCCATGAGATAATACCTTATCATTTCATACCATTGGAATATTTAACATTTATTTTTAGAGTAAATTGTACAAATGGTCCCTCAACTTTAATCAAATTGGAGCAATGGTCCCTCAACTAAAAATCCATTACCATTGGTCCCTCAACTTATCAAAATGTGTAGCTATAGTCCTTTTTATCAATTTTGTCAAAATTTTGTCAAAATAAGCTATGTTGGAATGACCATTTATATAATTAGGGTCCCTCAACTCATCAAAGTGTATAATTATGGTTCTTTTCGTCAACTATGTCAAAAAATTTGTCAAAACGAGTTATATTGTAAGGACCATTGCTACAATTGGATTAAAGTTAAAGGACCATTTCTCCACTTGAATTAAAGTTCAGGGACCAATGGTAATGAATTTTTAGTTGAGGGACCATAGCTACACGTTTTGATAAGTTGAGGACCAAAGGTAATGGATTTTTAGTTGAGGGACCATTGCTCCAATTGAGTTAAAGTTAAGAGACCATAGCTACAATTTACTCTTATTTTTATTCACACTGAAGTTATCCAAACTCATTCCGGTTTTGAATTTCCTTGCAAGGCAATTTGTTGGTTTATAAGTGATTTCCAATTATATTTAATATTGACTCGACTTTTCAGAAGTTGGAAACTTGTCCTTACGCCAACTTGACCCACCAACCAAATCGATTTCCTTCTTGAAACGGTGCTACCAACTTGACTTGGTGACATTGTTAGGATGAGGAGTCAACTGAATGTTCTTTCCAACAGACTTCTTTGTTTGGCCTCTGTTGGACTATTAGTTCTGGTGTAGCTTGTACGTAGACGCTTCTAGAAAAATTGTTAAATCTCGCCGACATAAAACCTAACCCTTACTAATAAAGGAAGTATCATCGCCAGTGATGGATGTTGTTAGACTGGGCATCACACAAGAGGATTTATATTTTGACTCTCTCTTAGGCAAGTGAATTGGAAATAGAATGAAATGGTTTGATTGCAATCTTATTTATAGACAACCGAAGGGAATCACTCAAGTCAATAGGTATAAGTCTTGTTAAATTGTTGTAACCCTTGTCAAAGGTGTAATCCTTTATTTTAGAGTTATATTTCTTGGTACATTTGTTGTATTCGGTTCACATATTAAAAAGATGCATCTCTTTATTGTGAACCAATACCTTTTTTTCTTGAGTTACACATCTTGACCAATAGGCATATCACATAAAATTACCATATCACCACATAGACCACAAAAAATTTCGACCAAATTTTTTTTGGGGGTACAATAAATAGAGATTTTATGTTATTACTTTAAATTTAGGTTTCCTTGTCCTTGTGAGCTAATGATTATTTTGATTTATTTTCTAATACTCCTTAATTGTATTATATAAATACCTCCTTACGGTGAACAAAAAAATATATTAAAATTGTATTTGAGAATTCTGAGATTGTTGAGTACTTTATACCTCTTTAGCTAAAGTTCATGGACACATATAATTCTTAGTACTTATCCCTTATAAAACAATCTCACTTATTTGGATAATAGTATAATACTTGTTTGCCTAATCTAAACATGTCTGTGTAACTGTGTTTATGAATATTTCTCAGCAGTGTTTTGGAGATGGAAGAACAACTCTACGGGTTTAGAGACCATGACCATGTGATCAGAACCGTTTATCACTTTCACTTCATTTGGCGGATTGCTTTTTATCATGTAATTTTGCACATCCATTACTATAGCATGGTCTTCGCCGGACACGATGAATACTCTAGGAACTGATCCATATTTCTCTTTTGTGAGCTTTATAACATCATAATTGTAGCGAGGAAAAAATCTCACCAACGATAACGCTAGGGTTAAATCCTGCACATTATATAAATCACCAACCAAAAAGAAGAAAAAAAAGCATATTTAGCTAAGTAATTATTATCTTTCCAGTGCGTGTTAAGAGAGCACGAATAGGGTTCCTATCTATTGCAATAGACACACTTTAAGTTTAAGACTTACCTGTGGTGGTGAGAGCTGGTACAAGCTTGTTGCCAAGTCCTTGGGCCCAAAGAGAAAAGATGTTGCTGGGTTATTGGTTCCGTTATCATATCTGAATTGAGAATCCATATAATGGAATCTTTTCTTAATCTATGCATTATTCAGAAAATTATTTGTTAGTTACCCCTTGTATATCTCATTCAGTAGGATTCACACAACAATGAACAAGAGATCAGACATGTGCACACATACATAGTCCCATTTAATTTAGAGATCTCTCAAACAAGTTTATTGAAGGGATCTCTTGTAGGCCTAATTCTCGATATATATAAATGTTGAATTAAATAGTAGCCATTTTATTGTTTCTTTGAAGAATCGTATTTGTCTATTTTTTTCACTCTAATTTGATTTATACTTAATAGTTTTGGAGTGAATTTTTTTTATAAAGATGATTTATGAATGAACTAAAATAAGACGATTCAGATCATTGTAAAAGTTATAAAATTGGCAATACAAAGTGTCTCAAATAAGTTTATTTGAGGGAACCCTCAACGGAGAGATATAGTTATGCCATACTTATTTTTTTGATTCACAAGATACGATGAACAAGGTACAACATATGATCAATTTCAAATGACAGTAGAGCACTATAAAGAAGACATATAGTGTAACTCAATCTTTGTGTATGAAATTCATTACCTCTGATTGTATAGTTGAGAAATTGAGAGTAGGACCAGACATGACAGCCGTAACATATACCGCAGCAGCAATTTTATGCGGAAACCTCTCCATGAAAATAGATATGACGGCTCCACCAAAGCTGTGAGCCACAAGGATAACCTTTTCATTTGGTGGTAGAGACACCATGAGCTTTGTCAAAGGCTCGACGTATTCCGATAACGAAGGCAGTTGCTGTACCTGAATCGGGTTGATCCCGGATGCTCCCAAGTCTAGAGCTGTGACATGATGACCTGAGTCCTTGAGGAGAGTTGCCACCTTATACCAGCTCCATGCTCCATGACAAGCTCCATGTATCAACACAAAACGTTTTGGACTTTGAGTTTGGTTGTGAATGGGGGGCGAGGATGGGGTTGAGGTACTAGCTTTTGCTAAGCAAAGCTTCTCTGTTATGTTCTCCATCTTCTCTATCATTAACGCTCAATTTCCTTGATGGTTTGCATCTCTCGTCTTACTTTCATATGTACACACGATCGGAGAACTAATAATTGATTCAGAAGTCAAAAGTCTCGATCAGAGAATTAATAATTTGCTCAAAAGTCAAAAGTCATTGTATTAAAGTTGAAAAGTATTCCCAACTCAAATTTTTTTATTTTTTTTTGGAATTCCCAACTCAAATTTGCTGGAGAAGTAGTTTCCTATGTAGAGCCACATATTTGGTGCCAACGGGATCCACTCTGGATTCTTTTGGTGAGGATCATGGAGATCTGTGAATCGTGTCTGTTTATCGTACATTGTGCGGTCAGTTTTGTTAGGTACTGTTTGTGTTTAATTTTAAATAAAAATATTTAAAATGATTTATGACCGCATAATGTATGATGAATAGACACGATTTATGGATCCCTAGAATCCTCACAAAGAGAATCCGAATTCTATTTGGTAAAGAACCAAATGACAACATACGTGAAACGATTCGTACGGTTTGTTTGAGTTTCAGAGGGAAGGATTGCTGTTTATCATTACATTAATATTGTCTTCAATTAAATACTCGTGTAATTAGTAAGTGTGAACGTTTTATATAAAAAAACTTGAATGTAATTTAAAATGAAAGTAATATAAGTTGTGATTGTTTTGCCTGTTCTTAATCCTATAACATTCCTTGTACATGGGTCCGCCTACACTGAATTAAATGTAACGGAAATGAAATGAAATAGCCAAACAGGGCATGCTCAGCAAAACCTAAAGGGAGAAAGGGTAGCTTGGGACTTAGGGTTTCAAACCTGTCAATTGCTAGGACGGACAAAATCCTTGGCTATTGGATAGCACAAGAATTTCCAACAGTGAGTGATAAATGAGCATTTAGGCGGAATTTCTATTGTACTTTCGGATATTTTATACACTGATTAAAATTTTCAAATTATAAAATACTCGGAAACCGTATAAAGTTTTCAAAGTTTAGGCAAGCAAAGAAAATTTATCACGAACAAGTACGACATACAAATCTCGGTAATATGATGGAAGGCTAAATAGACAAAATGATCCTTAAGATTTGCATAACTCATCATTTTGGTCTCTCACATTTCAAATCAATAAAAATGGTCCCTGAGATTGTCCACCATCCATCATTTTGGTCATTCTGTTAAAAACTCTGTTAAGTGTCCCTAAGCTCTTGGCCGGAAGTTTGGGCAATTTTCAAAGTTTTGTAACTCAATCGTTTCTTAACCAAATTTGACCCATAATATATCAAAATGAAGATAGGAAAGTGTAGAATAAGATTATACCTATTTGGAAGACCAATGGCTGCCGGAGATGGCCGGCAAATAGCCTCAAAGTTGAATGGTCCAAGGAAAAACTGGAAAACTCACCAGAAACTGGTAAACTTTAAACGTTCATAACTTCTTCAATACTCAACGAAATCAAGTGATTCAAAAACGAAATCATACTTCTCGATGAGACAAAGAGAATGGTACCTTTCTCGACGGCTAAATCGTCGTGGTTTGGCCGGACAAAGGCTCAAAAGTGGCTAACTCGAGACCAAGACGACCACTTTCGAGCCATTTTCCGGCCAACCCACAGCGAGTTAGCCATTGAAAAAGGTACCATTCTCTTCGTCTTGTCGAGAAGTATAATTTTCGTTTTTGAATTACCTGATTCGTTTATTATTGAAGAAGTTACGAACGTTTAAACTTTACACAGTTTCTAGTGAGTTTTCAAGTTTTCCCTCGAACCAGTCAACTTAAGGCTATTTTCCAACCATCTCCATCAACCTTTGGACTTCCAAATAGGTATAATCTTATTCTACACTTTCCTATCTTCATTTTGATATATTATGGGTCGAATTTGGTGAAGAAACGATTGAGTTACAAAGCTTTGAAAATTGCCCAAACTTTCGACCAAGAGCTCCGGGACACTTAACGGAGTTTTTAACGGAATGACCAAAATGATGGGTGGTGGACAATCTCAGGGACCACTTTTATTGATTTGAAATTTTAGGGACCAAAGTGATGAGTTATGCAAATTTCAGGAACCATTTTGACTATTTAGCCGAGTTAA
Organism: Malus sylvestris; assembly: GCF_916048215.2. Classification (NCBI taxonomy): domain Eukaryota; kingdom Viridiplantae; phylum Streptophyta; class Magnoliopsida; order Rosales; family Rosaceae; genus Malus; species Malus sylvestris. Next base: position 12,871,054 of record NC_062261.1, on the reverse strand, counting down.
TGATTATTTGGATAAGTGTCAATAGATACGAGGAATTAGTGGGATATAAGTTCAGAGTTCAAGGAGCTTGTACCGATTAGGTTACTCTTGGTACTTTTCCTTATATTTCTTTTCGGACTTTCTTTTGAGAGCCTACGGGTGTGTCACCCTAGTGAGGGTTATGCTTTGTTGTACAGCTGTTGTAAGTACTATGACAGACCACACCACCTTACCTAATATTGTCAATTTCAATTTCAGTTCCAGTATTTCTTATTTGTATATCTTGGCACCCCTAGAGTCGAGCATCACATTGATCCTAGATGTATATCGAGATGGGGCATGACATGGAGACTGGAGGTAGGGTATGGACTTGGAGTCTGGAGACAATGTTAGACGATGGATGTATTAGTTAGGGTTAGTGTAAAGCATAAAACGATGTTGTTTCAAGGTTTAGGTGTTCGGTTCAGTTCACTATACTAACTTTCGAATCCGAAACCGAATTAATAGAATTCGATTCGATTTGATTTCCCTAATTTTGTTCTGTTTTTTATGGTTCATTTTTTTTCCGTTTCAGTTTGGTTTTTTCGATTTGTAAACGGTATGTCATGAGATGATACCTGATCGTTTCATACTATTTTTTATTCATACTGAAGTTATCCGAACACATATCCGATTTTGAATTTCCTTGCAAGGTGTTTTGTTGGTTTATAATTGATTTCCAATTTTATTTAATATTGACTTGACTTGTCAGAGGTTGGAAACTTGTTCTCACGCCAACTTGACCCACCAACCAAATCGATTTCTTTTCAGACGTTGGAAACTTGCCCTTCTTTAGACGTACGGTGCTGCCAACTTCACTTGGCGACATTGTTGGGATGAGGAGTCAACTTTAATACTCTTTCCACCACAAACTTCTTTGTTTCTTGGATAACTTTGGAGTCAACTTTAATACTCTTTCCACCACAAACTTCTTTGTTTCTTGGATAACTTTGGCCTCTGTTGGACTATTAGTTCTAGTGTAACTTGTAAGTAGACAGTTCTAGAAAAATTATTAAATCTCCCTGACATAAAACCTAACTCTGTTGAAAATATTAGCTGTTGAAAACATTAGCAGTTGAAAACATTGACAATGCTGAAACCATTGGCAATTTAATGAATGCCCACGTAAGTTTTTCAATACCCACACAAAGCAATGTAGACTTTGGAAATAAAGGTGATCATATTTTCAAAGTCATGTGTTGTAAATTTCAAGCTGTAAGAACCTGTTTGTATAGAGCCGCTCTATGAATAGAGCGCTCCGACTGCTATTAAATGACAGAGTGATATACTGAGAAGAAATGAAAGATTAATAACTTCAGTATCCATTCCTCCCTCTTTTATTTGCCATTCTCTTGTGCTATAGTTTCAGTGTGATATTTTACACCAGCTTTTCTCCTGTTATTAGTAAATGTTATCTCTCTAACTTTTATATATTTATAACACATTATCAGCACGAGTCTCTAAAACCTAACCATTTCTCATTTCTCTTCACCGAACGAAAGAAAGAAAGAAAAAAGTTTCCTCTAAGGATTTTATTGTTCATCTTCTTCCTCTGCCTCAACTGCACGATATACCCTCGCGACGAACTGTTTGCTCCATGCTTGCCTTTAGTTCTTAACCTAACAGTTACATACATCTTTGATTTTTTGTTTGGTGTAGATCTTGATTACTAACCCAGTATTTATTTATGTTGATTTTACTGCAATCCAAGATGGTGCGGTACAATTTCCCATCTTGAATTGCAAATTTAATCTTACTGCAATCTAAGATGGTGTGGTATCATCGCCTATCTTGGACTGCATATTTAATTTTACTGCAAATTTTAGGTGGAGCGATATAATCGCCCACCCTACCTTGCATTTAAATTTGCCTGCTATTTAATTTCAGTGCAATTTTAGGTGGTGTGGTATAATCGCCCACCTTGCTATGCGTATTTAAATTTTCCTGCTACTGGAGTGGTGTGGAATAATCGCTCATCCTATGTTATATTATTTCAATGAGAATGGTGCGGTACAATCGCCCTCCTCAATCATCTTGGAAATCTCGAGCTTGAAGTTTCGAGTACTTATCATTTTGGCTTGAAGATCAAAATGAAAAACTTGTAAAAACCAGAAGTTCTAACACAACATACCTTCAAAATTCATATTATTGCAAGTTCTTACACATCTCATTTTTCTTTTAGAAAAGAAAATGGCGAACTTTGCAAAGCTTGATTTTGCTACCCTGGACATTACAAGGAATAATTACCTTACCTGGGTACTGGATACCAAGATCCATCTGGAAGCATGGAATTTTGGAGATACCATTAAGGAAGAAAATAGCTCATCCTCTCAAGATTGGGCAAAGGCCATGATCTTTATTCGTCGTCATCTTGATGAGGGACTAAAGAGCGAGTACGTAACGGTTGAAGATCCGTTAGCTCTCTGAAAGGCATTGAGAAGCAGATACAATCACCAAACAACGGTGATTCTTCCAAGGGCTCACTATGAGTGGACTCACCTAAGGATCCAGGATTTCAAGTCAGTGGCTGAGTATAATTCTGTGTTGTTCAGAATTGCCTCTCAGATGAAGCTCTGTGGGAATACCATTGTTGAGGAAGATATGTTGGAAAAGACTTTCAGCACATTTCATGTCTCTAACGTGCTCTTGCAACAGTGGTATAGAGCGCGAGGCTTCACTAAATACAACCAGCTGATATCTGTGTTTTTGGTAGTTGAACAAAACAATGAGTTCCTGATGAAAAATCATCAGTCCCGACCTACTGGATCTGCACCATTCCAAGAAGTGAATGATGTTTCCCTCGAAGTGAACGCCACATCCTTTGGTGGCGATAATCATAAATGAGGACGTGGCCATAAGCGAGGTTGGTGGAACAGGAAAGGCAAGAACCATGGTGGTCAGTTTACAACCAAGTTCCAAGGCAAAATTCAGGCCCGAGCTTTAAAAATGTGAATCGCCACAAAGGCAAAGCTCACATAAACAATGCTCCCAGAAATTCTGAATGAGCCTGCCATAAGTGTGGTGGTCATGGGCATTGGGCGCGTACTTGTCGTACCCTAAAACATTTGGTGGATTTATATCAAGCCTCCCTCAAGGAGAAGGGTGTCAAGACTAATTTTCTCGACCAGGCTAAACCAATGGATATACCTGATCTAGTGTGCGACTTATCAGGGCAATTGAACACAACTTACCTAGATGTTTCAGACTTTATTGTGGAAATGGGGAATGAAGTATACTGGTCCGACTGAATCATTTATGTTTGATGTGCTTTTATTATTCTGAACTTGTAGTTTAAAACTAGCATTTCGATTCAATAAAAGTGGCATTCAAATTTCATGTTATAAGTTGTTTTTAACCGTGATCCCCTTTTACTCAGAAAACATGGATAAAAACTATGGTTATTCTCAGAACATGAGAAATGGTAGAGATATTTGTCTTGCAGACAGCGCAACCACACATACAATACTTCATGATCGAAAGTATTTCTTAAGCTTGATGCTTACAAGAGTAAGGGTAACAACAATATCAGGCAAATCAGATGTAATTGAAGGCTCAGGGAAAGCCGAGATTATGTTACCAAATGAAACAATATTGTCCATACAGAATGTGTTGTATGCTACTCGATCTACTCGAAATTTGTTGAGTTTCAAAAACATACGTTTAAATGGATACCACATTGAAACGAAAAGTGCTGAAAATATGGAGTATTTATGCATTACCTCCAATGATACGCAGAAGCGTATATTGGAGAAGTTGTGTGGTTTGTCGAGTGGATTGTATTATACATGTATAAAGACAGTTGAATCACATACTGTCATGAACCAGAAGTTCATTGATTCAAAAGTTTACATGTTTTGGCATGACCGTCTGGGTCACCCAGGATCTACCATGATGCGTATGATTATTACAAACTCTAATGGACATCCATTATTAAGCAAACATATTGTTATCACAAATGCTAACCCTTGCAAAGCTTGTTCTCAAGGGAAGTTGGTAATCAGACCATCACAACTAAAGGTTGATGCTAAATCCCCATCATTTTTGCAAAGAATTCAAGGAGATATTTGTGGACCTATCCAACCATCTTGTGGACCATTTCGATATTTTATGGTTTTGGTTGATGCATCTACCAGATGGTCACATGTTTGTCTCTTGTCTACTCAGAATGTAGCTTTTGCAAGACTTATTGCTCAGATAATTAAGTTACGAGCACAGTTCCCAGATCACCCCATTAAGTTAATCTGACTTGATAATGCTGGTGAATTTACGTCTCAAACCTTTGATGATTACTACATGACATTGGGCATTGATGTTGAACACCCTGTTCCTCATGTCCATACTCAAAATGGTTTAGCAGAAGCATTGATCAAACGGCTTCAGTTAATAGTTCGCACTCTGCTCATGAAAACAAAATTGTCAATTTCTGCATGGGGACATGCCATCTTACATGCTGCATCATTGGTTCGATTGAGACCTATAGCCAACGATCAATACTCTTCAGTACAACTCGTGTTTGGGCATCAGCCAAACATTTCACATTTACGAGTTTTTGGTTGTGCTGTTTATATGCCTATTGCACCCCCGCAACGTACTAAAATGGGAATTTATGTGGGTTTTGATTCACCATCTATCACAGATATTTGGAACCCTTAACAGGTGATATGTTTACAGCTTATTTTGCTGATTGTCACTTTGATGAGACAGTCTTCCCGTCATTAAGGGGAGAAAATGCCATTCCAGAAGAACGAAAATAGATGACATGGGTTGTTCCCACATTGTCTCATTTTTGATCCACATAGCACTCAATGTGAAAATGAAGTGAAAATGATCCTTCATCTTCAAAGCATTGCCAATCAAATGCCAAATGCATTTAATGATGCTATGAAAGTGACAAAATCACATATACCAGCTGCAAATGCACCTGCAAGAATTGATGTCCCTATCGGACAAAATAAAGTGGTAGCGAATGATTCATCTGGTACACGCCTGAAGCGTGGTAGACCCCCAGATTCGAAAGATTCAGCCCCTCGGAAGAGAAAGATAAGGGCACAGCTGAATCCAAATGAAATCATTCAGGAAGAGAGAATGAATGACAAATCTACAATTCATGATTCTGGACTTCCAGAAAAAGAAAATGTCTTTAATGAGACACATGTCCCTGAAGAGGTAGCAGTACATGAGAGCAAAGAAATCTCCATAAATTATGTATGTACTAATGAATTGTGGGATCATAATGGAATAATCATCGACGATATGTTCACATTCACAGTAGCCACTGAAATCATATTAAGTGATGATATTAAGCCCCGCTCTGTTGATGAATGTAAACAGAGACAAGATTGGCCTAAGTGGAAAGATGCAATCCAGCCAGAATTAAATTCCTTGGAAAGGCGAAATGTTTTTAGACCAGTAGTCCAAACTCTGCCTGGTGTAAACCCCATGGGTTACAAATGGGTATTCACAAGGAAACGCAATGAGAAAAACGAGATTGCAAGATATAAAACATGACTGGTTGCACAAGGTTTTTCGCAAAGAATTGGAATTGATTATGAGGAGACATACTCTCCTGTAATAGACGCAATTACGTTCCGTTACTTAATAAGTTTAGTGGTTTAAAAAAAACTTAACATGCGATTTATGGATGTCATCACCACGTATCTATATAGAGAATTAGATATTGATATATATATATATATATATATATATATATGAAAGTCCCATAAGGACTTAAGTTACCTGAAACAACTAACAAATCACAAGGTATGCTCTCAATCAAATTAAGGTGATCATTGTATAGGTTGAAACAATCTGGACGAATGTGGTATAATCATCTCAATAAGTATTTAATCAAAGAAGGGTATACCAATAATGTCATTTACCCTTATATGTTCATTAAGAAATCCAACTCTGGATTTGCTATAGTGGCAATATATGTCGATGATATGAACCTAGTTGGAACCCCTGAAGAGCTTAATAAAACTGTTGAATATCTGAAAAGCGAATTTGAAATGAAAGACCTTAGAAAAACAAAATTTTGTCTCAGCCTGCAGATCAAGCATTGTGCTAATGGAATTTTGGTTCACCAATCAGCTTACATTGAAAAAATCCTAAAGCGATTTGGCATGGACAAGGTTTATCCACTCAGCACGTCAATGGTCGTTCATTCTTTAGACATTAAGAAAGATCAATTTCGTCCAAAAGAAGATGATGAACTGGTCCTTGGTCCAGAAGTACCATATTTGAGTGCAATATGTGCTTTATTATATTTAGGACAATGTACTAAACCAAATATAGTTTTTTCAGTCAACTTGTTAGCAAGATATAACTCTGCTCCAACAATTCGTCATTGGAAGGGTGTCAATAGGCATGGGTCTCTTCTAGTCAAAGAAATCCACAAATGATCAGGTCCTTATTGGATATGCAGATGCTGGTTTCCTCTCTGATCCGCATAAAGCCCGCTCACAAACTGGATATGTGTTCAAGAATGGAGATACAGTAATCTCATGACGCTAAACAAAGCAAACACTAGTTGCTACATCTTCCAATCACTTAGAAATACTTGTTTTACATGAAGCAAGTCGTGAACGTTCCTGGTTAAGATCAATGATCCATCATATCCGAAATTCATGTGGTCTAACTTCAAAGACAGACAATCTAACTGTCATTCATGAAGATAATGCAGCATGTGTTGCCCAAATGAAGGAAGGATTTATTAAGGGCGATAAGACTAAATGCATATCTCCAAAGTTTTTCAGCACACATGAGCTTCAGAAGGCTAAAGTTATTGAAGTCAAACAAATCCATTCCAATGAAAATCTGGCAGACTTGTTCACCAAGTCCCTACTAAAATGCACATTTCAAAAGTTAGTGCAAAGTATCGGATTACGTCGACTTACTAAACAGCTAAATTTGGAGAATGCAGAATCAGGGGGAGCATCCATGATTCATGCATGTTGTATTTTTTTTCCTTCGATTAGGATTTTTCCCACTGAATTTTTCCTATCAAGGTTTTAACGAGGCAACATAAGCATACTTAACACTATATCAACAATCGAGGTAAAGTTGTATTTTTTTTCCTTCGCTATGATTTTTTCCCATTGGGTTTTTCCAAGCAAGGTTTTAACGAGGCAACTAATGTTGATATGTGGGCATCCAAGGGGAGTGTTGAAAACATTAACAGTTGAAAACATTAGCAGTTGAAAACATTGGCAATGTTGAAACCGTTGGCAGTTTAATGAATGCCCACATAAGTTTTTCAATACCCACATAAAACGATGTAGACTTTGGAAATAAAGGTGATCATATTTTCAAAGTCATGTGCTGTAAATTTCAACCTGTAAGAACCTATTTGTATGGAGCCGCTCTATAAATAGAGCGCTCCGACTGCTATTAAATGACAGAATGATATACTGAGAAGAAATGAAAGATTAATTACTTCACAATCTATTCCTCCCTCTTTTATTTGTCATCCTCTTGTGCTATAGTTTCAGTATAATATTGTACACATGCTTCACTCCTGTTATTAGTAAATGTTATCTTTCTAACTTTTACATATTTATAACAAACTCTCCATACTAATAAATAAATTATGATCTCCAGTGATGGTTGTTGTTATACTGGGCGCAAGAAGATATATTTTGACTCTCTTTTTGGCTAGTGAACTGGAAATAGAAGGAAATGGGTTGACTACAATCTTGTTTATAGACAACTAAAGGAGATCACTCCCTTATTAAATGTTCGTGACCCTTTATTTAAGAGTTATATCTCTTGGTATATTTGTTGTATCTCTTCAATGTGAATCAATATCTCATTTTCTATAGTCACGCCTCTTGTCCTATAAGCATCTCATATAAATTATTTATTCCTTTATAAGTAACAACTTTTTCATCACGAGAGTCACATTGAAATTACAATATCACCATAAGAACCACACAAAATAAAAAAATTCAACCAAATTCCTTTTTGGATAGATATGAACACGGATTGTGTATTATTACTTTAAAATTTAGGTTTCATTCTCCTTGTGAGCTCATGATTATTTTGATTTATTTTCTAATACCCCTTAAACCATATATTTTCAACTGAAAGTAGATATGAAAATAATTATCTACGTGCTCAATATCTATATATATATATAAGGAATTGTTATTAGCATTCCAAAAAAATTTATTTTACACTCCAAACTTTCTATAGTAGGAAAGAAAAATATACTTGTGAGAAATGTAGAATGAGATGGGAATTGTTATTAGCACTCCAAAAATCTCATTCTACACTCCAAACTTTCTATATTAGAAAAGAAAAATTTACTTGTGATGAGTGTAGAATAAGATTTTTGGAGTGCCAATAACATTTTCCTATATATGTGTGTGTATGTACTAAGGTTTCGAAGGGTATACCGAGCTTTATGTACTCTTATTGGACAAAAATGATTGATACTAACTATTCTTGTTCTTAATAACTATAATGTACATGTGGCAATGGGTTGACATGTAGCAATTGGTTGTTATAAGGTGGTTGTATGGATTAAGTTAGAAATATGTGGGATTGTAAGAAGGGACAATTTAGTAATTTTGTCATTAGTTAGTTTACTATAAAAGTAGAGAATTGTTATTAGCACTTCAAAAATTTCATTCTACATTCCTCACAAGTGTATTTTTCTTTTTAATTATTAAAAAAGTTTGAAATATCAAATAAGATTTTTAGAATGATAATAACAATTCTCTAAAAAGTAAAAAAGTAAAGTGATTAGACATTTGGGAATCATCTTGAGATCAATTCATTGTATTCAATAGAGTTTTTCTCTTCTCTCTCTCTAACATTTATCAGAAATCCTTCAAACTTTTCATTGTTCATTACACTATTATGATGGTATCATCGTCGGAAATGGTTCATCACCAGTTCCGATCCTGATTCTTTTGCTGCTATCGATATTGAGGGGTGCTGCAGAGGAGCAAAATTGGTACAATGGAGTGGTGCGATTTCTGCTGCTGTGTTGGTTGATTAAAGTGAAGATTGCTTGGAATTATTGGTTGCAAAGCTTTTTCTAGGTTTTTAGCTATTTCTACAATCATCTCGGGTGTTCCCGTTTCTTTATTCTAATTCTTTACTTGCATTCGAAGATTATAATTGGTTTCTCAAGATGTTGATTCTGGATGTTTTTTTATTGATCTGCGATATTTCTGTTGATTTGGATGATTCTGATAATCTTCATATATTGATATGGATGTGTTGAGATAAGAAGTTTTTAGTCAAGAAAGTGTCATTCTTTCTAAATCAAGAAAGTCATCTTCCTTCAAGAAAGTGTCAGTCTTTCTTCTTAAGATCATAGTGTCATTCTCTGCATATAATTCGAATCAGTGATTAGTTGTCGTTTGTGAAAATAGTCATGACTACTCCAAATTTGAAAGTGGAAGGAGTATTGGATATGCTTACTATAAAGCTAAAAGATGATAATTTTGCCCAATGGGCATTTCAGTTTCAATCTGTTCTAAGAGGTTACAAATTGTTTGGTCATTTTGATGGCACAACTGTGTCCACCAAAATATGTTGTTAGGACTGAAGCTAGTGTTACAAAAGAAATCATTGGGGCTCATTGATTGGGAGTCTACAGACATAGTATTGTTAAGTCTTTTACTTGCCACTTTGACTGATGAGGCAATAGAATATGTTATTGGGTGTAAGACTGCTCATGAAGAATGGACAAATCTTGTTGATATATATGCTTCTGTTTCAAAGTCTAAGGTTAATCATCTTAAGATAGAGTTGCATACAATTAAGAAAGGAACTGATTCTATTAACAAGTATCTGCTGAAATTAAAAGGAATTATAGAGCAGTTAACTGCAGCAGGTGAATCTGTATCTGATAGACATCATGATTGTTGGACTTGCTGGTCTACCTAAAGAATATGTAGTCATTCGAACTGTAATCTTGGCTAGGGAGTCGTCTATTACCAAGAAGGAATTTAGAGCACAGCTTTTTGGGGCTGAGAAAGAAATTAAGGGAGCAATGAATGTGCTGTCACAGAGCATGCCTGCAATGTTTGTTCAGGGCTCTAGTTTTAAATCTAGTTATGCATCATGTTCTAACTTTCAAAATCATAGTCATATACCTGATAGTACTGGTGGTACAATCATTGCTGTGCCATATGGATCTTCATCTCAGTTTCAAGACAACTCTTATGTTCCTTCTCAACTGCCTCAACATGTTCCACAACAATTTTATCTTGCTATTTGGGGTCATTCTCTTGTGAGATCCTTAGAATGATATAGGTATTATATAACATTGATTGATGAATATATTAGATATGTGTGGATTTTTCCCTAAGCAATAAATCAGATGTATTTGCAATTTTTGTGAGATTCTATAATTTTGTTCTTACACAGTTTGTGATACATATTAAGTCTTTACAAATAGATGGGGGAAGGGAGTACATTAGTAAAAGCTTTACTTCCTTTCTTGCAAGCAAATGTATTGTTCAGTTATTCTCATGCCCTTACACTCCACAACATAGTGGATTGGCAGAGAGAAAACATAGATACATAGTTGAAACTGCAATCATCTTGTGTAATGTTGCTAGTTTGTCATTTGAATTTTGGTATTTTGCTTGTGCAATAGAGATGGAAAGATATAGAGATGGGAAAAAGGATTTACACATGGTCTTTATAGATTTGGAAAAAGCGTATGATAGGGTCCCAAGAGACATTCTTTGGAAGATTTTAGAGAAGAAAGGAGTACGAGTAGCATATATCCAAGCTATACAGGATATGTATGAAGGAGCAAAGACTGCCGTAAGAACTCATGAAGGACAAACCGAAAGCTTTCCCATAACTGTAGGATTACATCAAGGCTCATCCTTAAGTCCTTACCTTTTTGCGTTGGTAATGGATGAGTTAACAGGACATATTCAAGATGATATTCCTTGGTGTATGCTTTTCACAGACGATATAGTGTTGATAGATGAAACTCAGGAAGGGGTAAATGCAAAGCTTAACCTTTGGAGAGAAGTGTTGGAATCTAAAGGTCTTCGCCTAAGCCGATCAAAGACAGAATATATGGAGTGCAAGTTCAGTGCAAATGGAGGCCAAAACGAGTTAGGGGTGAGGATCGGAGATCAAGAAATACCAAAGAGCGACCGTTTTCGTTACCTAGGATCTATCTTGCAAAAGAACGGAGAATTAGATGGAGATCTCAACCATAGAATACAAGCTGGATGGATGAAGTGGAAGAGTGCATCCGGCGTGTTGTGTGACTGCCGTATGCCACTGAAGCTCAAGGGAAAATTTTATAGGACGGCAATAAGGTCGGCGATGCTGTATGGCACAGAATGTTGGGCGGTGAAGCATCAACACGTACACAAAATGGGTGTAGCGGAGATGAGGATGCTTCGTTAGATGTGTGGGCACACGAGAAAGGATAAGATTAGGAATGAGGATATCCGGGGTAAAGTATGAGTAGCCGAAATTGAAGGAAAGATGAGAGAAAATCGGTTACGGTGGTTTGGACATGTGCAAAGAAGGCCTACTGACGCTCCGATTAGAAGATGCGACTATGGGACAGAGGTTCAGGGCCGAAGGGGTAGAGGAAGACCTAGGAAAACTTTGGAAGAGACCCTAAGAAAAGACTTAGAGTACTTGGATCTAACGGAGGACATGACACAGGACAAAACACAATGGCGTTCTAAGATTCATATAGCCGATCCCACTCAGTGACTTGGATTTTCCAAGTCTCCAACCGAGAAGTTTTCCTCACTCGGGAAATTAAGGGAACACTACCTCAACCTACATGCTCCACTCACAAAGTTTCAACATACAAGCTTCAACAAAAGAAAATTCAAAGAACTTAGCGAAGAAAGTTTTGGTGTATTTAACACAATACGTTGAAATGAATGAAAGCTTATTTATTGATATCCCCGATAAGTTACAAATATGTACATATACTTGAGTCAAAATAAACAAACAAGAGGGAGCCTTCATAAAGGTTGCTTAGGAGAAGTCTCAGCAGTCGGTAGAGCCCCAGAAAGAGAAGGCACCGAATGGGGATCATTCGGAGCCTCAGTACTGGACAGAACCCTAGAAGGAGGAGGCATCAGAGGTTGATCATTTGGAGCTTCATTACGCAGTACAGCCCCAGAAGACGAAGGCAATAAATGCCTTTGGAACAAACCCACAAATCTCTGATGATTAAGTAAAACCTGACCATCAGATTCCTTCATCTGGTCAAGCTTCCTCTTCATGTTTGTAGCACAGTCATGTGCGAGCCGGTGCAACTGTTTATTCTCATGCTTGAGCCCTCTAATCTCCTGTTTGAGACTCATCACTTCAGCTGCCAATTATTCAACTTGGTGGGTTCGAGCAAATAGGCGTTGGGCCATATTAGACACAGAACCTGCACACTGAACACTGAGAGCCAGAGAATCCTTAACAGCCAACTCATCAGACCGTTTGGAAAGTAGTCTGTTATCTTTGGGAGTGAGAAGGTTCCTGGCCACTACCGCAGCGGTCATATCATTCTTCATCACGGAATCCCCAACGGTAAGAGGACCAGTAGGGGAGACGAAGGATGGGCGCCATATGTTGTCTGAAGAAGGCGGGGCTGCCTCTTCAACAAGGTTCAAGTCAAAATGACGGTCGGAGGGGCCAGACATTTTCAAAGGTGTTGAAGAGAGAAGAGGTCGGACAAATCAAGATCTTAGAAGTGCAATAATGGAGCTTCTACTGGTGGATATTCAAGTGTGCTTTGGAACTTAATGTCAGCCCCTATAAAAATCTGCACTCGACGAAGCTTCAGAAATCGAAGAGGCGCCTGCTCAGAAATCGAAGAGGCGCCTGCTCAGAAATCAAAGAGGCGTTTGCTTTCTCAAAAGCTGGGCTGCTCAGAGACCACGAGGGTCGATCTCAGAAATCGAAGAGGCGTTTGCTTTCTCAAAAGCTGGGCTGCTCAAAGACCACGAAGGCCGATCTCAGAAATCGAAGATGCTTGCTTTCTCAAAAGCTGGGCTGCTCAGAGACCACGAGGGCCGATCTCAGAAATCGAAGAGGCACCTACTTTTCCAGCCTTGTCAGCACCTGTCACACGCACACTCAACTTTGCGGAAATTATGGGCATTCTGTCGAAGATTTCTGGCGAAGTAGAAAGCACATGAATCGTACTGTTCAATCACCCACTTCCCACACGCAACAGTAGCTCATGGGTACCACAGATAACTTTGCCAAAGTTCTCTGACAAAGTTGAGACACGTGAAGCTTGCAACTCCCACTACATCGCTCTGACCAAGAAGGGTAAAAGAATAGCAAAGAAACAACACTAACAAAGTTTAGACACATAAATTTTGAAGGTCTAGCTACCATATTATTACCCACAAGGGTAAAGGGACAGTACCACTGCTGGATAATTGGAAAGTCCCGGTGTGTCAACCTCTGTGCTTCGTGGCAAGGTAGACTAGCAAACATGTCTAACCTTTACTCACATTCGAGAAAACACTCCCAACAAGATTGCTTGCTCCAAAATCGAAGAGGCACCACCCTCTGAATCTCGAGAGCCAGACTCCCAACATGATTACTTTCTCAAAAATCGAAGAGAGGGTAAAGGAACAGTACCACTGCTGGATAATTGGAAAGTCCTTGTGTGTCAACCTCTGTGCTTCGTGGCAAGGTAGACTAGCAAACATGCCCAACCTTTACTCACATTCGAGAAAACACTCCCAACAAGATTGCTTGCTCCAAAATCGAAGAGGCACCGCCTTCCGAATCTCGAGAGCCAGACTCCCAACATGATTACTTTCTCAAAAATCGAAGAGGGTAAAGGAACAGTACCACTGCTGGATAATTGGAAAGTCCCTGTGTGTCAACCTCTGTGCTTCGTGGTAAGGTAGACCAGCAGGATTGCTTTCTCAAAAATCGAAGATGCATCGTTCTCCGAATCTCGAAAGCCAGATCCCCGACAGGATTGCTTGTTCGAAAACCGAAGAGGCACCACTTTCCCAACTTCAAGAGCTAGATCTCCTTGGATAAAGCTTGTCTGTAATCTTCACACACAACATCAGCTTTCCAGATACCACAGACCATTTTTTCAAAGTGCTCTGACAAAGTTAAAACATGTGAAGCTGGCAGCTCCCACTACCGTGCTATGACCAAGCAGGGTAAAGGAATAGCATTATTACTTGATGTTAGGGAGACTCCTATATATGTCGACCTCCATCCCCAACGGACAGGCATACCTGCAAAAATGCTCAACCCTTCCTCTTATCTGAGAGGGCACTCCCAACGAAGCCTTTCGAAATATTCAGCTTTCTTTCCCCCCGATAATACCTCTGTAAACAAGCTATACTAGAGAAAGAATATCTCATATCATCAGGGTTAAAAGCAAGAGTATCCCATATCATGCTTTTTCCCTGTCTTTTCCTTTGGCCTTGTTCTTACTTGCAAGACAAGGAGAAAGAGAGCAATCAGTCAGCACTTGGAATCAAGCTTCCAGCCAGGAACTGACTGCCTGGAACCCCTTACCTGATTACTTACCTGGCATTGGTCTCGAGTACTCATCTTCAACATCTTATGCTTCCAAGGAAGATACCACATCTGCCTGAGGAACAGATAGGGCAAGTAAGAAGGATACAAGGAAGCATGTGGAGACAAGCGTAACAGCACACGTGCCGATACATCCACTACTCTGTCAATAGCAAAAGTATCCCATATCAGCAGGGTCGAACGTACTCTAGATTTGATGGACTTGTTTTGACCCTCAAATTCTTCAGTCGACCTTATACTCTGGAGGAAACCAGAAAACCCTCCATCCCAGTTCAAGAATAAGCCTGTGGAAAGTTACTTCTTCAAAAGCAAAAGCATCCCATATCATCTCTTCTCATTTTTCTTCTCTTTATCCTTCATGCTGCCTGCAAGATAGGGAGAATGTGAACAATCAGCCGGAGCTCTGATTGCTTACCTTGTCTGTCACCTCTTTCAGCAGATCCCCTAGCTCGGCGACTTGGGGGACTCCTACTACATGGTTTGTATCGCGCTTGACCAAGCCTGAAACTACAAGTAAGCTTCAAGTGAAATTGATACATTACCTTGTGCATCTCCACCAGTTACAGATACCACCCATGGATGGAGGAAGAGTACTTCCAGAGAAGATGCCACATCTACCTATGAGACAGATAAGGCAAGTCAAGACGATACCACACTCCGGTACTTAGAAGTTTCGTGGTTACGAGATCATTCTCCCACAATATTTCCTAATGTCATTTGTACTAAATCATTCACTTGTACTCACTAAAAGAGAGCTTGAACCTATGTACTTGTGTAAACCCTTCACAATTAATGAGAACTCTATTCCGTGGACATAGCCAATTTGGGTGAACCACGTACATCTTGTGTTTGCTTTCCTATTTCTATCCATTTATATACTTATCCACACTAATGACCGGAGCAATCTAGCGAAGATCACAAAAAGTGATCGTTTTCGCTACCTAGGATCTATCTTGCAAGAGAACGGAGAATTAGATGGAGATCTCAACCATAGAATACAAGCTGGATGGATGAAGTGTAAGAGTGCATCCGGCGTGTTGTGTGACCGTCGTAGGCCACTGAAGCTCAAGGGAAAATTTTATAGGACGACAATAAGGCCAGTGATGTTGTATGGCACAGAATGTTGGGCGGTGAAGTATCAACACGTACACAAATTGGGTGTAGCGGAGATGAGGATGCTTCGTGGGATGTATGGGCACACGAGAAAGGATAAGATTGGGAATGAGGATATCCGAGGTAAAGTAGGAGTAGCCAAAATTGAAGGAAATATGAGAGAAAATCGGTTCCGGTGGTTTGGACATGTGCAAAGAAGGCCTACTGACGCTCCGGTTCGAAAATGTGACTACGGGACAGAGGTTCAGGGCCGAAGGGGTAGAGGAAGACCTAGGAAAACTTTGGAAGAGACCCTAAGAAAAGACTTGAGTACTTGGATCTAATGGAGGACATGACACAAAACCGAGCGCAATGGCGTTCTAGGATTCATATAGCCGACCCCACTTAGTGGGAAAAGGCTTTGTTGTTGTTGTTGTTTCTTGTGCAATAGGATGCCTAGCAAAACACTTTCGATGAGTTTTCCTTATCTGTTGATGTACAAAAAGGCTCCAAACTTGCAATCATTGAAGATTTTTGGTTCTGCAGTATTTCCTTGGTTAAGACCCTATAATGCAAATAAGCTATAACCTAGGTCTGTTATGTGTATTTTTCTGGGATATTCGATGGGGTATAAAGGTGTTATCTGCTTTAACATACAAACTAGAAAATGTATTATTTCTACACATGTGATATTTGAGGAATCTAGTTTCCTTAGTAAATTGTTTAAATCACAATTTGTGACAGTATCAAATAGCCAAGAACCTCAGCATTCCCTACCAGTTCTTGTTATAATTCCCATTCCTCAAAGTCAATTAAGCACAAGGCATGTAGATCACCCAGTTCCTTTGTCTAACTCTACAATACCATCATATGCATCATCTGAGATTTCTGGTTCAAATCAATCTGGCTCACATTTTTCTAGGGTAAATGATCAGCATCAAAATTGCACTCAAGGTTTTAACGGTTCATCAACATCAAGTTCTCATGTTCATGATTGTTAATCAACATCCAGTTCTCAGATTCAAGACTCAACATCATCTTTTGGCTATACTTTTTCCACTCAAAGTGATACAACTTCGTTGCTCCTTGTCTTATATCCTGCACAACTACATGTAGTTCTTCCATTCTCTACTTCTTCTTGTAATAATGATTCAATACATTCTGGGTTGAGAGATCATGGTATACAAACTAGACTACAAACTGGAGCAATTACAAGGAAAAACTATGCTAGCTTTCTGGCATTACTACCTGAGTTATCTCATTGCAACTCATCGATACATTTTCTGATACTTAATTATTTGATCAATCTCATGTTGGTTTTTCCTTCTTGGCTGATATAACTGATGTAGAAGAGCCTAAAACTTTCAATGTGCTTCCAATAAAGTTGAATGGTAAATAGCTATGCAGGAGGAATTCAATGCTTTAAAAGCTCAGGGAACATGGCTTTTGGTACCACCTCTATCCAATTTGACTGTCATTGGAGTAAATGGGTTTATAAGGTTAAAAAGAACCCAGATGGTTCTATATCAAGATTTAAAGCTTGACTGGTTGCACAGGGGTATACTCTGGAACAATGTCTTGATTATTCTAAAACATTTAGCCCAGTGGTCAGGCATACCACAGTTAGAATTATACTTGCATTGGCAGCACATTTTTGTTAGTCTTTGAGACAACTTGACATTAAGAATGCATTTCTACATAGGGACCTTGAGGAAGAAGTTTATATGAAGAAGCCTCAAGGATTTGTGGATTCTGAACATCCTAATCATGTTTGCAGGTTGGTGAAGTCACTTTATGGGTTAAAACAAGCCCCAAGGGCATGGAATTCAAAGTTCACTAGTTATCTTCCAACTTTTGGTTTTTCAAGCATCACTTTCCTACACAAGTTTGCTTGTTAAAGTTGATAACAGTGATATTGTTCTACTTCTGCTCTATGTTGATGATATAATCCTCATTGGGTCATGTCCAACTAAAATTCAGTAAGTGATCAATAACCTGGCAGAGGTGTTTGACCTTAAAGACATGGGTAAACTCACTTATTTTCTTGGTTACATGTTTAATACAATGTTGATGGATCTATGTTCATACATCAGTCTAAGTATGCTAAAGAACTATTGAAGAAAGCTAGTATGGAAACTTGCAAACTAATATCAACTTCATCCAAACCTCACACTCAGATACTTGCAGACAAAGGAAGTCTATTATATGATCCAAGTCACTTTAGGAGTATTGTGGGAGCTCTCCAATACCTCACGTTTACAAGACCAGATCTTGCACACTCTGTCAATATATGACACAACCTACAGATGCTCATTTTCACTTGGTGAAAATAATACTCAGGTATGTGCAAGGGACCATAAACTATGGTTTACACTATACGAAGAGCACAGATTTCAAGTTACTGCCTATTCAGACTCTGATTTGGCAGCATTTATCAACACTAGAAGGTCCATTCAGGTTTTGTAGTGTATCTGGGATCCAATCTAATCTAATGGTAGTCAAAGAAACAAACAACTGTCTCGAGGAGTTCAATAGAAGCTAAATACAAAGCATTAGCTCATTGTGCTGCTGCTATATTTTGGATCAGATCTGTGTTTAGAGACATTCATCAGTTCTTATCAAAACCACCTTCACTTCACTCTGACAATCTGTCAGCTTTAGCATTAAGTTCCAATCTTGTGTTCCATTCCAAGATTAAACATCTTGACACGGATTACCATTTCATTCGAGAAAAGGTACAAAAGGGAGATAGAAGTGTGCACTACATTCCAATAGAAGATCAAGTCGTAGATGTTTTTACCATACGTCTACACAGTCCATTATTTCTCAAGCATTGCAGACACCTTGGTTTAGGACCTCCAACACCATTGTAGCAAACTAAGCTAGGTAGTACCACGCTTAGTTTAAGGGAGGAGTAATAACTACAATGTACATGTGGCAATTGGTTGTTATAAGGTGGTTGTATGGATCAAGTTAGTGAGAAATAGGTAGGATTGTAAGCAAGGGTAGTTTAGTAATTCTGTCATTAGTTAGTTTACTATAAAAGTAGAGGTGTGATATCCACACATCATTTTTTACTTCTCACACACCCTTTTAATTTTCGGCCGTCGGATCGAATGAATTGAAGAAGATCAAAGGACAAAAATTAATAAGGGGTGTGTGAGAAGTAAAAAGGGGTGTGTGGATAGCACACTCCTAAAAGTAAAATGGTTAGGCATTTGGGAATCATCTTGTAATTCATTCATTGTATTCAATTGAGTTTTTCTCTTCTCTCTCTAACAATTTTCGGAAATCCTTCAAACTTGTCATTATTCTTTACACTGTTACGAGTTCACACATAAAATTGATACGAGATTTACATGTAATATTTTATGCTTTTTTTAATAGAAAGATAGTATTAGTTGATTAAATAGTTAGTTGTCACGAGAAAATAATATCAATAGAGTTTGAACTTATACTAGGGTGCATAGTCAGATTTACATAAAGTACTGCATGCCTCTTGAGCTAATGTTCATGGACCCGTATAATTATTAGTACTTATTACTTTAAAAAACAATCTCACTTATTTGGATAATAGTATAATACTTGTTTGGTACACTTTTTTTCTTTTTGGTTACAGTGGTGGCGGGTTCAAAATAGTAACGTTCTGTAATTTATTCATCTAATTATACATTCATATGTTACATGTATTATGGTGCATTGGACGCAAGCTAGTATGCCTGAATTTACCATGTCTGTGTTTATGATATTTCTCAGCGATATTTTGGAGATGGAAGAACAACTCCACGGGTTTAGAGAGCACAACCCAATATATGTGTGTGTGAAGTTCATTACCTCTACAAATATAGTTGAGAAATTAATAGTAGGACCAGACATGATAGCCGTGACACACCGCAGTAGAAATTTTCTGAGAGAACCTCTCCATGAAAATAGATATGACGGCACCACCATATATGTGAGCCACAAGGATAACCTTTTCATTTGGTGGTAGAGAAACCATGAGCTTTGTCAAAGGCTCGACAAATTCCGATAACAAAGGAAGTTGCTCTACCTGAATCGGGTTGATCCCGGATGCTCCCAAGTCTAGAGCTGTGACACGGTGACCTGAGTTCTTCAAGAGAGTGGCCACCTTATACCAGCTCCATGCTCCATGACAACCTCCATGTATCAACACAAAATGTTTTGGACTTTGAGTTTGGTTGTGAATGTTGCGGAGAGCGGGGATAGCGTTGAGGTACTAGCTTTTACTAAGCAAATAAATAAAAGGAAAAACAAAAGGAGCTTCTCTGTCATGTTCTCCATTTTCTGCATCATTAACTCTCAATTTCCTTGATTTGGTTTGCATCTCTCGTCTCGTCTTTACTGTTATGTGTAGAAATCAACCAGAGAACAAACCATTGACTCAAAAGTCAAGAGTCTCGATCAGAGAACAAATAATTGGCTCAAAGGTCTATATGGTCAAGAACAAAAGTCAAAGTCTATATGTATTTAAAGGTGAAGGGCGTTTGTTACACCTCTTTAGGAGGGACTGGCTTGGACTAGCTTAAATAAGACTATAATCATGTGTTTGGTAGGTTCTTGGACTAAAATAAATAGGACTCGCCCCAACTAAGAATCCTTCTGCGCTTCGCAAACCCTCGCTATCTAATACCAAGCTTTTCCTTGGTGTTAAGGAGGACTAGAAAGGAAACGAGGCCAACATCCTCAATTCCCAACCTTCACTCTAATCCCTCCACGCTCCGCTTATTCTTCTGTGGCGTCGTCACCGTGGCCAAGTTGTGGGTCGCTGCAATACCCAAGTACCCAACTCAACCTTCAAAGAAACCCAGCAATGGCATTCAACCATCCAGAAGGCAAGCAAACAATTTCCATGGAATTTTATAGAATATTTGTGAAAGAAGAATAAAATTTGAGGAAATAAAAAGGCGCAGTACTCCGCCTTCTTCTTCTGTGCAAATCACTGTTGTCGGTAGACGATATGGCCAAAATCGGTGTGTGGATGGTGACCTATTGTCGTTGGACGGTACACCAAGAAGCTGATCGAGAGAGGTTAGCGATGAAGGTTAGGGGTTTTTAGGGATCAAGAGGTTAGTGATGAAGGTTTGAGATGGGTTTTTGAAGTCTTAATTAATTTGAGAATCTGGGTTGTCTTGAAGAATAGTGGGTTTGTGAAATAAGCATTGATTGTTAGCTTGGAATTTTACGAATTCAATTGGAGGTTATCATAATTTTTTTTATATATTTTTAATAGAAAATAAATTAAAATATAATAATAATAATAATTTATTGTTAGTCCAGCTTCTTAGTCCGACATCGCACCAAACACTTTATTAAGCTAGTTTAGCTTAGTCTAGTCTAAGCTAGTCCAGCTTATTCCCTGAAGCTAATCCAGTGCAACAAACGCACCCGAAAAGTATTCCCAACTCTAATTTGCTAGAAAAGTAATTTGCTAACTTAAAGCCACATATAAAAGTCAAAGTCTTCACTTTTATATGTAAAAATCAACCAGAGAACAAAGCATTGACTCAAAAGTCAAGAGTCTTGATTAGAGAACAAATAATTGGCTCAAAAGTCTATGTGGTCATGACCAGAAGGAAATTATTCGTTTGAAGGAGATACTTCGTGAAGAGTATCAAAAGTCGGTTTTTAATGGTCAAAAAATTCGAAAGTTGGAGGCCGAGCTTACTAGGACGATAAGGAAGGAGGAGATCTATTGGTGTACAAAGTCTAGAGTGCAGTGGTTACAGGAGGGTGATAAGAATACTCGATTTTTTCATGCTCAGACTTTAAAAAGGAGACGAAGGAATGCTATTCGTGGGCTGGAGGATGAGGATGGCGTGTGGTGTACAAATGAACAGCGCATGCATAATATTGCTATTCGATATTTTAATGCATTGTTTGCTACGGATCAGCCAACTAATGTGGAAGAGATTATGCCTTTTGTGTTGTGTAAGGTAGGGCACATGCAGAATAATTTGTTGATTGCTCAGGTTTCAGATATAGAGATTGAAAGTGTTGTTCATCAAATGTATCCAACGAAGTCCCTTAGTCCTGATGGATTTAATGCGGGATTCTTTCAGCATTATTGGGAAACAGTGGGTGGAGTGGTTCTAGGTATGGTTAAATCTTTTTTTCAATCGCGGCGGATCATAGGTGAGTTGAATCATACTAATATTGTATTCATTCCTAAAGTGGATAATCCAAAGAAGATGGCTCAGTTTGGACCGTCTCTCTTTGCAATGTGGTGTATAAGATTATTTCTAAAGTCCTTACTAATCGGTTAAAGCGAGTTCTCCCCAATGTGATAAGTTAGAATCAAATCGGCGTTTGTAGCTGGTCGGTAAATTTCTGATAACGTCTTGGTTGTTCATGAGTTATTACATTCTATGAGGAGTGGTTCTGATGAGGATATTAATTATATGGCGCTCAAGCTGGATATGGCAAAAGCCTATGATAGGGTGGAGTGGCCGTTTTTTAATGCCATGTTACATAAATTGGGTTTCGATGATTTATTTTGTTAGTGGATTTCGATGATTTATTTTGTTAGTGGATTATTGAATGTGTGCAAACTATATCTTATAGTGTGGTTATTAATGGTCAGCCCAAGAGATTCATTAAACTGAGTAGAGGCCTTTAACAAGGGGATCCTTTGTCGCCCTTTTTGTTTCTTATTTGTGCGGAGGGTTTTTCGTCATTACTTTTTCATGAAGAATAGGTTGGTCGTATTAATGGGATAGCTGTTTTCTTTACGGATGATTCGGTTTTATTCTATCGGGCCTCGAAGGTTGAGGCACGAAATGTCAAACGATTGCTCCATTATTACACTGGAGGGTCGAGACAATTTGTTAATATGGATAAGAGCTCAGTGCATTTTAGTAAGGGATGTTCCCAAAGTTTGAAAAGTCTGTTATCAAAGGAGTTGGGTATTCACCATAAGGAAGGCTTTGGGAAGTACTTGGGTATTTAAGCAGATTTTGGGGCATCAAAGAAGAAAGTGTTTGAAGATGCTCGAAATAGATTAGACGACAGAATAAATGGGTGGGCTGAGCAATTTTTGTCTGTAACTGGGAAAGAGGTCTTAATTAAGAGCGTAGCGGTGGCTTTGCCTAATTATACAATGTCGTATTTTCAATTACCAATTCAGTTGGAAAAGGAAATTGAAGGTGGGTTGAAGGATAATCTGTAAACCAAATTCTTTACTTACTAAAGTGTTGAAGGTGAAGTATTTTCCTTCTTCTACTTTTCTGGATGCGGCGGTGGGTAGAGGAACATTGTGGGGATGGAAGGGCATATTGCAAGGTAGGAAAGTTTTAAAAGCTGGTCTTAGGTGGAGAGTTAGGGATGGCAGAAGCGTTAAGGTGTTATCGGATCTGTGGTTACCTACTCTGAGAACATTTAAGCCTCTATTGACACACCCCGACCGAAGTCAAGACGTGTTGGCCGTCACGTGAAAGTGACGTAGCCATGAACGCAAAGCGGAAGCAATAAAAAGTAAGAGAAATACTAACAATTTAAAACCTATTAAATAACAATCCCAATTAAGAAAGGATGCCAGTGAGAGTTTAAGTGTATAAATACACTTTCAGAACAATAAGAGCGTATAGTTGCAGTCAAGTAGGATTCATCTTCGGTCTCGACTCCGGTCGGGGTGTGTCATCTATCAAGACATGTTGACATGCCTACAATGGTTTCGGAGTTTGTGGCTCAATGGGGGAAATGGAAGACGGAGCTGGTGGAACGGTGTTTTAATTCAGATGAGGCTCAACTGATTTTATGTATGCCGCTAAGTCAGTTTGGCTGTGATGACCGTCTTATTTGGCATTGTACTCGGAATGGGATTTACTCGGTGAAGTTTGGGTATTTAGTTGCTCAAGAAATGTCTTTGAATGTGGAGCTTGGGCGTAGGGGTATTGGTCAATCGAGCAGTGATACTACTCAGGATGCTACATGGAAGGAAGTATGGCGTTTGAGGATTCCACCTAAGCTGCGTCATTTTATTTGGAAGGGATGTTGAAATGTCTTAGCAATTCACTCTAACTTAAGGAGACGGGGTATTCGACTAGAGACTTGTTGTCCTTTATGTGAAGAAGAGGAGGAAACACTAGTTCATTTGTTTTTCGATGTTCATTTGCACGTGTGATTTGGTTTAGTTCTCTGCTGCAACTGGACGTAGGGACGGTGGAGGGTGCTGACTTTATGCAGTGTTGGAAGGGTTTATGCACTAGATATGGTGAGGAGAAGGAGTCAGACCAGTTGGTACGATGGGTAGTATATAGACTATGGAGGATATGGAAATGCCGTAATAGTGTAGTCTTCGACAAGGCAACGTGTGACCCGCGTGCTGCGTTGGATCTATTACATCTGCATTGGAGGGGAGATAATAGAGAGTCGGGAGGTTACTGATCTACGAAGGTGTAGGCAGTAGGTTTGTATGGATGTGGCGCAGCAGAGGTAGGTTAAGCCTTATTTTCGAACTATTGAGGTTAATTGTGAAGGGGCTTGGTGTAAGCAAACGAATAGGGGTGCTATTGGATGGGTTGCAAGGGATTTTGCTGGCATTTTTCAATGTGCAGGAGGTATGGGAGACTTATTGTGTGGTTCTAGTTTGTTGGTGCAAGTAGAAGTGAAGAGATTGGCTTCAAGGGCTTGTGTGGAAAAGGGATTTGAGCGTGTTTAGTTGGAGACAGATTCGAAGGTTTTGGTAGAGATGCTGAATGGTGTCTTGGTTCTGGAGGCATCAATGGAGGGTATTATATGGGATATTCTTCATCTTCGACAACAAGTGTGTTCTGTTGAGTTTTTGTTTTCTCCTCATGCCTATAATGAGGTTGTGCATCATGTGGCTTCTTTTGCCATGCGTAATGGGGGGGGGGGGGGAGCAACATTTGTGGATTGGCTTTGAGCCGGACTGGTTGTTCAATATTCTGGTGTCGGATGTAAACATTCCAATTTATCTTTAATAATATCTACTCTTTGACAAAAAAAAAAAAAAAAAAAAAAAAAGATAAGTAATTTGCTAACTTAAGGCCACATATTTGGACAAGAACAAAGCCACGACATACGTGAAACGATGATTAAGGTTTGTTTAAGTTTCGGAGAGACCGACTGATGTTTATCATTATCGTATTAATATTCTTTTCACAAATCCTCGTGTAATGTGGACTTTTTATACAAAAACCCTTAGATGTAATTTAAAATTAAAACAATATAAGTTGTAATTTGTTTTTTTATAATCTTAGTGTTTATAACATTCCTCTTACGTGGGTCAACCTACATTAATTGCATGCAAGGAACCTAGGGTCTCCAGATCTCTTCTATCAAAGCCATCAGATCAAGTGATCGGGACTTTTGAAATTTCATCCAACGACTCATTTGTTTCAATCCTTTAAAAGCTATTTCCTTCAAACCTGACAACTAGGATGGACAAAATCCTTTGTGCAGAGGTACGTAGCATAGATCATGTCCCTTGATAAAGCTATGCAGGCATGTGAATTGGTGGTTATTGGATAGCAGAACTTACAACAATAAGTGATAAATGAGCTTTTAGGCGGAATTTCCATTGTATTTCAGTATATCTTATATTTTTGAAAATTTTAATTTGTTAAATTATTGATTAAAGATACAGTGTGTAAAATTTAACAACTATAATTTTCAGATTATAAATGACTCTGATCAATATAAAATTTTCAAAAACTTATGCAAGCAAAGAGAACTTATCACAAATAAGTCTGACATACATATCTGGGTAAGATAATAGGATCCTTGTGTACTATTACGTAACATGGGATTCATGACCAAGGTCTGGTTAATCCTTCTAAATAATTTGTTACCAAGACTGATTTGCTAATTTTGTTTTCTATAGGAGTCCGTGAACCAATTTCCCCCCATCAATCTTTGCAATTACTCCTACAAGGTTTTATAAAAAATTCTGGCAGATCGATTAAAACCGGGGTTTTTGAACGTTAATCATTCAAGAAGATTAAAATTTAAAAAAACCTGGTGTTAGATTAAATATTGATTTTAGTCCCTAATGTGTCCTTAATTCAAAATAATTAATGTGCATTTTATTTAATGTCTCCCATTAAATATTTAAATTTATTAATACACAAATTTTAATTTATTTTTTGACCAAAAAAGAGTTTTTTAATTTATTAATTTTATTTAACATTCTTCAAATTTGAAAGACTCAATTAATGTACCTAAATGTTAGTACCGAAATGTATGTACCTAAATATATGCACCGAAATGTATTAATATTAAATTAATGTACCTAAATGTGTGTACCGAAATGTATGCACCGAAATGTTAGTTCCGAAAATGTATTATATTGAATTAATGTACCTAAATATTTGTATCGAAATATATGTACCGAAATGTGTGTACCTAAATGTATGCACCAAAATGTGTTATAATGAATTTAATATACCTAAATGAAGAAGATAAAGTACATCAAAATATATTGTATAACAAAAATTAGTTTATCTAAATGTTCACAACAAAATATATTATGATGAATGAAATGAAAATAAAAATTATAATGAAATAAAATTAATACATTAAAAATTAGAAAGAAAAAAATAAATAATTAAAAAATCAAAATATAATTAATAAATGAGGTTATTAATGTATAAATGGACTAAAATTAGATTTTGATCTTACTCATGGTTTTAATCAAAAAGTCATCTTTGCCAAGGATTAAAATGAAGTTTTCTAATTAAAACCACTTCTCCCAAATATTATCTCCCCATGTCAAAACGCCTTTGTGGAAGGAAGGTAGATCCAAGATAATATTATAATTGCACATGAGGTGTTCCATTTTTTGAAGCTTAGGAAGACCAAGAGGAAATTCGAGTTGGGCATTAAACTTGATATGAACAAAGCTTATGACTGGGTGGAGTGGGACTTCCTCCAGGCTACAATGGCAAAAATGGGTTTTGACGAGAAGTGGATTGATCTGGTGATGAAATGTGTTTTGAGGGTGGATTTCGCTGGTTTAATCAATGGCAAGCCAGGGAAAATTTTCAAGCCAACACGAGGTCTACGCCAAGGAGATCTTATCACCTTACTTATTTCTCATAATTAGTGAGGTCCTGTCTTTGCTTATTTAGAATGTTGCGGACCTTGGTTTCTTGAAGGGCATCAAAGTCTGTAGTTATGGACCATGCTTATCCCATCTTCTTTTCGCTGACGACACCCTCATTTTCCTAAATGCGTCCAAGACCATTTGCATCAACATTGTCAAACTTCTTGATGCATACTGCCACGCCTCGGGTCAAGAGGTAAGCCTCCAAAAATCCATTGTGTATTTTAGTGCACACACTCCAGCATTGGTGTGCGAGGAACTTTGCACCATCTTGAATATACCTAGAGTTAATGACCCCGGGAAGTATTTTGGCATTCTGACTATCTAGGGTATGCGCTAGCCTTCGTGAAAGACCATGTTATGGCAAAAATTCATGGTTGGAAGCAACAGTTCCTATCACAGGCCGATAGAGAAACATTAATTAAGGTAGTGGCGGAGGCGGTCCCCGGCCTACCTGATGAATGTCTTCAAGCTTCCTGATAATCTATGCAAAGATATCAATGCTGCCATTGCTCAGTTCTGGTGGGGGCAAAAGGAAAATGAGAGACATATCCATTAGGTTAGTTAGGATGCTTTGGGGTCTGCAAAGCATGATGAAGGTATAGGGTTTCAAAACTTGAAGGAGTTCAACCTGGCCTTACTTGCCAAATAATATTGGCGTTTAATCCATGATCCTACCTCACTTTGGGCACGGGTTCTTAAAGACCAATACTTCCCCCACGGCTCATTCTTGGAAGCTAAAAAGGGTGGCCGGGCTTTTTGGGCATGGTCAAGTTTACTGAAAGGTAGAAACTTCCTTTTAAAGGGAGCCCATTGGCAAATAATGAGTGGTGATCAAACGAAGCTGTGGTTTGATAAATGGGTCCCGGTCATCCTACTAGGCCACCCTAGGCCAACCTTCAAGGCTACTCTTGATGTCAACCAAAAAGTTTCCATCATTATCAACCTTGAGACTCGGGAGTGGCAGTTGGACAATATTCGTTCCATTATTCCTGATGGGGAGTGCTTTGCCATTTCCGTTTCTCAAGTTAGTAATCTCAGTCGTCATGATTGATTGATTTGGCCGGTAAAACTGCGGGGTTAATATACCGTTAAATCCAGTTATCGATGGCTTCATGCTAATGCTCAATGCTTTAGGTCACGCTGCCCTTCGTCTTTTGGGGAAATGGATCCCAAGGTTTGGGAATGCATATGGAGTATCGATGCCCCACCTAAGGTTCGGAATTTCATGTGGCGGGGACTTTGTGGAGCCTTAGCAACACAGCTTAGTTTTTTCAAATGTCGATGTGCACCCTTCCCCATCTGCCCCCTCTGCAACGGGGAAAAGGAATCAATCAAACATTTTCTACTTATCTGCCTTTAGGTAGAACGTGTTTGGTTTGGGGGACCTCTGAACTATAGGGTCAACTGTTCCTCAGTTATGACCCTAGATGCTTGGATTACTAAAGTGGGAAATGAATGCTCTGGAAGTAAGGAAAAGATGAAGCTTTTTCCTCACGACGGCATCCTTCACTTGCTAGAACATATGCAAGGGTCATTATAGGGTTGTGCTTAATCACAAGCCTTTGTCCACTATTCAGACGATCAATGCCATATCTTTGGAAATTGGGTTGTTCGTGATGCTTGGTACCCTATTAAGTAGGCCCATTGTCCCTCTTATATGGTCCCAAATGTCGTAGCCTCCATAGACTCCCTTACCCGCTCACATGGCCAAAATCAACGTTGATGCAAGTTGGAAACTAAAGATTTCTAGGGGAGTCGTTGATGTGGTGCTTTGAGATTCAACGGGCAGATGTTTTGTGGTCAAGCAGAAGAAGGTCAATGCATCAAGTGTGACTGTGGCTGAGGCTCTCGCTATGCTCAAAGGTTGTCTCATTGCCCAGCAGGCGCACTTGGCTCATGTTATTGTAGAGTCTGACTTTAAGCATGTCATATCTTGCTTGCGGGACTCTATTGACAACGTTTTTTGGGAGGCCTTCCCTGCCCTGTCTCGGGCGTTGGATATTGGTGCCTCAATACAAACTTGCAGCTGGTATTGGGTCCCAAAATCGGGGAATGAAGTGGTGGATTTTGTTGCGTCGTACCAGTTTATGAAGATGTGCGATCTATTTGGGTCGATCGACCTCCATCTTCATTTGTAAGAATTCTAAAACAAAGATGGATTACCTTATCCCCCGAATTAGCTTGTTTTTGTGTATGGGTTGGGTGACACTTTTGCCATACGTGGTGGTGTCGTTTGTTCCCTGCCCCCACATCTTTGCATTTCTGTTTACCATGCGTCGTCTTTTGTTTGTTTCCTTTGGCTTCTTCCCTTGGTAATATCATTTCCAGTTTCTCAAACAAAATTAAATAAATAAATAGATAACAATCATAACCTTTTCCCTCTCTTTGAAAACCTAAAGCTCTGAATCAACTGAGTCGTCGCCTCTTGCTTCGGCTTGAGGTTGGCGGTATCCCTACTACACTTTTCCTCTAGTCCTCTTCTCACCCCTCCCATTTTCTGCTCTCTTTTCGAAAGACCCTGCCACCCTTACCTCTTACCTCCCCCTCCCTTCCTGCCCATTTTGTCTTGTTCTCCTCCTTACCTCTTCCCGTCATCTTTTTTTTCTTCCAAAGACCACACCACCCATCCCCCTCACCTCCCCTACCCTCGCTCCCTTCCTCAGTACCCTTGTGCCCTATTTCCTCCACTAATTTTCCTTTACCCAGCGTCTCTCATCCTTCCTTACCTTTCCCTTTTTTTTCCCACCCAATTTTCTTTCCCATTTTTCCCCTTCACTGCCTGGTTTTGCTCCATCTTTCAATTGATGGTAGGGTGCCTAATCTTTCGAAAGATTATGGTCTACCCATCTGTCATCAGATGGTGGTTTGGGAACCCAATTTCCCCACCTTTGGTTATCTTTCAAGTTCTCCATATTGCTTGAAATTGAGTACCAGTTTTCCAGTAACTCCAAATGAACTTTAATTTTGTAACATATACTATAGATCCAACCCTCAAGACTCTTCTTTGTGGTCAATTTGTTCGCTTTTAGTTAAGAAGTCCAACCGAGTTTCTGTGTACTCGGACCACCCCGAGAGTGAATCATTGCTCATTCAGTTAAAGGTGTGCGAAACCAAGCACTTGGGTTCAATGCGGAGCTTTACCTCGCCTCCTTTGGTTTTGAATTCATGTCCTACTTCTCTAGCATTGAAACTTTATTCTTGCTGCTCACCGGGCGGTGGTTATAGCAGTGAGGTTTGGCTTCTCCTTTCAGTTCGCAGGTTTACTGGTGATAAGTTTCAGCTTTGTTTTGGGTTTTATGATGCTATTGTTATGTGGTTTAGCATTATTTATTTGGGGCTTGTGAATAGACATATATGGCCCGAAGTAGGGGTGAATAATTATTATTTTTGTGGTGCAAATCTGGCGATGTTGAATGTCTACCATTTCTGGTTTTCAAGCAACTATGGCAGTTGATTCCTCACCTAGGCTTTTAGGGTACGTTTGTTTGCACTCATTAGCCTTCATTGGACTAGACAGGATTAAAGATTAGTCAAGTACCATGTTTGTTACTCGCGCAGATCAGCTTTAATGGTACTAGCCGAGATACGCGTCGACTACGGGCCTCACTAGAAGTTCTTAGCGAGACCCATGCAAAACTACGGGATTGCTAAGACCTTCGTCTTCTCGCATCTGTTCCTGCACTTTGCATCCTCTCTCTCCCTTCCTCTATCTCTTTGCATCGACAACCCGACTCAGATCGATGTCGGCACCACCCACTCCTCCTCGCCGAGGTGACAGAACACTCTTTGGGTGGTGGATCAATTAGAAAATGGAAAGTTTATTTGATTATCGCGATTGATTGAGGGCTGGGGTTGATGACGGTGGCCCGAACGATGGGACCTTTGAAGGCTAGGTTTGAACACTGAGTTCGAATACCGGTGGCCCAAAGGCTGGGGTCGACCACGGCTGCACGAAGGTGACGAAGATGGATCTGTAGCACCATCAATTGGATTTGTTGATTTGTGGTTGTGGCGACAACATCTTTCAATTTGGGGAGCAATACAATTTCTGGGCTCACATTTCAAAACCTCAGACACGATGGACAAAAAGATCATAATACAATTTTTTACCCAATTTTTTTTTATTGGGTGGCTTTGTGAGAAATTTATTATTATGTTTTAATTCTGAGAAATTGTTTGGTTTTGATTTGAATTGGGCAAGTAGAGAAAAGTGGATTTAGTTAATTTCAATTTTCCTTCTATAATGAATCTAGGTTGGTTAGTTTATGATTTCGTATTAACAAATTCTTTTGTTGTGATCGTTCAAATAGGTTTATTTTTCATTGATTTTCATTATCATGCTTCTTAGTCTGACACTGCACCAAACGCTTCACTAAGTTAGTCCAGCTTAGTCTAGTCTAAGCCAGTCTAGCTTAGTCCTTGAAGCTAGTTCAATCCGAGACAGTCTGATGCAACAAACGCACCCTTAGGGTTTTCTCTATTTGCCACCTTTGGGCCTCTACTATTTAAGCCCTCATGGAGGATCTGTTTTAGGTTGAGACCGTTTCATGTTTATTTTCTTTATGTACTATTTGTAATTTGCTACAGGGAAGAACATTTACTCATGCTTTGCTTGCATAAGTGGCGTCTTCTTTCTGTATGTCAATCCTTATGTAATTTGTCCATTTGGACTTTATTTTATGAAATTTCTCTACCTTATGACCAAAAAAAAAAAAAAAAAAAAACCATGCACTTTTGTCACTTTCACTAAGAGTACGTTTGGGTGAGAGACTTTTAAATTTCAAGAAATTTAGACAAATGAAGACAAGGATCACAAGAAGTTAGATAGGAAGGATTAAAAATGCACAATATGAGCATTAACTATGTTGCAAGGTATGTAAGAGGGATTTACAAATGACTACTTGGATTTGTAAATGACTACTTCCAAGTAGTCATTTGTAAATCCCTCATACATGTTTTTGTAATACTCATGCACCACTCGATTTAAGTAATTAAGAGCAATGAGTGTAGCTATGATGTCATAAGATAATGGTTAAGTATTGGGTAGCCATGCAATTGTTACTATTCGTAAGCACGGCCAACTGTTAGAACTTTCTGCACTACTGTGTGATGAAATGTAATATCAACTCATGAACACGAAGAAAATCATATGATACTGAAAATTTTGTTATATAACAAGTATATCAAGTGATGAGTACGTCCGAATTGATTGAAATGAGAGGGAAAATATGAGAACATGAAAGGGAAGTCTTTTTTGACACCCTATGTTTCTTAATTATATTTCGGGCATGTAAATGACATCAGGCAAGTCATTATTTCTTGAATTGTGGGTTTCTCTTGAATTTTGATTTTATATTTAGAGCAATGATAAATTGGTTTCTTTTTTTTTTTCCTTTTTTTTTTCTCTCGACTAACTGAGATACAAGCCCTTTCACGGTATTTCGTGGATTGTTGTTTCTTTTGTTTTGGATCCATCTGTGCTTATTGTTCAGGTGATTGTTTTCGGCTATATTGATCTGTTTTCTAAGTGCCTCTATGTGGAATATAAGAAAAGTGGGATTAACTTGCAATACCAGGTACTGTTTTGTAATTTTTTTATTTATAATTGGAGATGCTAGCTAGCTCTTTTAATAAAGGTTTCAGGTTTTCCTTGCCATAGTGGCTCTTCCTTGCCAAAGTTTTTCTTCGTTCCCTCATGGAATTTACAATTTACTTTGAAAATATCAGAATCTTTTCCGTGCTGCATATCCCATGATAGTTATAGTTGATGTTTAGATAACTTCATAATGTTACCTGGTTTAAGAGTCGATCGGTGTTAGGGTAAAATTGACTATTCCTAAACAAAACGTCTGTGTCTGTAATGTCTTAGACTAGTACATGTTTTCGATTTTATTTATTATAGTCTAAGTTTGTCTCTCATGCTCTCGATCACAAGAATAGTCAACGTTTCAGAGACATCCACTCCTGTAAGTTTGTCATGCATAAGGATTTCATGCAGTTAGGTTTATCTTGGTTCAAATACAAATAAATTTAGTTTTGGCTGCAAGTTCTTGAACTTACGAATCGACTGATTTTGGTTATATGTTATGGACTAAACTATAGGTTTGTACTTAACGAATCAGTTCACTTTTGTTGCCGTGTTTGTATAGGATGTTAGTTAACATCTAATTAACTTGATAATTTTGCATGTTTATCAAGTTGATAATTACAAGAGTTTTTTTTTTTTGTTTTGTTTTAATCCTATCACATGCATATCTATTTTGCATGTTTATCAAGTTGATAATTACAAGAGTTTTTGTTTTGTTTTAATCCTATCACATGCATATCTATTTTGAATGCATTATCTTATTCACGTTTGGTTTAATTGCATTGATTGGATATTATATATAGGATTAGATTTAGCCCTTTAAAAGCGGCTGCATATTATAAACACTCGCAGCAATGCATTAAACAGATAAAAAAATGGGATAATTTGATATAGATCCAATTTTGTGAGCCATTACTAGAATTAGTCCACTGCATTGAAATAGGTCCAATAATTGATATTCCCCGTAAGCTTATTTATAATTTGTACCATATTTATCCCTTAGACTTATAAATTATAGTAAATATTCAAAATTTCTTAATTATATGATTATTTGTGGTTTAACTAATCCCTTAATTATAGGATTAGTTATAGCAATAAAATCTCAACCCCCAGCCCGTTTCATCCCTCCTTTTGTTTTTTCGTTCTTCTAAACAATTCCTTTTGTTAGATCATGGAATCAATTCTCCTCTTTCTTCTCTCATCTTTCATGGGTGATATTTTGTGTTCCTCCCTCCAAAATCCTTCATGACAATTTCAGTTTTTACATGGCTTTCACAATTTTTTTACATATTCGTTCGGCAATACATTATCAATTGCAAGCAATAATACAATATCATGCATTTATATTTGCTCTATTATATTTTTGTGCCTAAGGGAAACTGAAACTTAGTATTTGCTCCTTTTTTTTGTTTAGTATTTGTTCCTTTAATGGAGGTATATTATATCATATTTCTATTCTAATGTTCTGCCATGGAGGTTTAGCATTTTTCTTCCTATACAATAGGTAGTTTATTTTTATTTTGTTGGTAGATTATATCTGTTTTGTAGGTATAAAGCATTTTTCTTCCTATACAATAGGTAGTTTATTTTTGTTTTGCAAGTAGATTACATCTGTTTTGTTGGTATAAAGTATTTTTCTTCCTATACAATAGGTAGTTACTAAATTATATCGGTTTTGTAGGTAAACATCATTAGGTGGTTACTAGATAATATTTTAGTTTGAGTATTTAAATATTCAAAATTAAAAACTGAATAAATGATACAAAAATTAAAGAATTTAAAGAATTTAAATATTTTTATCTAAAAGGGCAAAATTGGTATAAAAATATGTAATTGGATAACTCGACTTAGTTCAAAAACTACCTATATTTTTGGACCTAGATTGAAAAGCCCCTAAAAAAATTCATGTGCTGCATGCCGTTAAGTCAATTTACATTTTCATGAGTCAGAGTATGTCTTCAGTTTGCTTTTACCACATGATGTATCATTTGAAAGCAAACGTTTGTTAGCAGCCCTAAGTGCACCGAGTGTTATTTTCGTTTCAGAAAAATCAGTTTTATTGCCAAGTGTTTTTCAAAGAAAATATTAGTTTTTGTTCATTGATTTTTCATGCGCTTCAATTGAAATCAATTATGAAAATGTGCCCTGTGATTTTCATAATTGGTTGATTTTCAAAATCATTTCATTTCATATATTCTGCATGATCGCGTTA
The DNA here is from genome assembly GCF_916048215.2 of Malus sylvestris. NCBI lineage: Eukaryota > Viridiplantae > Streptophyta > Magnoliopsida > Rosales > Rosaceae > Malus > Malus sylvestris. Next base: position 12,836,536 of record NC_062261.1, on the reverse strand, counting down.
ATATCTTGCAAAGTCCGAAGAGACAGTGATTGACGACCGAGTTAGTGTTGTGTCATTTCCACTCGAAGGTTGAAGAGAGATTGAGTAGCAAAGCGTAGAGACAAAACTACCTACTAATATGAAGCGCAGAGACAAAACTGCCTACTAGTATGCATGTCTAGTTGATGAGTTTTGTAAGTCTTTATGTACTTATTTCTCTTCGGGTGTGTTTGTTTGGGCTCACTAACTCTCCTTGGACTGGACTGGACTAGCTATTATTGTAGTCCCATGTTTGTTAGGCTGAAGGATTAGGTTTAATGGGATTAAGTCGGACTCACTCCGACTGACTCCCTTATTAGAAGTTCTTAGCCAAACCCCCCAAATATGCCAGGACTACTAAGACCCCCACGTTGCTTCGTATGACTTGCCCAAACCTTGTGCCTCGTTCCAACTTACAAGATCTCAATCCTCGAAAATAAGGATTTTTTTCATCTGGGTTCAGCGATTTGGGGTCTTCCACCATCTAGGTCTTTTGGTATCTCAAATCGCACACATACATACATCTCTCTCTCAGAAACGCCCTTAATTTTCACTTACCAACCACCCCGCTTTCGCTGATTCTTCCCCTACCAGTCGCGTTTCGTCATGGGAATTTAATTTTCTATTCTCATTTTCAGCGGACCATGATCTAAATCTGCTACGCTAGACAAGGTGAGCAATTATTTGGCATTGGGGATTTTGAAAGGTGTTTGGTTGGTGAGAAAATTGAAAGAGAAAATAAAAGAAAATGGAATGGCAATTAGTAAGAACTGGGGAATTACATGAAAGGAAATGGGATTTTGAAAGGTGTTTCGTTGGTTGATTTTTTGCAAACAAGATTCCATGAAAGCAACATATGTTCAGGCCAAGCTTGCTGAAGGAAACCATCAAGAGGCAGAGAGGATTGAGACGGATGGAGAAAAAAGGGGAAGTGGTGAGGCAGAGAAGACAGAGCATTCTAAAAAAAAGGTTTCTAGAAGAAAAAAAGAGGAAGAATTAATATCAATATTCTAGATATGCTTTAAAATAATATAATTTTTGAGTTTTGTTAATTATCCTGCTTCTTAGTCCAACACTGCACTAAATGCTTCACTAAACTAGTCCAGCTTAGTCTAGTCTACGCCAGTCTAGCTTACTCCTTGAAGCTAGTCCAGTCCGAAACAGTCCGATGCAACAAATGCACCCTTAGTGTTTGTCCTGGCTTGGGAGCCCGAGGATTTTCTCAGTGGTGGGTTTTGCCTCGTTAAATCCTACATCATGTGTGCACTTTTTATTTATCGTTTTAATTACATATCAGTATGATAGTTTAATATGTGATGTGAATGTAGATTTAATTTGAGAACAGAAAATTGAATTGGATTTTTAATTGGAACCTATTCACCCCCCTCTAGGTTAAACTAGTACCCATCCTAGAACTTTCAATTGGTATCAGAGCAGGTCACTAAAAATATTTAGTGAGATCTGTGGGTAGTCTAGGATGAATCGTGCTATAGGTTTAGTTTCTCATCCACCACATTTTGATGGTGACAGCTATGCTGCATGGAAGGCGAAAATGAAATCGTTTTTGTGGGCTCAAGGTGACAAGGTGTGGCTTGCTAGGTTGGAAACCGCACACACTCAAACAAGAAAACCTGTGACATACAAAAGATATACGTTGCTGAAAATGAAAGCATTTATCTATAAAAGCAAGCAACAAAAAAACAACCAGGTTTTCGAAATTCTACTTCTCCCCCTAAATATAAGCTTCCTACTTCTCCCCCTTTTTGTCTAGAAAGGTCAAAGGCCTTAGAGGTAGCCATCAGGTGCAGTCAGCAGAAGATAAGTGGAACATAACAAAATGTGATGGAGAAAGATTTCCTTTCTGTGAACTAGAACCTCTTTGGAAGAATAAAAGTGGGGACAAAATCGGGAAGGAAAAGAATACAAGTGCAATAGTAAAAAAAAGAAACATGAAAAGAAATGCATCTTTCATATTGTTAAGCTCCCCCTAAACAAATGCTTTAAAAATAATGAAATGAAGCACACAAATGATATGATTTTTTTTTTTTTTTGAATTGTATGAGAAGCATATAATTGTTCCAACAAGAATGAAAGAGTGCAAAACACATGTAGTTCTGAATCCTCATTCACGATCTAACATTGTCCCTAAAACATAACATGTATGAGTATAGTTGCAAGTATAGCCGAAAGTTGATACTACACAAATGTAATTAAGTCTTACATGACCAACTTAATTTAAACCCTTAAGCTCACAAGATATATGCTCGAATTTTCATTCAAAGTGTTTGGGGGTAAGTGTATACGCTCAAAAGATCTTTACATGAATGCTCTACCATAGGCTTGCAAATTGATCTCATCTCCACAAATAAAAAATTATCTTCTTTGGATCAAGTAGGCCTTTGTTAAGGGTGTAATGGGGCTTCGGGTACTGGGTTAAAGAAATGAAGGATATAGGAAACACAAAGTCTAAGAAACTAATAGAGTAGTTGGAAATGAAACCAAGAGAAGAATACAACAATTAACAAAGCAACTTGGCAGTAAATTGAGTGGTTGGATGAACAACATATAACTGCACAGTTGATTTCTGATGATTCTTCCTTTTCATTTACAATGACACACTTGATTTCTTATAATGTTGGCAACTCACTTGTGATTCATAGTGACTTCTTTTCCTCTTTTCCTCTTTTGCTCTTCATTTGTAGTTGGCTTTCTTCACAAAATTTGCATCTTCAACTTTTAAATAACCTTGAACTCTCTCATTTGAAAAACGTACTCTACTAGCTTCTTAGTAGGGTGGGGAATTTTTAATATAAGAGGCTAGGATAGGAAAATGTAGGTTTAAGAACAAAAGGCTTACATAAAGGCTCAAAATCGCTAACTAGGGGAAAAAATACAAGGCACTGACATATATGGCAATGGTGGTAAGTCCTAATGTCTACTATCGTCTCCAAAATAGAATAATATATGATACAAAGTTTTGAGAGGTCTCAAAGCAAGTTCTAGAGAAGCAAAACACATAAGATCGCACACATGGAAAAAAATAAGAGTATTAAAAATGTACACACTATATTTAGGCACAAAAGTTCTCATGGGTGCGGATTTTACTCAAGTTAAGCATGTTCAACTCATTAACATTGATATATTATCAACAAGAGGCTATTGTCCACAATAGGGTCAAACATATCATGCTAGGGTCATGTTATCAAGTAAACAAAGGTAGAACTCATATGAAATCATACTTTTCAATTTCACCTCACACAATTATTATTATTTTTTTCATAATTGATTGATTTTCAAAATCATTTCATTTCATATATTATGCATGATCGCGTTAATATCTTGCAAAGTTCGAGGAGACAGAAATTGACGGCCGCGTTAGTGTTGTGTCATTTCCATAGTGTTGTGTCATTTCCACTCGAAGGCTGAAGAGAGATCGAGTAGCAAAGCGTGGAGATAAACTGCCTACTAGTATGCGTGTCTAGTTGATGAGTTTTGTAAGTCTTTATGTACTTATTTCTCTTAGTGTTTGTCCTGGCTTGGGAGCCTGAGGATTTTCCCAGTGGTGGGTTTTGCCTCGTTAAATCCTACATCATGTGTGCACTTTTTATTTATCGTTTTCACTGCATATGAGTATGATAGTTTGATATGTGATGTGAATGTGGATTTAATTTGAGAACTGAAAATTGAATTGGATTTTTAAATTGAAACCTATTCACCCCCCCTTCTAGGTTAAACTAGTACCCATCCTAGAACTTTCAATAGGTACATCACAATGAAAGACGTGTATTAACTGATTGTATCTCAGGTTTATGTATATATAGGAAATGTAAAAACTATCATTTAGTTTTTAGTGTGTTATATATTTCAAGGAATTAATGCTGAAAGCAAAAATGAACTGTGATTATGAGACAAACTTAATAGCCAAGAACAAAAAACAAGATAGTAATAATACTTCACAGGTGATGCAGTTGGGGTTTTTTTTTTTTTTTTTAATTATTAGCCATAATTATTATTGACATTATTTAATTTTTTATTCAAGCAAATAAAATAGTGAATGAGATTGATCGAGTATAACAACATATTCTAGGAGAAGTTTTGGTAAAAAAAAAAAAATTAAGAAGATTGGTTAAAGATCGAAAGAAATAATAACTTCGAGGGACAAAATTGACATTTTCTGACATTGCTTCAAGACCCAGCGCATTAGAAGCACACAAAATAGAAAAAACAAGAATGAGTTTATTTGTTTTTTGTAAAGGTGTAAATCGAAACAAGTTGGTGGTCCATACTATGTATTTGCCTACAAATCCTAATAATTCGCCAAATGAAAAAGTTCAGTTGAACATTTTTTGGTTGTTTAATTGGATCCGTTGGAATAAGGTTGGAATGCTGCTGCTCTACCTCATCTCCACCGTAGCTGCCTTCTGGATTTTGTACGTTGGAAAATGTTCTATTCCTGGGCATGTTTGATTTTTATGATGTTTGGTGTGAGGGCATTGGTTGTTTGAATTGATCCTAGCTGATTTTGATTTAATTAATTCTTCAGTGTAATAGTTGATTGAGTTTTATTTTGGAGTTCGGAAAGAGAATTGGGTTGAATGTTACTTTATCTGCCCAAAAGATAAAGTTCTCAAGTTTCGATTTTCATGTATTTGGTTTTTGGTTTAGTGTAAACTTTGCTCAAAAGTCGGATTATGTTGAGGTACGATTTTTTGTATGTTGACTATCGGTTAAATTTTTGTATGTGAAAAACTTCCAAACATTTTCAATGTAAAAAATTTCCTAATTCTCGATGCCAAGAAAGGTTTGGACCCATGTGTCAGTTTTGATAAACCAATGTATTAGTTTTGATAAACCACTCCCTCCTTTTGTGAGAGTATTTCTCACCGCCTCGTGTGAGTAGTCCTCAATTCCATCAATCTGCGTCGCCGCCGTCCCTAGGTGTTGCTAGGGTAGGTGGCAGTCCTATGCCTCTCTTGTCTCTTCTTCCTTTCTTTGCTTTTCTGGTAGCTTGCCATTTTTCCCGTACTTGCCTTTCAAGATCTTCTCCTCCCTTTTCTCTTTTGGCCTTTAATCTTACCATTTTGAGCTCTAATTCCCAATCCTCCTTTTCCTCCATCCTCCCCAACCCATTCCCCTTCAACATCTCTGTCATCCCCTTCTATCTTTTCTTGTTCAATCCTCAATTCTGTTCGGGTACCATCTTTATTTTCCGTGATTTGTCACGGATCTACGGGAGGGTGTGTAGAATTTTAGCTTGGGTGTTTGCACCACCATCCTTGTTGGCCCTTGTTGGTCCTTCCCGATGTTCGCCTTTATTGGCGTTGTTGCTTGTGGGTTCTGTCTTCCTGCGTGCTTCTTTGGTTTCGTGGTTGCGGTACTTGAGATGGTCCTTGGAGGATGTGGCGACTTTGTTCTTCACCACTTTTGGAGTTCTTGATGGCGTGATCCAAGGTGCTCGTGGGAGGCATCAGATTGTGAAGTTCATTTTACAGTTTCTGGTGATCGCAACGGCGATTACAGCTGCAGGAATAGTAGTTTTTTTAGGTTGTCCTTTATTGTTGTTTTATGTGGGCTGGGCTCCAAGGCTTGCCTTGAGGCTTTGTTTTTTGTATGTTTGTGGCCTTTTCTTTTGTTGTAGTTAACTTGTGTGTGGGCCTTTATTGTACTTGTTTTCTTTGGTAATGAAATTTACCATTTGACAAAAAAAAAAAAAAATTAAAAATAAAGGTTTGGACCCAAATTAAATAGTTCGGGCTGGCCAAGGCCCAACGTTCTATTTAAAACGTAAATTGTTGTTGGGTATTTGTTTTATACAGGAATGAACAGTGGCGACCCAAATGATTTGAAAGTGCTTTTGGCAGGGCAAAGATGGCCAACAAAAATGACCTGTTTCACACTGAGGAAGTCTTAACTCATTCAAAGTTCTACAGTGAAATGCACTTTTCCATAGCAAAATCTGTAAATTTGAGAAGATCAAAGCTTAAGTATCCAAGTGGAAGCTCATCCTCTGACAAACACCACATTAACAATTTGGATGGAGGAGAATGAACTGAATTTGAAAGGTTTAATTATGAAGAAAGAAAGCTTGTATAAAAGACAGCAAAGGAATTGGAGAAAATTACACTCAGCTCAAGCAAAAAAAACCTTCTTAAAAGCTTTGTAGCCTACTTTTCAATTATTCCCTTTGTACTTTGAACATTCCCTTGTATTTATAGCTCTGCTACTTCCTTTGTAGTATCGATTTTCTTTATAAAACCCCTTTACTAGTGCATTGCCCGCAACTGCAAGAATTTGCCCGACAGGAGAACAAATAGCTAGAGAGAAGGTCGGAGTCTCGAGGAGATGGCTTGGTTGTTTGGGAAGGTTCTGGCTAAGAGAGAGATTTATATTGAGATCTAATCTCAAGTCAAAACAGCCACATATTTCAAATACATATAATATACATATATATATAAAAACATATGTGTGTATATATATATATATATTATAATTATATTCGGTGCGGTTTGGTATCACCAAACAAATATCGATGTGGTCCTGATCTCTGTATGAAGATTCGATAATTGTTCGATTTCGGATGCTGAATGGTTTGGTATTACTCGGTTTAGTTTTTTTTTTTTTTTTTGAGTCGGTTCAGTACGGTTCAGGTAGGATTCCGTTTTTTAGATTTCTTTTTCCAACCCTAGTTTTCTTGGACCACATTTGAATGACGAAACGCTTCAAGATATTGCAAGGGGAAAAAGAGATTCTTGGATCAATCAATACAAGGATGGGTAGTGCTATTCGCACACCCATTTTTACTTCTCACACACTCATTTCAATTTTTTCAACCTTTGAATCTAATGAATTGAAGATCAATGAAAAAAAATTAACAAAGATGTTTGAATAAAACTTATCCTGAAGTGGTCGAAAACAAAAATGGCGCACACATTGTTTTTCAACCCCAAAAACTGGGCCGGGCCATCCCATCCAGTTTACCACGTAGATCCGTGCGTGGTTGCAAGTGTCCGGGTTGTAAAACTTAGGTTGACATGGCCATGTTTTGGAACTTTTTTTGTCTAGTTTGTAATTAGAGGGTGGGATTTTCGTACATACACATTTGGGGTTGGGGCAGCCTAACTTTCTCACCTTTACTGGGTATTACTTTTCTCTTTGCTTTTATATTTCTGATAAATCGAAATTTTAGTACAGTAAATATTTTGTCTTTGTCGTATAAAGTTTGCGTTTACAATTTCAATTTCTCAATTACATGCTATGATATTCCTTTGCTCATACTTTTGTACTAATCATGTGCGCTTACTCTTCATATGACAAAGATTTCGAAGCACTGCTTTCTTTTCTTCTTATGAATATTCAGGGACCATGTTTTGTTAAATATGCTAAACTGAAACCTTGATCATTATTTTTCCCCTTTTCATAAAAGTAATTTTAGATAGGTTGGCGGTGTCTCAATATGGTAATATATAGGGGATGGAAAAATATTACGTGAGCTAGATCACTTGTTTCCTATCAAGGTCTGGATGAATTAGAACTGAATGGTAAGATGGCGGGGGTTGATGCACACTCTGGCTGTCTACCTCCAACGCAATTTGTCGAGAAGGAGAAAAAGCAAATTCATATATGTCAATCCATATCCTCAAATCCCATGTTATTTCTAGCCCAACCAGGGATTTCAACCACGAAACACACATTTAATTTCACTTAAGAGTTCAGCCCAGAAGCTGTATCACACTTTAATTTACAACCAGAGAGCTCACCATGTAAAATTTCTCCTTTCTGAGGAAGAAACCGTAAATCAGTACACCCAATACTTAAATACCATTGTCATTGCCACTTCTCAATCCACAATCATGAGATTGTACAAAATAGAAGGAAGAGCCAAGTCGAGTAAGAGATCAGGTGATAAATTTGTATAAAACGATGAGATCAGAATAAAATTGTGAGGTGTTACAACCTGTCCCTGATTTTAAGTATTTTAATCTTGAGGGTGTGAAATGACCAAAATACCCCTCAAAGGTTGTGTGTTGATTTTCGTAGACCTAACATTCGTGACACGTATGAGTTATATTTTAGTGTATTCTTATAGTACTCATTGTTGTGATCTTCCTCTTCTTCTTTTTCCCGATTCCCTCTCTTCTTTTCCTCTCACGCTTTCTTCCTTCCCGGAGCCACACACAACCATCACAGTTATTCCCAGCGAGTTTAACCCCATAGAAACCACCATCTTCGTCATCTCCAGCTCACCATGAGTTCAAAGACCCCGTTCTTGCTGGAAAACATGAAGCCTAGCCTCAAACCCTCGACTCCGACAGTGCTCGCGAAATTTTGACAAGGTTCTCTCGTTTGAAGCGTAGATGTGAGCAGTTCCAGAGGCCCTAGAGGACAGTCCCAGCTAGAGGAAGACTTCATTGATGACCATATTTAGTAGTCATAACAGTAATCACATCCGGCGTCGAGGTACATTCCAGCAGCTCTGACATATTCTTACTGAGTATGGTATTTACTCAACTTATTCATATATAAGACTTGTATTTGGGTAATTACGCTTAGAATTCTTTCTCATGCATGTAGTAGAGGTCTGAGACCTATTATGTGAGGCCCTTGGGGGATGTGTTGGAATAAATATGGTAATTTGCAGGTGTTTTAATTTGGGCTTATCCCTATTTTACGAACATTCTGTCAAATTTTCGGTAGGTTTTTTAATAGTTGATAACTTTCATTATGACTTCATGCATATCATTGTTTCGTCACCCATATAGGTGATGGCTAGCACACTTCGGTTTTGGTGTCCACTGGACATCGAGGTCGGGATGTGTCACAACTAGTGTAGTAGTTAGGGTTAGTGTAAAACATAAATATGTTTAGTTGTTCGGTTCAGTCCACTGTCCTAACTTTCGAACTTTAAACCAAACCATTATAATTCGATTCGGTTTGGTCTCTAATTTTATTCATTTTTTTCTCGGTTCAGTATGTTTTATGCTTCTTATCATTTCATACCACTGAAATATATAGTTTACCTTTATTATTCAAACTAGGTTATCCGAACTCATGTTCCTTTTTTTTTTGGCCTGAAAAGATTTTTTTTTGGGGTGGGTGGGTGGAAAACAGATACAAAAAAGCTCAGCCCAATTAAATAAACTAAAACGGGAATCCAAATCCCTAATTTTCGACTGCAAAAAGTAGCGTTCGTCACCGTCACCGCCACGAAAGTCTTGCCAGCAGCAACCTAGATAAAACGACTGAGTGGTGAAAACAAACAAGACATTGCCACACAAAAGTACCAAACGTGCAATCAGAAGCACACCACATCCAGATTTCTTCACCAAAGACGCAGAACCAAAAGATAGTCACTAGATCCAAATCTCATTCATGAATCGTAGTAAATATATACAAACACAATAACACATGGATATAAGGTGGGGCTAATGGGGTATGTAAAAATACCCTTACTTTGGCTGAAGCCACAGTACACCTGGCCTCGATGGAAATCCGGCAAGCCGTTTTCGGGGGAAGAGGGAAGGGGGATAGTGAGGGAGGGAAATAAAGTTGGCAACCATATTCGGCCTGAAGTTTGTAGATCAAAGCAAAGGATGGGGTGGGGATGGTTTATAGGGAAGGGAGGCAGAGAGGAAAAGTGAGGGGAGATGGAGTTTTGGGTTTGGAAAAGAACAGCCAGAGGAGACGGAGGGGTGGAGAAGAGGGACATGAAGTTCAAAAGTGAGACAAACTCACGGGAAAATTTGAGACAAAACTCAAGGAAACTGAGAAAAATCTCAGGGGAAAAATGAAAAAAAAAAAGAGAAAAGAGGATCAAGTGAAAGAAGAAAAAAGAAGAACAAGGAACTTGGACAAGGATAGCTACTGACACCAAAGTCAAAGGCTGAAACCGACGGCAAAAGAGTTTGCAACGTTGAGAAACCAGAGAAAGCGAGAGTCTCACGCGTTTTGTCTTTACTCTTGTCCGATTTTGAATTTCCTTGCAAAGCACTTTGTTGGTTTATAATGCTTTCCAATTACAGCTAATATTGACTTGACTTTTCAAATGTTTGAAACTTGTCCCTACGCCGAGTTGACCCACCAAGTAAATCGATTTCTTTTCGGAGGTTGGAAACTTGTCCTTAGGTAAACTTGAACCCCCCCAACCAAATTGATTTCTGCCTCCTTGAAACGGTGCTGCCAGCTTGACTTGGTGACATTGTTGGGATGAGGAGTCAACTTGATATCCTTTCCAACACAAACTTCTCTGTTTCTTTGATAACTTTTGGCCTCTGTTGGAATATTAATTCTAATGTAGCTTGTACATCGGGGAGATTAAGCCTAACTCTCCACAATACTAAATAAATTATGATCTTCAGTGGTGGCTGTTGTTAGACAGGGCATCACACAAGAAGATTTATTTTTTTTCAAACAGAATTGATAAGAGATTTACATGTAGTATTTCATGTTTTTTTATAGAATGATTACATTAGTGGATTAAATAGTTAGTTATTACGGGAAACAGAAATTAAAAGAGCTCAAATTCACATCATAGTACATAGACAAATTTACATAAAGTACTACATACCTCTTTGGCTAAAGTTCATGGACACGTATAATTCTTCGTACTTGTCACTTGAAAAACAATCTCACTTATTTGGATAATATTATAATACTTGTTTAGTACATTTTTTTGTTGTTACAATGGCGAGAATGAAAATTGACATATTTGAAGCTAGTATGCGTGAATTAGCCATGTCTGTGTAACTGTGTTTATGAATATTTCTCAGCAATATCTTGGAGATGGAAGAACAACTCCACGGGTTTTGATAGCATAACCATGTGATCGGAACCGTTTATCACTTTCACTTCATTTGGCGGATTGTTTTTTATCATGTAATTTTGCACATCCAATACTATCGCATGGTCTTGGCCGGACACAATGAATACTCTAGGAACTGCTCTATATTTCTCTTCCGTGAGCTTTATTACATCATAATTGTAGCGAGGAATAAATCTCACCAACGATAACGCTAGGGTTAAATCCTGCACATTATATAAATCACCAATCAATAGGGTTAAGAGAGCACGGTAGGGTTCTTATCTATTGCAGCGGACACACTTTAAGTTTACGACTTACCTGTGGTGGTGAGCGCTGGTACAAGCTTGTCGCCATGACCTTAGGCCCAAAGAGAAAGGAGGTTGCGGGGTTGTTGGTGCCGTTATCATATCTGAATTGAGAGTCAAGATAATCTAATCTTTTCCTAATCTATACATTTTTCAGAAAAGTATTTGTTAGTTACCTTTATAAATCTCATTCAGTAGGATTCGGAGTAACAACGAACAAGATATGTCTAAAATAAGTTTATTGAAGGGATCTATTGTAGGGCCTAATTCCCAATATATTTCAACGATCAAATTGTCTATCTTTAAGGTCTTCCCTCAAAATTTATCTTAAAAAAAATCACTCAAATCTAAAATTATATTTCAATGATCAAATTGTCTATCTTTCATTAAAGAATTGTATTCATTTATTTTCCTCACCATAATTTGATTGACTTCTTAATGGTTTTGATTTTATTTAATTTTTTTATAAGGATGATATATGAATTATGAACTAAAATATAGACGATTTGGATTATTGAAAAAAAAATTATATAATGGAGAACACAAAGTGTCTCTCATATAAGTTTCTTGAGGGCACCCTTAACAGAGATAGATATTGTTATGCCATAATTATTCATCACATTTCCTGATTCACAAGATACGATAAACAAGGTATAACATATAATCAATTTCAACTCATAGTAGTAAAGCACTACAAAAAAGACAAATAGTGCAACTCAATCTATGTGTGTATGAAATTCATTACCTCTTGATTTATAGTTGAGAAATTGAGAGTAGGACCAGACATGACCCCTGTGACATATACTGCGGCAGCAATTTTACGAGGGAACCTCTCCATGAAAATAGATATGACGGCTCCACCAAAGCTGTGAGCCACAAGGATAACCTTTTCATTTGGTGGTAGAGACACCATGAGCTTTGTCAAAGGCTCGACGTATTCCGATAACGAAGGGAGTTGCTGTACCTGGATCGGGTTGATCCCGGATGCTCCCAAGTCTAGAGCCGTGACATTGTGACCTGAGTTCTTCAGAAGAGTCGCCACCTTGTACCAGCTCCATGCTCCATGACAAGCTCCATGTATCAACACAAAATGTTTTGGACTTTGAGTTTGGTTGTGTATGTTGGAGGGTGGGGATGGGGCTGAGGTGCTACCTTTTGCTAAGCAAATAAATAAAAGGAAAATCGCAAGGAGCTTCTCTGTCATGTTCTCCATTTTCTGTATCACTAATGTTCAATTTCCTTGGTTTGCATCTTTCATCTTACTTTTATATGTAGAATTCGATCAGAAAACAAATAATTGACTCAAAAGTCAAAAATCTCGATTAAACAACTCGTCATTGACTCAAAAGTCAAAAGTCAAAAGCATTAAGTTGAAAAGTATTCCTTTTTTTCTTTTTCTTTTTCTTTTTCTTTTTCTTTTTGTGTCAAAGTTGAAATGTATTCCCAACTCCAATTTGCAAGAAGACTCTTTCCGGAATCCAATTTTTCTCCCGAAACTACCCATCTACCTTCAGCCCTCCCTACCCCTTCGTATCTGTTTCTCTTTGACCAGTTTGCCGACTGGCTTGCACATCGTCCAGCGGCGTTGACTGGCCTCAAGTTGCAGTGTTCGGGATGACTTTTTCGAGGATGAGTTTCGAAGCCGGAGTTGTTGAAGAATGGGTTGTTGTTGGCCAATACCGGATCTGAAACCCATTTGGTGCGACATCTGACATTAGAACGACACTCCGGCATCTGGAATTGAAGCTGCGTGGTGGTGTATCTACTGCTATGGTGGTTATGGGGTGTATGGCGGTGGCTGTGTGGTTGGAGAGAGAGAGAGAGGCGGTGCAGGTTTCACAAGAATGAAAATACAAATTTGGGATGGGGAAGAATGAAAATAGGAAAGGGGGATGGGGAAAATTAATAATAAATCGTATGAAAAAAAATATTAAATCGTATGAAAAAAAATATTAAATCTTTCTCACAAGGAAATACATCATTTTCGGATCTCTTTCACTAAATACATCAATCCAGATCCTTGAAATTTGATCTATAATAACTTTAGCTGTTGAACCAAATTTCAAGAACCCTAATTGGTGGAGTTAGTGGATTTAGTGGAAATGATCCAAAGATGATCCCTTTCCTTCTAACAAAGCTTTAAAAAATATAAAAGAACTAAGTTAGTAAATTATACTAAAAATACAAAAAGATAAATCACTTGGATTAGGGGTATTTAATAATTCGATTAGTTTTCGTTTCAATTCATGTGTTTTAGTAAAAAACTTATATAGATAAATACGATTTCTACTTCAATTCTAAAAAATTTTAGTAAACGGATTATGTAAGATCTCACATCGCCTAGGGGAGTGGATCATGTAAGCCTTTTATGTATATTCTCATCTCTACTTAGCACGAGGCCTTTTGGGAATTCACTGGCTTCGAGTTTCATCGAAACTTTGAAGTTAAGCGAGTTTGTGCGAGAGCAATCGCATGATGGGTAACCCATTGGGAAGCTCTCGTGTGAGTTCCCAGAAACAAAACCGTAAGGGCGTGGTCGAGGCCCAAAGTGAACAATATCGTGTTACGGCAGACTTGAGCCGGGGATGTGGTAGGGGCCCAGACCGGGATGTGACAATTTGGTATCAGAGCCAATCTCTGGCTGGGAGTGTGCCGACAAGGATGTCATGCTCCTAAGGGCGGTGGATTGTAAGATCCCACATCGCCTAGGGGAGTGGATCATATAAGCCTTATATGTATATTCCCATCTCTACCTAGCATGAGGCCTTTTGGAAACTCACTGGCTTCGGGTTTCATCAGAACTCCGAAGTTAAGCGAGTTCGTGCGAAAGCAATCCCATGATGGGTGATCTACTGGGAAGTTCTCGTGTGAGTTCCCAGAAACAAAATCGTGAGAGCGTGGTCGGGGCCCAAAGCGGATAATATCGTGTTACGGTGGAGTCAAGCTTCGGATATGATGGGGGCCCGGGCCGGGATGTGATAATTTGGTATCAGAGTCAATCCCTGGCTGGGAGTGTGCCGACTAGGATGTTGTGCCCCTAAGGGAGGTGGATTGTAAGATCCCACATTGCCTAAGGGAGTGGATCCTATAAGCCTTATATGTATATTCTCATCTCTACCTAGCACGAGGCTTTTTGAGAACTCATTGGCTTCGGGTTCCATCGGAACTTCGAAGTTAAGCAAGTTCACACGAGAGCAATCCCATGATGGGTGACCTACTGGAAGTTCTTACGTGAGTTCCCAAAAACAAAACCGTGAGGGCGTGGTCGGGGCCCAAAGCGAACAATATCATGTTACGACGGAGTCGAGCCCGGGATGTGATGGGGGCTTGGGCCGGGATGTGACAGATTCAACATGATTCTGAATTCACCTCAATTCAATTTCTCAATTCTCTCGTTCTCATTACAGATTGGTACATGAGACATAATATTATCTTCACTTAAACACTTGTGTAATTAATAAGTGTGAACATTTTCTATAAAAAAAACTTGAATATAATTTAAAATAAAAGTAATACAAGTTGTGATTTTTCTTGTTTTTTTATAACATTCCTCGTACATGAACTCCACTGCATTGAATTATATGCAACGAAAATGAAGTATGTTGATGTACAAAATCGGAGGTCTTGGAACAACATAAATCCGACCGTGAATCTGCAAGAAAGTAAAGAACACAAGATGTATTGTGGTTCACCCCAATGTTTGGGCTACGTCTACACTGATATTGTATTTCTCTATTTGTGAGAGGATTGTGAGGGAGAGATAGCTAGAATATGAGAGTGAGGCTTTTCTCTGAATCTCAGAGCTTGAGGATTGTGAGGGTGAGGAAACCCCTTTATAGACTAACGGCTCCTTTCTTTTTTACATATTTACCCCTTCATTTATTACATAATTACATTTGAGTCCCCCGAGTATTTATACGAGATCTAAATACGGAGACTCTAAGTATGGTACAAACAGTAGTCCCCCAAGTCTTCAATCAAAAGAGTCTTTTGGCTGGAGACTTGCAATTCAGTCCATGTGTGGGCTGCAGTAACTAGATGTCGTCTAGAACTGAATACTTGATATGAGGCGGTGCTCAATGTGAAATGATGCTCAATTAGAAGTAGCACATGTTGCGAGACTGCGCGGCTTGTGGCTTATGTTGCCTTGGTTGGCTCGGCTTGTGGCGTTAAAGGTGAGAGGGTCCCTTTTATAGAATAAGGGTTCGCTCCTCAGTACATAAATAATGGGTGCTCTCTAATGATGGTGAAGGAGTCCCTTTTATAGAATAAAGGCTCGCTCCTCAATACATAAGTGATGGGCTAGAGTTAATGCTCGCGGCAAGGTGATTGCTCAGCAGGTGGCGATGCTCTCTAATGATGGTGAGGGAGTGATGCTCGCGGTGAGGCGGTTGCTCAGCAGACGGCGATGCTCTCTAATGATGGTGAGGGAGTCCCTTTTATAAAATAAGGGTTCGCTCATCAGTACATAAATAATGGGCTAGAGTCTCCCAAGTATTTTTCATGAGGTCCAGTTGTGGAAGCCCAATATATGGTACATAGTGTAGTCCACCAAGTCTTCAGTTAATAGAGGTTGTTAGCTGGAGACTTGAAATTCAATCCATGTATGAGACGAAGTGGCATTGTTAGGAGGCGGTATTTGTATACCCTGCACTGAAGCTTTGTAGGTGAAGCTTTGCAAGTGAAGCTTTGAAGCTGGAGTTTTTATAAATGAAGCTTTTTGAAGCTAGAGCTCTGTAAATGAAGCTTTCGAAACTGATTGACATGAGTAATGCTCATGAATGTTTATGCTAATTAACATGAGTGATGCTTATGGGTGTTGACATGAGTGATGCTCATGAATGTTGACATGAATGATGGTCATGAATGTTTATGTATGATTGACATGAGTGTTGCTAATAAATGTTTATGTATGATTGACATGAGTGATGCTCATGTATAATTTTGGAGTACTAGACATACTTTTGATCACCTAGTGGGTGATAATAGTGGCAAGTTGCCGAATAATTTTAGAGTATTAGGCGTACTTTTGATCACCTGGTTGGTGATAATAATGGTAGGGTGCCGAATAAATTTGGAGTACTGGACATACTTTTGATCACCTGGTTGGTGATAATAACGGCCGGCTACCGAATAATTTTTTTGTAGTACTGGACGTACTTTTGATCATCTTGTTGGTGATAATAGCGGCCTGCCGAATAATTTTTTGTAGTACTGGACGTACTTTTGATCACCTGGTTGGTGATAATAGAGAGCCTAGCTCTTTTGGGCATATGGGGCTTTGCCCTTCACATAACATTCCAGCCCATTATTTTAGATTTGCTGGTTTTTTTTTAATTTTTTTTTTTTATGATTACCCTCTGATGGGGTTATACATAGTCTCCGAAAGATAAGAAAAATAAATTACATCATTAAAAAATAAATAAAGCAGTGGTTGGGGAACTACTCTCCCCTTCATGATGAAAGTTTCATCTTTTTCAGCATGTTGATGGACATCTTCTTGTCTAACAGAAAATGGAGACGGGGAACCTTGGTGAGCATCTTCTTATCTTTAATCATGTTATCCCGTGGGATAGTGGAATAGTGGAGCATATTAAAAATGCATCTTTGTAAAAAGCATCTTTGGCTTTTTCTTTGACTCATCACGACTGCTTTTGTTTCCCACTCCATTTCCTACAACTTTCAAAACGTCAAGGCTGGCAGAGCCTATCTGCAGACTTGCTTTTGCTTTTTTCTTTTCACTTTTGTGGGAGTGGTTGAGCTGTCTGATGGTTTGCAATGTTCTCTGAGACTGATCGAGTAGTGGGTTGTTTCATCATCTCTAATGGCTTAGGGAAGTAATAATGATAAAGCAAAATAATAAAGAAAAAAGAAAAAAGGTCTCATCTTTTTTTTTCAGATATTTGAGAACGAATAATGCTCTTTGGTATCGTCACCGCGTGCTCTCCAACTAGATCTGCGCCCATGGATGCTTTCGGGATGCTTCTTATGTGTAAAAAGCTTTCTGGCCATGTTGCCCTGGTTGAAATAAAAAAGGTGCGATAAGCCTCTCATGCAGCCACTGGATTTACAAGAAGGATGTTATTCCTTTTTCCACTTCTCTATATCTCACCCCATTCGTACCCGAATCAAACGCCTTTTATCCACCGAAAAACATGGTGACACCGCAACAAACCGGATATAACCTGGGATTCAGACGAGAGGGAGTGCGTTTGGATAGGAAGATGAAGTGTCTGGAGACCGCAATCTGGAGAGGAATGAGAGAGCTAGAGAAGCTCTCTGCGGCAGTCACGAAGTCAAATCCCCAATTGGGTTTTGCTTCCGAAGACGATTCCGGATCCGGGTCAGAAACCGAGTCCGGTAACCACTCGCCGTCAGCTTCATACTTCACCGTTAAGCCAATCGTCTCCAAGCCCGCGAACAAAGCCCGCGAACAACACTGTTATGCCCAGCAAAAAGACTGCTTCGACAAAGCCTGATGCCGCGCCCAGTTCCAGGTCAAAGCGACCAGCAGAGACTGAGCCCAGCCCAAACAATTCCAAGAAAGGTGTGGCGACGAGTTCGAATGTGGCCCCATTCCTTGAGTTCATCAAGAATGATTTGCAGGTTGATTTGAGCACCGACCAATTAGTTGAGAAGTTGACTTGATAAGATCAGGAGATTGAATAAGAAGCATTAGGCTGGAGAGGATGACGAGGACCCGGTGTTTTCGTAGCCCCATGGGCTTAAATGCTTTGAGTTGTGCAAAAGGATTTGGGGTTCTGAGGTTTAAAAAAGTGAGCTTTGTAGACTGAAGAGAGAGAGAAAAAGAGTTTGTGGTGTTTCGTTTACCCATTTCTAGGTTTCTAGAGAGAGAAAGATGGGACTGAGATTTTGGTTTGGTGTTTCTGCAGATTCACGGTGATAGTGTGAGATTTGATGAAGAAATGAAAGAGAACCGACATTGTTTTTTGTGTCGATTCCCATGGACGGCGCCAAATCTTGATGCATAAAACCTGAGGTCTTGGAACAATGTAAATCCGACCGTGAATCTGCAAGAAAGTAAAGAACACAAAATGTATCATGGTTCACCCCAATTTTTGGGCTACGTCCACACTGATATTGTATTTCTCTGTTTATGAGAGGATTGTGAGGGAGAGATAACTAGAATATGAGAGTGAGGCTTTGCTCTGAATCTCAGAGCTTGAGGATTGTGAGGGTGATGAGGCCCTTTTATAGACTAAGGGCTCCTCCCCTTTTTACATATTTGCCCCTTCATTTATTACATAATTACATTTGAGTCCCCCGAGTATTTATACGATATCTAAATATGGATGCCCTAAGAATGGTACAAACAAAGTAAAAAAGCCCAATGGTTATGTCATGCTCAGCAAAACCTAAAGGGAGAAAGAGTAGCTTAGGACCTAAGGTTTCAAACCTTACAATTGCTAGGATGGACAAAATCCTTGGTATTGGTCAGCACAAGAACTTACAACAGTAAGTGATAAATGAACTTGTTGATGCACAAAATTGGTGAGGACTGTGGTACAACAGAAAGTGTTAAGTTTGTGACCTTCGCTAGATTGCTCCGGTCGCTAGTGTAGATAAGTATGTAAATAGATAGGGACAGGGAAGCAAACACAAGATGTAAGTGGTTCACCCAGATTGGCTACGTCTACGGAGTAGAGGAGTTCTCATTAATTGTGAAGGGTTTACACAAGTACATAGGTTCAAGCTCTCCTTTAGTGAGTACTAATGAATGATTTAGTACAAATGACATTAAGAAATATTGTGGGAGAATGATCTCCTTTTATAGATGAAAGTTTCTAGCTTTGTTCTGACATTGACACATGTCGTGTTGTGATTAGCTTCCGATGTTGATACGTGTCGCGCTATGATTGGCTTCTGATGTCGACACGTGTCGCACTGTGATTGGCATTATGGTTGGAGGGAAACTCTTCTGGGTCCTTGACGGTATAATGTTGACCGATGCTCGATAGTTTCGGGATTGGTCAAGTATGGTACAAACAGTGCTCCCCTAAGTTCCCGAGTAAGGGAAGCTCCTCGGTTGGGGACTTGCAAAATCCAAGCCGCTGAGTAATCACGAAACTTCTAAGTACCGAAGTGTGGTATCGTCTTCACTTGCCTTATCTGTCTCATAGGTAGATATGGCATCTTCTCTGGAAGTACTCTTTCTCCATCCAAGGGTGGTATCTTTAAACGGTGGAAATGAATAAGGTAATGTATAATTTCAGTTGAAGCTTACTTGTAGTTTCAGACTTAGTCAAACGCGATACAAACCAATGTAGTAGGAGTCCCCCAAGTCGTCGAGCTAAGAGATCTGCCAAAAGAGGTGACAGACAAGGTAAGCAATCAGAGCTCCAAGAAATCAGTCCTAGATGAGAAGTTTGATTTCGAGTTCCAGCTGATTGTTCTCATTCTCCCTATCTTGTAGGTAGCATGAAGGATAAAGAGAAGAAAAAGGAGAAGAAATGATATGAGATACTTTAACTTTTGAATAAGTAACTTTCCACAGGCTTATTCTTGAACTGGGCTGGAGGGTTTTCTGGTTTCCTTCAGAGTATAAGGCCGACTCAAGAATTTGAAGGTCAAAACAAGTCCATCAAATCAAGAGTGCGTTCGACCTTGATGATATGAGATACTTTTATTGTTGACAAAGTAATAGATGAATCGACGAATGTTTTGTTGCACTTGTCTCCACATGCTTTCTTGTATCCTTCTCACTTGCCCTATATGTTCTTCAGGCAAGTGTGGTATCTTTTCTGGAATCATAAGATGTTGACAATGAGTACTCGAGAGCAATGTCAGGTAAGTAATCAGGTAAGGAGTTCCAGGTAGTCAGTTCCTGACTGGAAGCTTGATTCTGAATGCTGACTGATTGCTCTCTTTCTCCTTGTCTTACAGGTAAGAATAAGGCTAAAGGAAAAGACAGGGAAAAAACATGATATAGGATACTTTTGCTTTTGAAGAAGTAACTTTCCACAGGCTTATTCTTGAACTGGGTTGGAGGGTTTTCTGGTTTCCTCCAGAGTATAAGGCCGACTCAAGAATTTGAGGGTCAAAGCAAGTCCATCAAATTAAGAGTGCGTTCGACATTGATGAATGAGATACGTTTGCTGTTAACAAAGTAATAGATGAATTGGCCCGTGTTCCGTTACGCTTGTCTCCACATGCTTCCTTGTATCCTTCTCACTTGCCCTATCTGTTCTTCAGGCAAGTGTGGTATCTTTTCTGGAAGCATAAAATGTACGTGGTTCACCCAGATTGGCTACGTCCACGGAGTAGAGGAGTTCTCATTAATTGTGAAGGGTTTACACAAGTACATAGGTTCAAACTCTCCTTTAGTGAGTACTAGTGAATGATTTAGTACAAATGACATTAGGAAATATTGTGGGAGAATGATCTCCTTTTATAGAGGAGAGTTTCTAGCTTTGTTCTGACATTGACACGTGTTGTGTTATGATTGGCCTCATGGTTGGAGGGAAACTCTTCTGGGTCCTTGATGGTATAATGCTGACTGGTGCTCGATAGTTTCGGGATTGGTTAAGTATGGTACAAACAGAACTCACAACAGTAAGTGATAAATGAACTCTTAGGTGGAATTTCTATTGTATTTCTTTTCTTCATATTTTATATTTCAAAAATTTTACAATTTGATGATTATAAAATGCTCCGAAACAATATAATTTTTTTTTTAAATTAGGCAAGCAAAGAGAATTTATCACTAATAAGTCTGTCGTACATATCTCGGTAAGATAATGGGATCCTTGTGATTATATGATATGGGGTCCATGACCAAGGTCTAGTTAGTCCTTCTAAATATTTCTGTTAACAAGACTGATATTTGCTGATTTTGCTCTCAATAGGAGTTTGCGATCGGTGGCACGTAGCTGCATAAATAATTAGATCCACTGTTTCAAAACCGCTATTGTGAAGCCCAAACTAATCCCAAATGTCTTGTACACAATGTGTGGTCTTTTTCTTGAAAAAGACATTATTGCCTCATTAAATGGGCATGATTCACAAACATTCTCACACGCAGTTCAACATCTATGGAGGATCGAGCAATTGATTACGACAATCACCAAGTTCCCTTGCTCGTGGCATGGAAAAGTCAAAGGCATTAACCAAATTCTATTTTTAATACATTCCCAATTGAATATGAACTCAAACAAGTAAGGAATCTTCATCACTATCAATCAAGAATGCTATAAGTATCTCCTAAATAATGTCTTGGAATAATTGTTTCCTCATCCATCCTACGGCTGTCTCACTTTAGCCAATAAAAACCTTGCAACGTACAAGGCAAAACACTACACTTAGGCTAGTCACCTCCCTATAAATACTTTATTGCCACCAACTTTTGGTAAAGCTTTTGCCACACAAACAAGCCCTAAACACTCACTTTTTTCAAAGCTACTGACTTAAGCATCGAAGATCCATTGACCAACTCCTTAATCTCTTGGATATGTGTGGCTTTGGCCATGATCAAATGTGTTGATTGTTTTATAGGTACAAATTTGTCAAGACCGGTGGATTCTTACTGCCACAAATTGGTGCCTTAATTGAGAACCCAATTTAACGCTTGAAGAAAGCTCTCACATTTACTCTTCGAATTTCCTGTTGTGTAGATTTTCTCACACGTTCCTACTCTTAGAATTTCTTTTGTAAGTTCTTTAAATAGCCTTAGGAGAAAGATACAATGGCGGGAAGTTCCTAAACCACAACAAACAGAATCTCATACTTTTAAAGATTCAGACTGGATGGTGGAGATTACGATGTGGTCTCATGGTGTTAGAATACTTCTTAGTTAACACGCAAGGACATAGTATATTCTAATATCCCTGATTATCAAATAATCATTTAGATAGGTATACCACATCTACTCGAATTGTTTCAATCCATAAAGTGAATGCCTAAAACGAGTTGAGAGAGTGCTCTGTTGACACACCCCGACCGAAGTTGAGACATGCTGGCCGTCACGTAAGGGTGACGTAGCCAAGTGCGCAACAGAAGTGATGATAATAATAAGAAAATACGAATAAATAAAAAACCAAAACTAAACTTATCTAACCAAAGATAATATCTAAGTATGTGAAAGTGACCAAGTATAAGTTATACACATATCAGAGCATAGGTAAAACGAAGGTGCAATCGAACTAAGTACTAATTATACAAACAGGGAGAAGATCCCTACTTATCTAGTAGAACATCAGAACTGCCAAGTAGTCATTGTGAGCCACCAAAGATGAAAAGCTACCTAGAACCTGGAAGGGTGCAAAATAGAAGGGTGAGTGGGCAAAACAAAACTTTAGAAAACACATTTCTCTTTCTAAAAGTAATAACCCCTCACTGTAAAACCCGTATAGCTCCTAGAAAATAATACTACATAGGTACAAAAACCAATAACAAGAGTAGCAAAAACTGAAGTATGCCATGTCATAATATCTCAGCAATAATAAATGTAAGCCAGGTGTGAAATCAGTCTAAACTAGCATCGCAGTCGAAGTCACCTAACGTGACTTGTACGACTGGATCTATAGCTCATCAATCTAGGCTAGCACACGAGTCGGAGTCACCTAGTGTGACCTGTACGACATGTTGGGTATAAATATGTATGCTCAAGTGGTATGATCACATGAAAGCTGTGCGATAAATTGCATGTTACTTACGAGTCGGAACCACCTATTGTGGTATGCATGACAGGCTGGCACCAAACTTAGATCCAAGGTAAGCGTGCTGTGCGGTAGATGAACAATCACGTGAAGGCTGGCTCTGGCCCTGAGCATGAGCACTAGTACCGGGGTGTAGCCATGATAAGCTCTAACTAAATGTATGCATACCAATGCAATTACAACCCATTCAATCACATAATACTCACATGAAGCTTACCCGAGTCTCCGCAGCATCACACAATACAATTCACAAGTGTAACAATACATTATTTAAAATGCAACTCATTTACGACATGGTATTCAAAGCACAAATCATTTAAATAAAAAAACGTTCTGGAAACCGTAACATATATATATATATATATATATATATATATATATATAAAGCAAATGCCCACTCACTGATAAGTAGCAGGATCGTAGCCCCTAGCCTTGCTTGTCCACGTTCGTCCTCGGGGTACGTCTCACCAACATGCAAAATAACTAATTTAACATTAATTTGATAGCACATAAACAAAGTCTAGGTTTAATTTCTCATATGTTGCTCAAATGGGGTGTTTGAATATACCAATGCAATCTACTCGACAACATGAACACCCTCATATTTTTAGAATTTTTTTTAACACTGGACGTGCCCTTACACGCAGGCTAAGCGTAGGCACGTGCTGTTTGTGTGACTGACGCCGTTAGGAATATTCCGTCAGTTTGATAGAATATTCCAATAAATGTAACTGACGGTACCTGACGCCGTTACAATATTCCGTTAAATTTAACAGAATATTCTCTTTCTTCTCCGATCACTCCATCGGTCTCCCCTGTACACTGCCGTCTACACTCGCCGATGTCTGGAAAATTTTCTAAAGCTTATAACTTTGTCATTTCTCAACCAAAATCCATGAAATTTATATGGATTTGAAGGTCTTGAAGAGTAGAACACATTCGTACCTATTAGGAGTCCAAAATCCTATGAGGAATAGTCAGAAAAATCCTTAAAAAAAACCGACGAACTCTGCAACTTCGTGAATTTGCCTATTCCAACATCCAAAATACTCCAAAACTACTCCAAAGTGCTAAGGAAGTTGAGTGGATACCTTTCCAAGCCTTAAATCTCTGAAATCTCACTAGGATCACGTCGGAGCAACAAGGCACCTTGCCGGAGCTTCGGGTTTTCAAGTTCCCGTCATCCGTTCGATAGCTTAAGGGTATCACTAGGATCGTGAGGTCAAGGTGAGTATGTTGGCACCAGTTTCGAGCTTGATCCATAAGAGTTTGATAGTTTTGTGAGCTGTGGGTCTCGGGTGTACGGAAGGAGAATAGTCGAGAAGGAAAAAGATGGAGAAAGGTGTACGTGTGTGTGCATATGTGGGTCTGCCTGATTGGGCAGTAGAGATAAAGAGAGAGAGTTATAGTTTTTAGTTGGTTCATCCACAATTAAGCCAATTATCTGATTGGGCTAGGACATATAGAAACTAAAATGATTGGTGGGTAGGGCTAGGTATACTCAACCTTAAAATATATTTCTACCCATTTACGTATTTAATCGTTCGTAATTTTTTCATTACGTTTCCAATTCGAGTATAACTCGCGTCATCGCACTCATGACGTTGAGAACGATTTAATTACGATGGTGAGGAAATAATTTAAAACTACATATGTACATCTACGTCACTAAGCCAATGAGGGCAATATCATCACTTTACACACTAGGGGAGGAAATATATATAATAATTTGGGATGGGTCGTTACATTTGTAGTCTGGAACTATTTGAATCAGTCCATGTAATTCTTTGGGAACTTACATATAAATATTCGTATAAATATCCCTATGGAGAAACACTTACCACATTCATAATGCTGATATCATAAGGCGTGCATTACATGGTATTATTTCATTCATTTCATTACACTTCTTTCCTACTTGTAACAGGTTTCCTTGGATGATATCGTTGCTTTTCAGTTATGTCGTTTAAGTGAAACCTCATTGATGATAATCTCATTCAAATTCCATATTTCGCCTAAACTAGTATATTGGACCAAGAACTTTAAGGTCTCGTTTGGCAACTCAGATTGTACTGACTATTTCTGTCGGATAAGATAAATAGCCACTGGACAGTATTGACTAAATTAGTCGGGCGTTTGGTGTAGCATTAGACTAATAACCATATTATTTATATTGTGTTTGGTACTATACCGGATAGGAGGAATTCAAAATATTAATACTTTTAAGATAAAAATTGATGATTAATGGAAAAAAAATTTACACAATCACGACCACCAAATGGGTCAAATTAAAAAAAGAACAAAATCTTCCTTTATTTAAATCAAACTTATTTACATATATTGTTTTTTGGTTTATTTCTCTTTTTAGAGGGTTTTGATTCTTCACCTTGCAGAAAAGAAGCACTTTGCTTCTCTCATTCCTAAAGCAAAATGAAATGGAGACAGGCACTCTACAAAGTCCATCAACGCCCTCAGATGTAGAAGCATACCCTAAAGCCTGTTTGCGTCCTCTCTCTCATCGAGTCCTACATCGAAGCCTCTCAAATCTCCACATCTTTGTCATTTGAAGCATCCCCGCCGATGTCAAACGGAAGCCAAAACAGGAATGCAGCAGCCATCGAAGCATCGAAACAATAATGTGCAGCAGCTGTGGTGAAGGGAAACGCAACGAAGATAAAGATAATCTCGGTCACTGCTGCCGTTGTTGTAGGACGGCTAAAACCATTTGAGTTTTGTCAGTCCATTACGACTCTCCTCTTTCCTCCACTTACGTTGTTCGCTGTGATCAGAGAATGAGGAGGAGGAGAAAAAGTTGCAGGAGGGCGGAACAGAGAAGGAAGAGGAGGATAAGTTGGCAGAACAGAAAAGGAGAAGGAAGAGAAGAACCTGGGAAGAATAGAGCGAGAGAGGTGTGCTTCTACCCGACTAAATAATATAGTGGTTTTGGGCGGTATAACTAAGCAGGTATCAACCGGATAAAGGAGGTGAGGCCGAATTATTTAATCTGGTGGCTATTTAATCCAAACGGACACCAAACATTGTACTCCGTAATATTAGTACTATCTGGTGTCTTATACAGTGTGCCAAACATGGCCTAAGTCTCAGTATAATCCGAATTAATCTGATGAGATGGAAATTGATAAGACATGGATCGAGTATGGATTCATTTTGTGTCATATTCTTCCTTTGCATGTTCTTCATGAACATTGATGTTCTTATCTTCCCCTGATAAGGGGAAGACTACCTGATCGAAGTGACATCCGCAAAATGAGCGGTAAAGATATCGCTTGCAAGGGCTCTAAATAGTTAGTTCAAAAGAGAATCATAATCGACAAAAAGATTGACATCCTTCATTGAAAAACCATATTGCTACATTGTAGCAGCACAACTTGACACATAAGGTACACACCAAAAATGCCCTAAGTACGAAACATCATGTTCGTACCCAGTAATCAACTATAACACCAAAAATAGTTGGGTGGCATTGGGCCTCAGTGGACCAACATAGATTCATACAAGATTGCATAGCCCTAGGCAGAAGCTGAAAGCTTGGTGTGTTCATTAAGGTTCAGGCGGTCAATTTAATTGCGCTTTATGAACACTTCTGCGACGCTGGTTTTAGGTGAACATAGGGAATTCGATGTTCAATTTTAAACCCAAAAGACATGCAATGCTCTATTGAAACATCTTCGATATAAACTCTCCAATATTATCTAGGTTTCTAGACTTTATGAGATAATTAGGGTGGTGAACCTTTAACTAAAATTGGCCACGAGGTTAGCAGTAATGTGTGTGGGTAAACATGTGACCAATGTGGCTATACATCAGCCAAAACCATAACTATTTACATAGTCCGTATTTTGTTTGGATTAGCCTAAAATCATTCCCTTGAATCCACTATGAAAAAAAGGTCATTTAGTATCATTGTGAAAGATAATCTAGAAATCAAA
Source organism: Malus sylvestris (assembly GCF_916048215.2). Lineage (NCBI taxonomy): Eukaryota > Viridiplantae > Streptophyta > Magnoliopsida > Rosales > Rosaceae > Malus > Malus sylvestris. Next base: position 12,809,790 of record NC_062261.1, on the reverse strand, counting down.
TTTCTTAAAAACGAACAAGCTTGGCAAAGTGTGCTTGTAGCACAAAATTCTTACGTCAGTTAAGGAGATGTGTCTGATAATATGTGGCATCATTATTTGACCTAAGTACCTCAAATGATCGTGCTAAAGCAAGTAAATCACCCTCCAGGCCAGTTATATGTGGCGCATCCAATTGGGATGCAACCTATTTGCCCCAAAGCCCAGCTTCTAGCTTCATAATTTTATAGGTGGTGCAAAGATCTTCCATTCTATTTTTTTCAGTGGTTTCATTAATGATCATTGTTCTCTCGAATATTGTTAAAACTCAACGACGTTCTTCTGAGACAATAAGAATATAATGCCCCTTTAATCGTAGTTCAGTATCATTCATACAACGAAGAACTATATCAAGGCCCTTAATCAGGATTTAGGTATGAAGTTAGTGTGCATAATAGCACATTCATCCAAACAACTAACACCCCCACATTTATACCTAATGATGGGTTTAACTGAACTTGGTCACATGTATTGAAGAAATATGATTCAATCAATACCATTATTCAGAACTAAAAACGAACACTAAACTAAAAATCTAGAAACATAAGAAATTATTCACAAAGTAAACCAAAATTAACTAAGGGGTTCGTCTAACATTCATTTTTATGTTAAATTTCTGCTATTTCAAATGTGTTTAGGTAGAGCAAAATTAGTCTCACACATTGATTACTGGAATGGTACTCCACAACAATATTAATAGGGGCACATGCAAGTGTGTGACCAATGATCTCTTCTATCAAAATTGTAACATCACACATCGCCTAGGGGAGTAGATCCTCTAAGCCTTAAATGTATATTCCCATCTCTACCTAGCACAAGGCCTTTTGGGAGCTCATTAGCTTCGGGTTCCATCAGAACTCCGAAGTTAAGCAAGTTCGTGCAAGAGCAATCCCCGGATGGGTGACCCACTGGGAAGTTCTCTTGTGAGTTCCTATAAACAAAACCGTGAGGGCGTGGTTGGGGCTCAAAGCAGACAATATCGTGCTACGGTGGAGTCGAGCCCGAGATGTGTTGGGGGCCCGGGTCGGGATATGTTGGGGGCCAGGGTCGGGATGTGACAATTTGGTATTAGAGCCAATCCCTGGCCGGAAATTTGCCAACCAGGATGTCGGGCCCCTAAGGGGGGTGGATTGTAACATCCCACATCGCCCAGGGGAGTGGATCCTCTAAGCCTTATATGTATATTCCCATCTCTACCTAGCACGATGCCTTTTGGGAACTAACTAGCTTCGGGTTCCATCGGAACTCCGAAGTTAAGCGAGTTCGCGCGAGAGCAATCCCAAGATGGGTGGCCCATTGGGAAGTTCTCGTGTGAATTCCCAGAAACAAAACCGTGAGGGCATGGTCGATGCCCAAAGCGGACAATATCGTGCTACGGCGGAGTCGAGCCCGGGATATGGTGGGGCCCGGGCGGGGATGTGACAAAAACGGAAATAGGTTCTACAGGGACGAAGTTCGGGATATTGTCCCTTATTCTTGAAATTTTGGGTCTTAGATGCCAATTAAGCTTCTGTCCTTAATATGTTCTGATTCTACCACTGTTTGTGGCTTGGGTTCCTTACCATGTTGTGGCCCTATTCAAAATTAAATAAGTTAGACTTCGTGAGACACTTAGCATTTGCTTCGAGCAAAAGGAATGATTCGAGCCAGTATAAGCACGATTGATGATATATCATTAGATGAATTGTTGTTCTTTTCAGTGAGCAACATGATAGTAATCAAATCCAAGAATTTGGTAAAATTCCGCTGTCAGTGCTGCTACTTCGGAAGCAAGTTAGAGAATGGAAGGACAAGGAAAACATTCTCCCGTCAAAATTCAATCGAATTCTATAAACATTAGAATTATACCTATTCATGGACACAAATGTTTTAATCATGTTTTGTTTAAGGCAAGGTACTTTTGTTTGTTCGAGCATAAGTCTTCAAGTGAAGATCATGATGGTGGCTTATTCAGCTCTTCCATACCATTATTGGCTTCAATGGATTCTCAGCTTAGTCATAGTCAAGTGGAGTTTCACGTCTTATATTCGCATAAAGTAGTTTCCGCAAATGGAGGGAACAAGATTGTGGTTGGAGCTATGGTAAATAAAGCCTCTATAAGCATTCAGGTTCCAAGACATGTTTGGTTATTAATCATGGAGAACTCCTGGTCCTCTACATGAGTGCTAAGTGTTATGAAACTTCAAGTTTCTATGGCACTTTATTTGAAACTTCAGGTTTGAGTTGAAAGTATAAACTTCAGGTTCACAATACTTACAAGCAAACACATATATATAAAGCCACTGAAAACAAATATAATGATAGTGTGTAGCTTCGGGACATTCTTTGCTTGAAAGTATAGGGAAAGACCCTAAAAAATATGTGGAGCATTAGGTCTAAAAATAAATTATTATTTTATTCGCCTGGACTACGGGCTAGTCAGTGAAAATAAGTGGGTTGACAGAACCCCATGCCCATGTATCATGCTAATAATGAAAATGTGAAAACCAAATCCGGCTAAATTGGGTCATGTGGGTTAAGTAATTAGTGTCATCAAGAAAAATAAACAGAGAAAGCCCAATTCAAATTGGATTGGCGGTCTGTTTTCAGGCCCAAATAAATATTAGGGTTGATGGCCCAATATTTCTTGTTTCTGCTCTAGACTAAACGTTCAATTTGGAGAAAATGGGGCTAAAATCCCAGAGATTAGAAAGGTAAAGCCTGGCGAGCTGCAAGGGAGAAAAAAAACCCAGATCCAGATGCATAGAGGCGTTGAGAGCGGCCTTCTCAGGCTGGGTTAGCAAACCGGAATTTCCAGACGGAAAAATTCAACGGCGACATTGTGTGTGGTCGTGGTCTGCAACTTCAGATGCAGACATGGTGATCTAGTCCACTGTTGTTGAAGACGATAGCAGTAGTACAATATAATTGCGAACAATAATTTGTGTACAATATATAATTTGGTAATAAAAAGTTAGGGGGTAGTAAAAAGTTACAGCTCATGCTCAATGGTAAATGTTTCATGCAGTCAGGCTGAAAAATATCGACAAATTAGAAGGTGTCTTAGAAGAAATAGATTGCGATGATGAATCTTGTGAACAGGTTTGTAGGAGTTCCTCTCTACTATTGGATTTCCATCTTTAATGCATTGTATATTTTGTTCAACATAAAATAAGAAGTTGATCAATAGCAAGTATATTAATTCAATAAAATAAAAAGTTAATAATAATAAAATGATTTAAACATAATACCCCTCTGATTGATTGAAAATGGACAGACTTTCTTTATCGAAAAAACGTGTTGATAACATGTTGTGGCCTATTTTATTGAAAAGAGAGACATTGTAGTGGAGAGAGATGGAGAAGGGCTAGAGGACTTCTATGAGTGTTATTCATCATGCCTTGTACTTTTATTTATAGTAAATTGAATATGATTCATTGCCTTGTAAATAATACAATAATAAAGGGATATAGGATCTTCTTCTGTGTGTTATTCATCATGCATTGTGTTTTTATTTATAATAAACTGAATACAATTCATTGCTTTGTAAATAATACAATCATAAAGGAATATAGGATCTTCTAGTATCTTAAATACAATTACTAATAATTTACACAATCACACATATGTCATAATTAATATAGTAAATACATATATATCATTACTGAAGTTTCGAAGGGTATACAACTGGGTGCTGAGCTTTATGTACTATTATTTGACGAAAAGGACTGATAATTACTATTCTTGTTCACACATAGAATTGAAACGAGATTTACGCGTAGTACTTCATGCTTCTATTTTAAATAGATCAATAAAGTTAGTAAACTAAATAATTAGTTGCTATTTGAGAAAAAATTAGCATATGATTCGAACTTGCACTAGAATATATATACATATTTACATAAAATGCTTCATGCTTCTTCAGCTAAACCTCATGGACAAGTATAATTCTTTATACTTATTACTTGAAAAAACAATCTCACTTATTTGGATAATAGTATAATACTTGTTCGGTACACATTTTGATTCTTCTTGGTTACAGTGGCGGGGGTTGAAAATAGCAACTTTGTTTAGTTTATTAATTTAATTATTCATACATACATTATATATAGTATTATTGACACACCCTAACCCGAAGACTAGGACGTGCTGGCCGTCACGTGAGTGTGACGTAACCATAACGCAAGCGGAAACGATTTAATAATAAAATACGAGTCAACGAAAACCACTAATTGCAGTTATTTACAACCTAGCATTCTATGTGCATAAGAGTGTACTAAACACACATAAACAGAGCATAAGCGTCTAGGTGCAGTCAAGTAGGACCATAACTATTTTACAACACCCTCGGGTGAATCCTACATTTATTTAGTCTGTCAGAACGCCGAAGCAGTCCTCGTAGGCCACCAACGCCTCAACTATCAACTAGAACCTGGAGGGGCGAAAAACAGAAAACGTGAGTGGGCGAAAATAAGCTTTTCCAAATCATTTCATAAATCCACAATTATAACCCCTTTTTGGAAAACCTGTATACTTTCCCAGAAAAATAGTATATAGCATATATATCTCAACTGTCTCAATCATCAATCTTATAACAGATTCAATAAAGAATGTACCATGCCAATTTCAACAGTGTAGTATGAATGCATTAACATAATATAATCAGGTAAAAGAAATAATCAATCGGAGGCCCTCTAATAGCCCTGAACGATTGAACCTAGAGCTCAACATCTATCAATCTCACTCTGCCGGAGTCACTCCGCGTGACCTGTCCGGCCTTCTGCACATAAGTCGGAACCACCTAATGTAGTCTGAACGACTCATGGTAATATTCGCTCTAGTGCTTCTCTCATCAATCATCTGTATACAATAACCTAAGGTCACCCACCAGTCATAATCTCACTAACACTCTACGACTGGCCCGTCGTACCCACTCCGCGTGGACTGTACGACCAGCATCTACTTGGATCCAAGGCGAGCGTGCGATGCGGTGAATACTATAAGCACTAAACCATGGTGCAGGATATGAGCTCAATATATCATCATCATCAACATAACAGTAATTAAATACTTACCTGTGCGTCCACAGCACCACCTTACATATATGCATCATACGACAGTTCATAATATCCATAATATTCTATGCATGGCAATCACATCATATTTCATTTTAATATACTTTTCATTTAAATTTGATTTCTGGGGAAATCGAGTATATAGGTATATATAAAAACAAATGCCCACTCACTGGTATGTCGCTGGGTCGTAACCCCCTTGACGCCCCTGGATGTGCTCGTCCTCGTTAAAAGTTCCACCTAGAAGTGAAATAACTTAAAACAATCATTTAACGCACATTTAACGCACCTAAACCAAACTAGGTAATTAATTCTTCATACGATGCTCAAATTGGGTATATGAATATACCAAAGTGACCTACACAACCTCAGGATCATCCCCAAATTTTTAAAATAATTTTTGGAGTCCTCACGCGCCCCCACGCGACTGACGTGGCACGGACCTACGCGCGGCCCACGCGCGGCCACGTGACATGCACACTGACGGCTACAGTGAACGGCGTTAGGGAATATTCCGTCAAATCCTAGCATATTCCGTTAAAAACTAACGGTTTCCGTTAAAGTTAACTAACGGCGTCGGAATATTCCGTCAAACTTAACGGAAGATTCCCTGTCTTCTCCGGCGAGTCACCGGTCGCCGGCGACTGTTCGCCGGTTTCTGGAAAATTTTCAAATCCACTATTCTCCTTCGTTTTTCAACCAATTTCTTCGCATTTTATACAAAAATGAAGCATTTAACAAGTACTATCACGTTGGAAGGGTTTTAGGGCCTAAAAACTACTAGATCATACCTTCCAAAATCTTCCAAATTCGGCCAAACGTCGAACTGGGTCACTTCGACGTCCAAACTTTCCAAACTTCACACCCCGAGCTTCGTGGGAACCTCCTAGAGCTCCCTATGATCTTAGTTTGGCCTAAAAATCAACAAACACAAAGTTCATGAATAGTGTCATTTCACGGGCTTGAGTTTTCTACGTGAAATCGTGGGAAATCTTACCTGAAAACAATACCAATGTGTTCGTATGGTCCTCACAAACACGATGCTACCTTCCTCAACCTTAACTTGTGAAGTTTTCAAGGTCTTGGGTGTTTGTCCGAGAGTTTGAGAGAGAATGAGGGAGTGTGAGAGTGACTGAGGGAAAGATGAGGAAGAGAGAGAGAAGGAAACATGGATCCAGAATTGAGGGAATGATTTAGGGGGTAGGGTCCCACCTAAAGTCCAACACAGATAATTTAACACATACTAATATAATTCTAACCCTAGTTTAGGATCTTAGTGTAAAACAAATACCAAATTTACGCACCTTAATCCCGTTTAAGGGCGTTTCTGTAATTTCACGTCCTCGGTATTTAGTAATTCTGGGACGGGCTGTGACAATCTCCCCTCCTTATAGAATTTCGTCCCCGAAATTCCAATCACTAACCAGAACATCAAAAGTCATAGAATAACCTCGGATACATATCTCTCATTCGTTCTTCTGTTTCCCATGTAGCTTCTTCAGCTGAATGGTTTCTCCACAATACTTTTACCAAGCTCACGGTCTTATTCCTAAAAGTCTTATCTTTCCAATCCAGTATAGTCACTGGTTCCTCATCATACGTCAAATCCGGATTAATTTCCAATGGTTGAGGAGGAATCACATGTGAAGGATCTGACACATAATGCCGAAGCATCGAGACATGGAACACATTATGTACCTTAGACAACTCTGGAGGTAGCTCCAACCTGTAAGCAACTTCACCAATCCTCTCAGTGATCTCATAAGGTCCAATGTACCTGGGACTTAGCTTTCCTTTCTTTCCAAAGCGAACCACACCTCTCCAAGGCGATAATTTCAGAAAAACATAGTCGCCCACATTATACATTCTGTCCGTGGTATGTCGATCCGCTAGGCTCTTTTGTCTATCCTGGGCCACTTTCAGGTTAGACTTAATTACCTGAATATTCTGAGTAGTCTCATCCACAATCTCTGGGCCCTCAAGTATTCTTTCACCGACCTCTGACCAACATAATGGAGTACGACAAGCTTTACCATAAAGTGCTTCAAATGGAGACATTCCAATACTCGAATGAAAACTATTATTGTAGGCAAACTCCATCAAATCCAAACGATCATGCCAAGAATCACCAAATTGCATCACAGAGGATCTCAACATATCCTCGAGTGTCTGAATAGTTCTCTCCGACTGACCATCTGTCTGTGGATGATAAGCTGTACTGTAAAGCAATCTAGTACCCAAAGCTTCTTGAAAAGCTATCCAAAACTTAGAAGTAAATCTTGGATCTCGATCAGAAATAATATTCACTGGGACACCATGATACTTTACAACCTTCGATATGAATAACTGAGCCAACTTATTTAAAGAATACTTCTCCCTTACTGGAATAAAATGTGCTGATTTGGTAAGTCGATCTACAACCACCCAAATGCCATCAAAACCATTTTGTGTACGTGGCAGCTTATACACAAAATCCATCGTTATATTCTCCCATTTCCACTGGGGAACGGGAAGTGGTTGCAATCTCCCAAACGGCTTCTTTCTTTCAGCCTTAACCTGCTGGCAAACAATACACCTACTAACATACTCCGCAATCTCCCTCTTCATACCCGGCCAATAATAGAATGGTCGAATGGTATGATACATTTTAGTTCCTCCTGGGTGCATAGCATAAGCCGAACAATGTGCTTCATCCAAGATTTCTTTCTTCAGTTCCTCATTATTAGGCACATACATCCTGTTCTCTTGCATAAGCATACCATCTGATCCTCGGATCTTGAGATCTTTCTTCTTCCCTTCATTTCTTAAATTGATCAATTCTTGAATTTCTTCATCCCACGATTGAGCTGCAAGCACCCGATCAATTAAAATTGGCTTGACTTGAAAATTGGCAAGAAAAGCTTCACTTTGCTCTTCCCATTCTAACTCTACTCCAGTAGATCTCAACTCTGCCAGAAGAGGAACACGACTGGCATACAAAGCATTAAGTCGCCCTTGAGGTTTTCTACTCAGAGCATCAGCTACCACATTTGCACGACCCGGATGGTACTCAATCGTGCAATCATAATCACTTAACAATTCCAACCATCTTCTCTGACGAAGATTAAGATCATGCTGAGTGAAAAGGTACTGAAGGCTTTTATGATCGGTAAAGATCTTACATTTCTCGCCATAGAGATAATGTCTCCAAATCTTCAAAGCAAACACAATAGCTGCCAACTCAAGATCGTGAGTCGGATAGTTTCTTTCATGAGTCTTCAACTGCCTAGAAGCATAGGCAATCACTCTACTATGCTGCATCAAAACACAACCCAAACCATTCAAAGAAGCATCACTATAGATCTCGAAGTTACCATTATCATCAGGAAGTACTAACACAGGTGCATGAGTAAGGCAATACTTCAACTGCTGGAAACTTTGCTCACAACATTCATCCCACTCAAACTTAACATCCTTCCTGGTTAACTTCGTTAATGGCAAGGCAATCATAGAAAAGTCTTGAACAAACCGTCTATAATAACCTGCTAAACCAAGAAAACTCCGCACCTCAGTGACCGTTCGAGGTTGTTCCCAATTTTCCACTGCTGCTATCTTTTGAGGATCCACTTGAATTCCCTGAGCTGATACCACATGTCCCAGAAATGCCACTTGATCCAGCCAAAATTGACATTTACTAAATTTGGCATATAATCGGTGTTCCCTCAATTTCCTTAACACCAAGTTAAGATGTCGAATATGGTCTGATTTCGACTTAGAATATACCAGGATGTCATCAATAAAAACAATAACAAACTTGTCAAGATATTCCTGGAATACTTCATTCATCAATCTCATGAAAGCTGCAGGAGCGTTCGTTAATCCAAATGGCATCACCAAAAACTCATAATGCCCATAACGAGTCCTGAAAGCTGTTTTATGAACATCCTCATCTTTAATCTTTAATTGATAATACCCAGACCTCAAATCGATCTTAGAAAATACACAGGCACCTTTGAGCTGATCAAACAAATCATCTATACGAGGCAAGGGATAACGGTTTTTAATCATCACCCGATTCAATTGCCTGTAATCAATGCACAATCTCAAAGTTCCATCTTTCTTTCTTACAAACAACACTGGAGCTCCCCAAGGTGAAGAACTAGGCTGAATGAAACCTTTATCAATTAACTCTTGCAATTGAATTTTCAACTCTCTTAATTCCGCTGGTGCCATTCTATAAGGAGTCAAAGAGATAGGGTTCGTACCTGGAAGCAAATCAATCGAAAATTCCACATCTCTATCTGGAGGCAACCCAGGTAAATCATCTGGAAATACATCAGGATAGTGTCTGACTACTCCGACTTCCTCCACACTACCGGAATCAACATCATTTAACACCACATGTGCCAAGTATCCCTGACAACCCTTGGATAACAATTTCTTTGTCCTTATGGCGGAAATAACACCATGCCTCACCCCACTTCTTTCACCCACAAATGTAACCTCGGGTAGTCCAGGACGAAGAAAAGTAACTGATTTCCCGTAACAATCTATATGGGCGCGATTATAATGCAACCAATCCGCCCCTAAAATCACATCAAAATCCACGATGTCTAACGGGATAAGATTAGCAGGCATAATGACATTATCTACCATCACTGGACACCCAGAGTAAAAACTATCAACATAACATTTATCCCCTCTAGGCATAGCAAACTCTAAATCAAACCCTAGAGGTGAAGGATGAGGTTGCGTTATTTGAGCAAATGTATGAGAAATCACAGAGTGTGTAGCACCACAATCAATCAAGACTCTAGCAAAATGACCAAGAACATTCAACGTACCCATAATCAAGTCTGGATGGTTCTGAGCATCTTGCAGCGAGATGTGGTTAACACGTCCCTGAGCTGGCTGTCGTCCTCCACGACCTCTGCCACTCTGGTTACCTCGTCCCTGATGAGTACGTCCTTGACCTGTCTGGACAGGCGGCCTAAACGACCCTGTACTACTAGCAGCAACTCCGCTCTGTTGGGGCTGACCCCCCTGATACCACTGAGATCCGCTAGCTGGCATAGACGGATATGAAGTATAACCTCCCTGATCCTGAGAATATCCACTCTGAAAATAAGGATCCTGAGAATAGTGATACTGTCCCGGAGCATAAGGAGCAGCATCACCCTGATAGTGATAAGCACCACCACGACCACCCTGGCCATAACTGCCTGAATTAAAGTTCTGTTGAGTCGGTGCTGAGGTTGGCATAACAGGCTGCTGGGGCCTCTGCTGATTCTGGGGACAATACATAGCTCTATGTCCTGTCTGACCACATGTAAAGCATGCACCACTGCTTCTCCTACATTCCCCATGATGTCGGAAATTACAACGGCGACATAACGGAGGACCCGAACTACCAGTACCACCAAAGCCTCTCTGACCAGAAAATCTAGGTCCATTACCAAACCTACCACCTCCTCTCCTCGGACCTGTGGCACTAAATCCACCACTGGAAGAACTCGAACTCATTCCACTTTTCTTGAAATTCTGCGTCTGACGAGGTCCTGGAATGGAAACACCTTTACCTTTCTCATTTTTCTTCTGACCATTACCCTTATCCTCTTCATCCTCACTGTCCGGAAGATTATCAGAGTCTTCCATCCTGACCAGAATCTCAAAATACTCATGATAATCGGCACAGGGAAGTGCATTGGCAAACGTTCTGTACTTCTTCTTAGATCCTAGCTTGAAACGACGAAGCATTTCTGCTTGATTACCCGCTAAATCAGAATCATAACGGGATAAATCAGTAAACTTCCTGTAGTACTCATGTGCAGACATATTTCTCTGCTTCAGACTGGTGAATTCCTGTTTCTTGCGATCTATATATTCCGGAGGAACAAATCTCTTCATAAAATTTTCCTTAAATACCTCCCATTCGGCTGCCCTTTCAGGTGCCATGTGCCTCGACTGATTTATCCACCACGCAGCTGGCTCACGGCCCAAAAACCAGGTGGTAGTCTCCACCCATCTATTAGCTGGCAGGTTTCCCTGACTTTGCATCACTTGAAAGGTCTGTTCAATTCGATCCAACCACTTTTCTGCCCCTTCATAACCTTCATTTCCCTCAAAAGTTTCCAATTTCAGATTATACATCGTCTCTACGGGCGTTCTCTGAGGAGGACGGATATTAGCCTGAAAAGCTTGAGCCATTGCTGCCCCTAACTGAGTTATATCGGGGAAATTAGGCTCAGCAGCACGGCGAGGATCTCTACGAGGCGGCATAATTCTGACAGAAAACATAACAAAATCAATAGAAGAACTCATTAGTTATACAGGACTGCAACCTATGCTCTGATACCAAACTGACACACCCTAACCCGAAGACTAGGACGTGCTGGCCGTCACGTGAGTGTGACGTAACCATAACGCAAGCGGAAACGATTTAATAATAAAATACGAGTCAACGAAAACCACTAATTGCAGTTATTTACAACCTAGCATTCTATGTGCATAAGAGTGTACTAAACACACATAAACAGAGCATAAGCGTCTAGGTGCAGTCAAGTAGGACCATAACTATTTTACAACACCCTCGGGTGAATCCTACATTTATTTAGTCTGTCAGAACGCCGAAGCAGTCCTCGTAGGCCACCAACGCCTCAACTATCAACTAGAACCTGGAGGGGCGAAAAACAGAAAACGTGAGTGGGCGAAAATAAGCTTTTCCAAATCATTTCATAAATCCACAATTATAACCCCTTTTTGGAAAACCTGTATACTTTCCCAGAAAAATAGTATATAGCATATATATCTCAACTGTCTCAATCATCAATCTTATAACAGATTCAATAAAGAATGTACCATGCCAATTTCAACAGTGTAGTATGAATGCATTAACATAATATAATCAGGTAAAAGAAATAATCAATCGGAGGCCCTCTAATAGCCCTGAACGATTGAACCTAGAGCTCAACATCTATCAATCTCACTCTGCCGGAGTCACTCCGCGTGACCTGTCCGGCCTTCTGCACATAAGTCGGAACCACCTAATGTAGTCTGAACGACTCATGGTAATATTCGCTCTAGTGCTTCTCTCATCAATCATCTGTATACAATAACCTAAGGTCACCCACCAGTCATAATCTCACTAACACTCTACGACTGGCCCGTCGTACCCACTCCGCGTGGACTGTACGACCAGCATCTACTTGGATCCAAGGCGAGCGTGCGATGCGGTGAATACTATAAGCACTAAACCATGGTGCAGGATATGAGCTCAATATATCATCATCATCAACATAACAGTAATTAAATACTTACCTGTGCGTCCACAGCACCACCTTACATATATGCATCATACGACAGTTCATAATATCCATAATATTCTATGCATGGCAATCACATCATATTTCATTTTAATATACTTTTCATTTAAATTTGATTTCTGGGGAAATCGAGTATATAGGTATATATAAAAACAAATGCCCACTCACTGGTATGTCGCTGGGTCGTAACCCCCTTGACGCCCCTGGATGTGCTCGTCCTCGTTAAAAGTTCCACCTAGAAGTGAAATAACTTAAAACAATCATTTAACGCACATTTAACGCACCTAAACCAAACTAGGTAATTAATTCTTCATACGATGCTCAAATTGGGTATATGAATATACCAAAGTGACCTACACAACCTCAGGATCATCCCCAAATTTTTAAAATAATTTTTGGAGTCCTCACGCGCCCCCACGCGACTGACGTGGCACGGACCTACGCGCGGCCCACGCGCGGCCACGTGACATACACACTGACGGCTACAGTGAACGGCGTTAGGGAATATTCCGTCAAATCCTAGCATATTCCGTTAAAAACTAACGGTTTCCGTTAAAGTTAACTAACGGCGTCGGAATATTCCGTCAAACTTAACGGAAGATTCCCTGTCTTCTCCGGCGAGTCACCGGTCGCCGGCGACTGTTCGCCGGTTTCTGGAAAATTTTCAAATCCACTATTCTCCTTCGTTTTTCAACCAATTTCTTCGCATTTTATACAAAAATGAAGCATTTAACAAGTACTATCACGTTGGAAGGGTTTTAGGGCCTAAAAACTACTAGATCATACCTTCCAAAATCTTCCAAATTCGGCCAAACGTCGAACTGGGTCACTTCGACGTCCAAACTTTCCAAACTTCACACCCCGAGCTTCGTGGGAACCTCCTAGAGCTCCCTATGATCTTAGTTTGGCCTAAAAATCAACAAACACAAAGTTCATGAATAGTGTCATTTCACGGGCTTGAGTTTTCTACGTGAAATCGTGGGAAATCTTACCTGAAAACAATACCAATGTGTTCGTATGGTCCTCACAAACACGATGCTACCTTCCTCAACCTTAACTTGTGAAGTTTTCAAGGTCTTGGGTGTTTGTCCGAGAGTTTGAGAGAGAATGAGGGAGTGTGAGAGTGACTGAGGGAAAGATGAGGAAGAGAGAGAAAAGGAAACATGGATCCAGAATTGAGGGAATGATTTAGGGGGTAGGGTCCCACCTAAAGTCCAACACAGATAATTTAACACATACTAATATAATTCTAACCCTAGTTTAGGATCTTAGTGTAAAACAAATACCAAATTTACGCACCTTAATCCCGTTTAAGGGCGTTTCTGTAATTTCACGTCCTCGGTATTTAGTAATTCTGGGACGGGCTGTGACAATTATGGTGCATGCGGCGCAAGCTAGAATGGCTGAATTAACCATGCATGTATGTTTATGAACATTTCTCAGCAATATTTTGGAGATGGGAGAACAACTCCATGGATTTAGAGAGCATGACCATGTGATCAGAACCGCTTATCACTTTCACTTCATTTGGCGGATTGTTTTTTATCATGTAATTTTGCACATCCGACACTATTGTATGGTCTTGGTCGGACACGATGAATACTCTAGGAACCGATCCGTATTTCTCTGTCGTGAGCTTTATTACATCATAATCGTATAGAGGAGTAAATCTCACCAACGATAACCCTAGAGTTAAATCCTGCATATTATATCATTCATCAACCAATATGTTAAGAGAACACGAATTCAGTTCCTATCTATTGCAACAGACACACTTTAAGACTTACTTGTGGTGGTGAGAGCTGGTACAAGTTGATCGCCAAGAATTTAGGCCTAAACATAGCGGAGGTTGCGGGGTTGTTGGTCCCGTTATCATATCTGACCATAAAGTCCAATCCTTTGGTAACCTATACATTTTTGAAGAAAATTATTTGTTAGTTAATTTCCCTTTTATTTCTCATTCAGTATGATTCAGAAAACAATGAACAAAAGATCGGATACACACACATATAGTCTCATTTCACTGAGAGATCCAAATAAGTTTATTTAAAGAATCTCTTGCAAGGTTCAATTTCCAATATATTTCAACAATCTAACTGTTTATCTTTAACGTATTCCCTCAAAGATCATTCTACATCGCCCAATCTAAAACTAGATATACAAACTTTGAATTAAATGGTTACCATTTCATTGGTTTTTTAGGAATTGTATTCATCTACTTTCTTCACTGTATGTAAATTGATTGATGCCTTAATGGTTTTTTATTTGTGTACTTTTTTGCTAATATGATGTATGCATGATGAACTACAATATATAGATGACTTGGATCATTGAAAAAAGTTACAAAATGCACACAAGGTGTCTTCTAAATAAGTTTAATTATGGAACCTTCAATAGAGAGGGATATAGTTATGCCATGCTTATTCATCACATTTTTTATTCACAAGATACGATGAATAAGGTACGGTATATGGTCAATTACAATTCATAGTAGTAAAGCACTGTAAAGGACATATAGCACAACTGAATCTGTGTGTGTGAAATTCATTACCTCTGCAATTATACCTCTCCATGAAAATAGATATTATGGCTCCACCCAAGCTGTGAGCTACAAGGATTACCTTCTCCTCTGGTGGTAGTGACACCATGAACTCCGTCAAAGGTTTGATGTATTCCGATAACGAAGGGAGTTGCTGTACCTGGATCGGATTGATCCCTGATGCTCCCAAGTCTAGAGCTGTGACATTGTGACCTGAGTCCTTCAGGAGAGTCGCCACCTTATACCAACTCCATGCTCCAAGACAAGCTCCACGTATCAACACAAAATGTTTAATCCCAGTTGGAATTTGGGGTTCGTTGTGAAAGTTGGGTTGGGGTTGGGATGGGGATGGGGATGAGGTACAATGTTTGGCTAAGCAAATAAATAAAAGAAAAACAACAAAACGCTTCTCTATCATGTTTCCCATTCTATATCATTTACTCTCTATTTCCTTTGGTTTGCATCTCTCGTCTTGCTTTTATATATAGGAATCGATCATAAAACTATAATTGGCTCAAAAGTAATTAGCAAAGTCAAAAGTATAAATCCCAACTTTAATTTGAAAGTTAGTTTCCTCACTTGTAGCTACATATTTAGTAAACAACCTAACTGTAGCACTCGCCATTTATGAAATGCTGCAATGCACCGCAATTCATTGTTAGAAAACATTTCACGTTGAAGGAAGTACATATAAGCCGCGTTCCAACTGGAAAATTAATATAATTATGATCCATTAATTTCTTTTTCTTTTTGAGTAATGTATGGATGTAAGAGCATATGGTTTGGCAAGTTTTCGTAATTCGTCCATCGTGTTAGATGGTTCGGCCAATTTTTGTATCGGACAATACTTGAGTCCTCAATGGGGAGTACTCAATTTACTATCTTACATTGCCCACTAGAATTTTACATGTCAAATGAATTTCTGAGAAGACTCTCTTTTCATAACCAAACACCATCCATCTTCTTCCCCCCTTCTTGCCTATGTGCAGGCAACCCTCCCTCTGTCTTCTCCGGTGATCCCGCACATCTCTTCCCCAATGAGAACAGTCTCTCTCTTCTCCGGCCAGACCAACCCTACATCCTTCACTTCTCCGATGAGCCCACCCCAATCCCCCTCTCTTCTCAGGTGAGTCCACCCCAAATCCTCTATCTTTGTCGGCAAGCTCGCCCCAATCTTCTTTCCCCAGCAACCCCAACTCCACCCATCTCTCCTCCGGCTACCTCAACTACCCCAACTTCTTTGTTCGCCAGTGAGTCCACCGTCAACCCTCTCTTTGACAGCGACCCCACCTAGTCCTGTTTGACAGCGATCCCACTCCAGTCCTTTCCGATGGGGTTGGTGTTGGGGTGCACGGAGAAGACAAAGGCTTGAGGGTGAGGAAGAAGATTGGTGTTTGGTTACAAAGATAATATATGTTTGGACAGAGTTTTAGAGAAGAAAGGTGGGCTATTCTCTTTGGGCCACGTTATGAAGTTCGTAAATTGGGTACTCTCTAGTGTTGTCCTTTATTATTTGTTGAAGGGCAATAAGTTTACACTCAGCTTGCTCTTTGCACCCATATTATTTTTAATTAAAGTATTAATATCTCTTTAAATTCAAATTTACTACCTAAACTATCCTCACAAACCTAATTCAATATGTAAATTTATCTTTACACCCATTTGAAAAATAAAAAACCTCAAAGCATTCTCTTCTCAGACGTTATCTCCTTCCAACAGTTGCTTGATAGAGTTTTCATCACCTTCTACAATGTTGCTCTCGGTAAATTCCAGGTTGCTTTGCGCCAACTATATAGATTTTCACTATTTCCATTAAGCAATAACTGCAGGCAATCAAATAATTCATTTCTGGGGAAACGTATAATTGACATTTGATGGCAATGGTATGAAGTAATCTGCAGTACCATGAAACAAAACAATAGGAGGAAGGAGAGAAGCAACATTTCTAACATTATGGTCTTGAATCATGAGTTCTGGAGAAAAAAGTTGCAAAGATTGTTCTTCTTCCATATGTTGTGAGAGGTTTTGAAGTCACAAAAATTAAATTCAATTCTCGAACTAAAACTATGAGAGTATAAGAGAATATGTATGGTCAACATTTTAGGAGACCAAGAAGTCTGTACCCTTGAAAGATTGAATGATATAATACCTCGATAGTGGAATTGATCTACTAAGTTAAGTAAATTTTACCTGTTTGAAATCAAAAAACTCAGAAGTAACAAAAATACATGAGAATCAATTCGAAGGAACTTTATTTGGTGAGAAAACTTATTGTTTATTTGTATTGGATATTGTCATTTTTGGTGTAAGAGAAAGAAGCATGAACGTAAACATAAAAACTGTATTCTGATCATTTTTTTCATAACATGATTTGTACTTGTTGCTGTCGTTAGGGTTTGATTATGGGTGTGCGTTTACTAATAAACCTTGTTTTTATTGCTAGTCGTATCTTGTACTTGAAGGTAATTATGCAATAGGATTATAGTGACATTTCATATTATTAGGAATTTTGGGTTTTTATTGGATAACAGGTAGTTTCGAATTTCGGGATTTGTTTGAAATATTCAATAACTTGGTTTCTAATATAAATTGGATGTAAAAAGAGGTTATATGAGTTTAAATAAAATTTTCCTTGCTGTTATTGAGGGGGAAAATGGTTCAAATTAAGAAAGGCCTTCCAAAATGTTATTATTTAATGAGCTGAAATTACAACAATGCCTACGAATATTTACAAACATATAATGGTAGTACGTACACTTCGCAACGGAATGAAAAATTGTGAAAACCATATACAATTAGTATTATATTATGTTTCCAAAACAACATGAACGGCTTGAAGAATTGAAAACTAGATTGGAAGTGCCTTCCAAAAATATAAGGCTTAAAATAAGGTTTTTTTAGCCAAAATAGTCTATGAGATTGGCATGAGATTTAAAATCGATAGAAGTGGTCTCTAAGTTTGTCAACCATCAATCTTTTTGGTCATTCCGTGAAATTTTTTGTTAAATATTGACGAAAATGACAAAAATAACTCAATCTAACAAACAATTGGCCAAAATGATTTGATAAAGTTGAGGGCATTTTTGTCATTTTATCCTTGTTTAGTGGAGATTTAGCACGGAATGACCAAAATGATTGATGGTGGATAAACTCAGAGACCACTTCTATTGGTTTTAAATCTCAAGAACCAAAGTGAGGAGTGATGCCAATCTCAAGAACATTTTGGCTAAAAAGCCACAAAATAATGAACTCCAATTTATCCTGCAATTATACACGATTTTGTTTCCACAGTAGCACGAAGCGCTATGGTGTTTTGCAAATATCTATTCACACAGAATTTTGTTTTTGCACTGTTTATTGCATTGGAAACTACAAATGTCTCATTTGGCACTCCAAACTGTCTATAATTAGGAAGAAAAATATACTTGTGAGGAGTGTAGAATGAGATT
This sequence comes from Malus sylvestris, assembly GCF_916048215.2. Classification (NCBI taxonomy): domain Eukaryota; kingdom Viridiplantae; phylum Streptophyta; class Magnoliopsida; order Rosales; family Rosaceae; genus Malus; species Malus sylvestris. The sequence continues at coordinate 12,791,411 of NC_062261.1, read as the reverse complement.
TTTGGAGTGCTGATAACAATTATATATATATATATATATATATATATAATATTGTCTAGTCAAAAGAGATAAACACCTAATCAATGACAACCAACGAAGACGATGTCCCCACCAAGATTTTGAAGATAAATTTAAAAACCCGCTCTGATACCAGTTGATGCTGGACAAATCAAGGGATTCACTCAATTAGGGGAACGAAACGCGCTCGACGTCGTTACTCGTGGATTAACTCAAGAGGACTAAAAGCCCAATAGTTAATTTTGGAAGGATGAAACACTTTCTTAGATTAATTTTTTTATTTTATTTTTTAAATTAATTGATTGACTGTCTAGATCATATAGAGCCCTTTAAATGGAGAGAGATATCTTACAAAGATACGGTAGATAGTTAATGGGAAATTTGGAAAAATAACCAAATTTTAGATCCCATATAGAATTCTAGCCACTATTTTAATTTTATGATAATTATAACCAAAACGTGATGTAAAATTACTAATATACCCTTAATATTAGGGTATCTCACAACAACTCAAACACACTTGACACACTTAGATCGGTTGGATGACTCAGTCTAGGTTTCCATTACATGAATAGGTCCGACATTCCCACAAGTATAGTTTTCCAATGGAAAAAACCTCTCATATCTATGTACATCACATTGTTCTTCACAAACAGAGGCTCCAAATACTCTAGCATTAATTTTCGCCCACATAGGAGCATCACCTTTCTTGTCATCAAGATCAGCTACCTCCAAATCTAAATTGGTCATCCTACGAGTGAGAATTGATTGTACTAACGCCGGTTGTCTGCTCTAGGCGTTTAGCTCGGCAATGTAGAGGAAAAACTGAGCTAAACAAATGGTACCTTTCAATATCCAGAACACTGTAAAAACACCGCATGCTTGAGTCGAAAAGCTCTTATCTCTATAACCCAGGGTTATGATGGTAGAACAAACACAATAGAAGGCATCCACAAGGCTCAATTTCTCAACAGTATCTAGGAAGATTGTGCCACCAATATGAGTAGCAAAAGAAGGATAAAGACCACTATACATTTGTACCTCAGCAATCATACATATCACGAACTTACAAAGCCACTATCAGAATACTCAACAACATGGTGCCAGAGTCACTTCTCAATTTGAGGTTGTTGCGCAAGCAATATATTTGATGTTGACAACGTTCCTGACTGACAAACATCAAGATCTTCAAACTCCAAATGCTCCAGCATTTTCGCCCTCTAGAGCATCCACCCTCTCGTTACTTCATGTGTACATCGGCTTATGTCTTTGCACCACCACAAATGGCGTCTTCCTCCTATCCACTGCTTCTAAATCCTGCTTTAAAACTTCCAATTGCTTGTTTCCTTCAACAAAATTGGTCTCAGTTGGAATGTACACAAAATTTACCGACCCAACATCAAACGAATAGTAAAGATTTCGTCTAGTTGGGGCACTTGTTCCAATCGGTTTAGATGAGTTTCCAAGCATGTTGAACTTGAGACTGTAAGGCACCCACTACGGTTTCCATGCATGGCTGTAATGACCAATCATACTTGTGATTGCCAATACAAAGTTACAAACATGGTATGAATGTAAACTATTAGAACACTGCATGCATAGAATCACATATACATATTACAACATTTATACGTACAGATAGTATGCTAACCTGAAGAAGGGCTCGCCATTGCTGCAAAGAATGAAAGGAGATATTCTACACTCAACAGTTAAAAGTTCCAGCTTATAATAAGGTTACGCTTAAAAGGGATGGTGCTGTGAGTGCAGGGACCTCCCAATATATAGCCAATCATCCTTGACATCATGCCTATTAACTGATACCTCAGATATTCCATACTAATTAGGATTTCGATATAGTCCTACTTGATATTGAACTATTGTCAAAACTTGATAAGGTTACTTGAATATAATTGCATGTTATTAGGACTCTTAATCTCAGCCAAGTAAGAATGTGATTTTCTCAACATGGTAACTCATAAACTGAGTTACTAGTTTGTCGAGAACAAGAAGTCATTCTCCTTGACACTCACAAACTTACATTCTCCCACTTGAGTGTCCAAGAAGAATGACATTACATTGGTTAAGATTAAGGTGATCACCCTAGGCACTGCAATTAAACCTTTAACAACCTGTCACTTACAGCTTCGAATACTGAATCATAAATGCAGTATGTAATTCATTCTACATATGCACTTTATGATTACAAGTATCTAATCCATGAGCATTGTGTTGTTTGACAAAAATTCAAGTGTTTCAGGATGATAAATAAAATTCAACTCCTGAACTGAGCCTCATGCAAAAGCATGGCTCATATTATTTCAATAAGATAATATGAGAACAAAATATTATGAAAGCATCCAATTAAGCAAAAAGAAACATAACAGAAAACAATAAATGGGTGTACTACTCCTACTCATTAACAGAATTAAAATCCTCTCGCATTCCCATATTGTTGACATGTTTCTTGAACACTCATACTGGTAAGCCCTTAGTCATTGGATCGGTTGTCATTGAATCAGTCCCTATATGAACTATGTTGATTAGCCTTTTTCTGACTTCATCTTTCACACGCAAATACTTTATGTCCATTAGTCTACAAGTGATGAACCTCTTATTGTTTCTGGAGAAGAAAACTGCAGCCTTATTGTCATAGTAAATAGTTATAGGTTTTTCAATTGAATCTACAACCTTTAATCCCATGATAAAATTCCTCAACCAGATTGCTTGTTTGGTGGCAGTGTAACAACCAATAAATTCAGCCTCCATTGTTGAGGAAGCAATTACCTTTTCCTTGGAACTTTTCCACGAGATTGCACTAGCAGCAAGAAGAGAAACATATCCACTTGTAGATTTTCTATCATCAACACAGCCAGCTAAGTCTGAATCAGAATAAGCCACCATTTCCAAATTCCCAACTTGATATACCAGTGCAAGATTTCTTGTTCTTTTTAAGTACCTTAGTACTTTCTTTGCTGCAGTTCGGTGATAATTCCTAGGATTAGACTGAAAAACGCCATAGAACACTAACTGCAAACCCCAAATTAGGCCTTATGCACACTTGAGCATACATGATATTGCCAACAAGTGAAGCATAAGGCTTATCTTTCATTCCATTCTTCTCAAGATCATTTTTAAGGCATTGATCAGTACTTAGCTTGTCATCCTTTGCAATGGGAAGCTAGCCACTTGCATATTTTTCCATGTTGAATCTCTTCATGATTATGTCAATATAGGACTTTTGAGAAAATCTTAGCATTCTTTTGAATTTGTCTCTCTCAATTTCAATGCCAAGAACAAAATGCGCCTCACCAAAGTCTTTCATATCAAAACTTTCAGTTAACATGCTTTTAGTTGTGTGCAAGAAAGTTAAGTATGAGCTAGCTAACAAAATATCATCCACATACAATACCAAAAATATGAATTTCGTGCCACTGACCTTGAGGTATATACAGTCATTAATCTTGTTTTCTTCAAAACCAAAAGCAGAAACAACTTGGTCAAATTTGATGTACCATTGCCTGGATGATTGCTTTAACCCATAGATCAATTTGTTGAGTTTGCAGACCATAGACTCCTTCTCTTTCTCCATAAAACCTGGTGGCTGAACCCTTACTATTTCTTCATCCAAATCACATTTGAGGAAAGCTAACTTTACATCCATTTGATGTAATTCCAAGTTGAAATGGGATGTTGAAGCCATGATCACCCTCAGGGAGTATTTGGATGAAACTGGTGATAAGGTTTCATTATATTCAATACCCTCTCTTTTTGTAAAACCCTTAGCTACGAGTCTAGCTTTATGTTTTACAACCTTTCCTTCTGCATTTCTTTTGGTTTTGAACACCCATTTGCAACCAATGGGTTTGGCATTGCACACTTCCAAACTTGGTTCTTTTCCATAGCTATAAGCTCTTCAATCATTGCAGCACGCCATAAATCTGCTCTTAGGTTGTTGATAGCTTGATTAAAAGTGAAAGGATCATCATCATCTCCGTTGTTGTATTCAATCTCTTGTAAATACACAAAATCAGGTAAGATCACAAGTTTTCTTTGCCTGTTTGACTGTCTAATAGGCAATTGCACCTGTTGCAATGGTTGAGCAACAACAACCTCAGAGACTTAGCGCTCAGGGACTTGGTGTTCAGAATTGCAATCATGAACTGGTGATTGCACTGCTTTAGGAATAAACATAATACTCGCTGGCTGAGCAACTTGGAGAACAGTGGGGAGAGAAAAGGAGTTTTCTTGATTCACAAGCAATGGTGCATCAGTTGTTGCAGAAGGTTGATCAAGGTCATTTCCAATTTCTTCAAAATCTGAGCTGTTGTGCTGCACCGTTTCTTCTTCCAGATCCTTAACTAAATGAGAATTTTGCATTGTTAGTGTCCTGAATTCTAGTGTGAGAATCAGGACAATAGAATTTAAAACCCTTGGATTTGTCAGCATATCCAATAAACCTGCAACTTATAGTCCTCGGATCCAACTTTCTCTCTTGAGGATTGTAAAAACTTGCCTCAGCCCTACATCCCCAGACATGAAAATGATTGAAACTTGGCCTCCTACTTGTCCAAGCTTCCAAATGTATAACGTTGACAGACTTGCTTGGCCTCCTACCTGTCCAAGCTTCGAAATGTATAACTTTGACAGACTTGCTTGGAACCCTATTGAGTGTACAGAAAAATTGGAAGTTTAGACCTCAAAAACATGGATCGAATCATGTCATTCAAGGTCCTATTTTTTCTTTTTGCCACTCCATTTTGATGTGGAGTCCCTGGGGTAGTATACTGAGCAATAATCCATGATGCTTCAAGGTAAGATGCAAAGGCTCCCTTGTTGTCTAGTCTCTGTAAACCTGCCAAAATACTCACCACCCTTATTCGATCTCACTATTTTAATGTTCTTTTCAACTTGGTTTTCAACTTCAGTTTTGTATATTTTAAAACAATCAAGAACATAAGACTTTTCAGATATAAGGTACACATAATAATATCTTGAAAAATCATCAATGAAGGTGACAAAATACGAATTACCACAGATTGTTTTATTTGGGAAGGGGCCACACACATCTATATGAATTATCTCTAAAAGTTGGTTGTTTCTTGTGGATCATAATTTTCTGGTATTGGTCATTTTCCCTTTGAAACAATCGATGCAAGTTGGGAGTCTTTCAAAACTTGATAAGGTTACTTGAATATAATTGCATGTTATTAGGACTCTTAATCTCAGCCAAGTAAGAACGTGATTTTCTCAACATGATAACTCATAAACTGAGTTACTAGTTTGTCGAGAACAAGAAGTCATTCTCCTTGACACTCATAAACTTACAATGAAGCCTTGAATACATGCATAACATGACATTAAGGATATATTAGTACTTTTACATCAAATTTTGGTTATAATTATCATAAAATTAAAATGGTGGCTGTAATTCTATATGGGGTCCAAAATTTGTTTATTTTTCCAAATTTCCCATAGTTAATAGTAGGGGTAGCTCCTGGGCAATCCAATAAACAGAAACTAAAAACATAACTTTGAAGTCACTTTGTACTGCAGTCTAGTGATTCCTCTTTCCTTGTAAGTGAGAGGTCTTTGGTTCGACTCTCGTCGAATGCGAATTTGAACCACATTATTATTGGCCCATTATAAGGCTTAATACACTGTCTTAAACTTTTAATATAGATAATATCGTTTATTTTAAAAAAGAAAACATAACTTTGAAAAATGAGAAGCGACCACAAGTCAAGCTAAACGCAGTGACCATGTTTGTAGTAGTGCGTCATGCCTCTTGAACTAAAGTTCATGGACACGTAATTATTAGTACTTAAAACAATCTCATTTATTCATTTACATTTTGTACTATGGTGCATGCAACGCAGGCTACCTAGCATGCCTGAATTAATCATGTCCGTCCATGTCTTTATGAATACTTCTCAGCAATACTTTGGAGGTGGCAGAACAGCTCCACTGGTTTAGAGAACATGACCATGTGATCAGAACCGTTTATCACTTTCACTTCATTTGGGGGATTGTTCTTGATCATGTAATTTTGCGCATCCAACGTAATCGCATGGTCTTGGTCGGCCACGATGAATACTCTACGAACTGATCCATACTTCTCCTTCGTGAGTTTTATTACATCATAATTATATAAAGGAACAGGTCTCACCAACGATAACGCTAGATTTAAATCCTGTCCATTACAAACATAAAACAAGGAAAAGTTTAGCTAACCAATATTGGAAAGCCCGAACTTATTTTTTGAAACTATTAGCTCTCTACTCTTACACTACATCTTATATTTCTAGTGTGTGTTAAGAGAACACGATAAGGTTCTTATATATTGCAATAGACACACTTCAAGACTTACCTGTGGTGGTGAGAGCTGGTACAAGCTTGTCGCCATGACCTTAGGCCCTAAGAGAAAGGAGGTTGCAGGGTTGTTGGTCCCGTTGTCATATATGTATTGAGAGTCCATAACGTCAAATCCTTTGGTAATAACCTATACATTTTTAAAAAAATTATTTTTTAGTTAATTTCCCTCAAGTAGGATTCCAAATACAATGAACAAGAGATCATGTTAAAGTGTTACGTGTGACAGATATTTAAAGAAAAATGTCATATTCATTCATCACATTCCTTGATTCACCAGAATGAGGTTTGTACAACATATCATCAATAAACTGGGTATACAGTAAAACCTCTATAAATGAGAATGTTGGGACCGAGAAAAATTATTATTTTAGAGTATTTATAATGTATAAAGAAATTTTTTTTTTGGTGATATTAAGATAATTTAAGAATAAGACGATCGTCACTTAGTTCTATGATTTAGTAGTATTTTCTTTCACTTGTAAGTGAGATGTCTTAGGTTCGATCTTCGCCAAAGACAAATTTAAACTACATTATTGCTAGCTCATTACGAGGCTAAGCACATCTCATCCACCCTAGTGTAAATAATATTGTTTGTACAAAAAACAAATAACAAGAAGATCAAGTAAAAGGTCGTACCCAGTGCACAAGGCTCCCGCTTTACGCAGGGAAGGGAGAGGTGAATGTCGGCTAGCCTTACCCCCATTTATGGAGAGGCTGCTCCCAAGTCTCGAACCCGAGACCTACCGCTCATGGGCGAAGGCACTTGCCATCGCACCAAGTGCGACCTCTTAACAAGAAGATCAAGTGTTTTAAAAAATTAATTTCCTAGAAGATAAAGTACTCAACTCGTTCATCTATGACATCTCATTTAAAAAGAATTAAAAATTCTACATTGACTGATGAGACAACGGGAGCATTTTGCCAGTATAAAATTGAGCATATCTCTTCCGGTTAAAAGATTTGCAAACAATGGGTTCGACAAAAATATTAGTTGATCACTAAACACTCTTAAAAGTTCAACATGATATTTGTCGGATGAGATGAAAGATAACAATGTTAAGAGGTTCAAACCAGCAAAGTATTCCGAGTTTGAAAAAGTATTGTATGAGTGGTTTCTCCAACATCAAGATAAAGTGAATATGACTAGAGAAATGATCTTAAGTATGTACGATGAATTGTATGTGTTATTTCTTTCATGTATTTTATCAATTATTATTTTATATATTTGTTGTGCCTTAAACGATTTTAAGAAAAAATATTATCTTATGCATTTAGCGAGTTTAATTATTATCGTAGTACACTGAATCTAATTGGAATTGAAATTTTTTATTATTTAACCGAGGTTATTATTTTATCAAACATTCATTTATCAAGGTTCTAAAGTATTAAACAGAACTTTTAGACATTTAGTATAAATATGAAGTTCATTACCTCTGCATATGTAGTTGAGAAATTCAATGTAGGACCATACATGATAGCCGTGACAAATACTGCAGCAGCAATTTTATGAGGGAACCTCTCCATGAAAATAGATATGACTGCTCCACCCAAGCTGTGACCCACAACGACAACCTTTTCATTTGGTGGTAGAGACACCATGACCTTTGTCAAAGGCTCGACGAATTCCGATAACGAAGGGAGTTGTTGTACCTGAATCGGGTTGATCCCGGATGCTCCCAAGTCTAGAGCTGTGACATTGTGACCTGAGTCCTTGAGGAGAGTTGCCACCTTATACCAGTTCCATGCTCCATGACAAGCTCCATGTATCAATACAAAATGTTTTGGACTTTGAGTTTGGTTGTGAATGTTGGAGGGCGGGGATGGGGTTGAGGTACTAGCGTTTGCCAAGAAAATAAATAAAAGGACAAACAAAAGGAGCTTCTCTGTCATGTTCTCCAATTCCAATTTCTGTATCATTAACTCACAATTTCCTTGATTTGGTTTGCATCTCTCGTCTTACTTTTATTTATAGAAATCGATCAGAGAACTAATACTTGGGTCGAAAGTCAAAAGTCTTGACATGAGCCATGACATGTATGGTATTCCCAACTCCAATTTGCTAGAAAAGTAGTTTCCTAACTCAAAACTCTTTTAAAAGTGGGACTCTCTTTGGATTTCTGTTGTTTTATGTTTTTTGCACAATATTTATAATATTAGCACGGGAATTGATTTTAAACTGTGAAGTGACAAATAGTTCGTAGAAAGTCCACTTTTGAGAGAGTCTCCTTAGCATTTTTCTTGGTCAAGAACCAAATGGCGCCTTATGTGAAATGATGAGTAAGGTTTGTTTAAGTTTAAAATATATGCGTCGTGATTCAATGCTAAATTAATATTGTCCTCACTTAATCACTCGTGTAATTGTATGAAGGCCTTCTACAAAAGACGTCGATTCAAATAAAAAGTTAAAGTAATATAAGTTCTAATTTGTGTTGTTTGATCGGTGGTGTGAGACTTTTCACGTTATTCAACATGGTTTAATGGTCTGTGACTTTTTCTGTACTGCTACTACTAATATCATTTCATGCATCAACATTGGACTCTTCAGTTGTCAAATGCTGCAAGGCACCGCATGTCATTGTTAGCAACAATATTTCACGTTTAAGCAAATATATAAGCCACGTTCCAAATTAATTATGGACTTTAGAACATGTGACCTAACATATATCTCTTGAAATCCAAAAATTTAAGTGCAATTTTTTAAAATGAAATGATGATAATGGATTAGGCGAGTCGAGCTACGCATAAGTAGGTCTGGCAATTTCTGACACGACCTGATAACCCGACACGACACGACACGAAATTAATAGGTATTTGGATCGACATACCGAGAACTGATAATCGACTCAAAAGCCAAAAGTCCCAAGAACTTTTATATATAGAAATCCCGAGAACTGATAATCGACTCAAAAGCCAAAAGATGATATATAAATGTGGTATAAAAACATGATAAGAATAGCATTACTGAAAACGTTAAGTTTCTTGAGAGAGGAAGAAAAGATGTGCACTCAACCTGATCTAGTTTTTACTGTGACGCGGCCGGGAAGCAAATAAAAGGAAAGCGAAAGAGTTAGAAGGAAAAATAAAAAAAGTGGGAGAAAACTTATCGTTATGTTGAATTGAGACTTTCCTTTCTTCTTCTTTTTTCTATTTTTTTCTGTCTTATAAGTTATAGTAGTTGTATCTATCAACAACACTTTCACACACTTCCATTGAATTTTGATGTTGTTATGGGATTGTACAGGTGTGTATTGCGCACTTAAATTATTGGATTTCAAGCTATTATATGTACGTCACATATCATCTGAAGTCCACATTTAAGTTGGAACGTGGCTTATATACTTGCTTGAGCGTGAAATGTCGTCTAATAATGACATGCGATGCCTTCCAGCATTTGACAACTGAATAGTCCAAGGTTCATGCATGAAATATATTAGTAGTAGCTGTAGAAAAATAGAAACTTTGTACATACTATTAAACCATGTTGATTTATGTGAAAAGTCTCACACACCGCCGATCAAACTAAATAAATTACAACTTCAATTACTTTAACTGAATCAAGGTCTTTTGTATAAGGTCTCCACACCCATTAATTATTGAAATATTTGGATAAAGTTAGGGAAATCAATTTTTTAAACCAAAGTTTGCAAATCAAATGATGTGATTGTTGCTGATTAGATTGTTACTTAAGCGTTGATTAACATGCTTATTTCCTATTGGTGGTACATCATTTGGTTTAAAATTTTGGTCTCCTTAGCATTACCCAAAATATCTCGCATCTGTATCTTTGAGAAAGGAAGAGTTTAAATATCATAACCCCACTCCAACTAATACCGATGTCTTTTGTGAAAACCCTCACATGTTGGATTGTGCATGTAGTAATTACGACTTTTGGCCCGTCTCTTTGATAATTCGACATTAATTACATGAGTGATTAAGTAGGAACAATATTAATGTGATTAGTGGTGAACCACGACTCATCTCTCTTAAACTTAAAAAAACCTTAATCATCGTTCATGTACGGCAATGTTTGACAACTAAATAGTCCAATGTTCATGCATGAAATATATTAGTAGTAGCTGTAGAAAAATAGAAACTTTGTACAGACTATTAAACCATGTTGATTTATGTGAAAAGTCTCACACACCGCCGATCAAACAAAATAAATTACAACTTCAATTACTTTACTTTTAATTGAATCAAGGTCTTTTGTATAAAGTCTCCACACCCATTAATTATTGAAATATTTAGATAAAGTTAGGGAGATCAAATTTTTTAAACCAAAGTTTGCAAACCAAATGATGTGGTGGTTGATGATTGAATTATTACTTAAGCGTTGATTACCGTGTTTATTTCCTATTGGTGGCACAAAATTTGGTTTGCAAATTTGATTTAAAATTTTGGTCTCCTTAGCATTACACAAAATATCTCGCATCGACTGTATCTTTGAGAAAAGAAGAGTTTAAATATCCTAACCTCACTCCAACTAATACTGAGGCCTTTTGTGATAAAACATCCACATGTCAGATTGTGCATGTGGGAATTAACAAGTTGGAGATATAATCGGTGTTGTTGTAAGTGGGCTTTTGGCCCGTCTCTCTAATAATTCGACATTAATTACATGAGTGATTAAGTGTGGACAATATTAATGTGATTAGTGGTGAACCACGACTCATCTCTCTTAAACTTAAAAAAACCTCAATCATCGTTCATGTACGGCGATGTTTGGTTCTTGACCAAATGAAATGATAAGTAGATCAATTTTTTAAACTATATGATGTGTCACTAACATGAAATAAACACGTTAATCAACACTTAGTAATAATCTAATCATCAGCAGCTGCATCATTTGATTTAAAATTTTGATTTTCCTAGCATTACCCGCAAATCGTTTACAAGAATTAATTTGTTCTGTTTTTCTTAAAATAATTGTAGGAATTTCTTACAACAATTTTGATAGTACTATAAACTTAAGGGTCACGTTTTGAAATAATTTGCGGTATTTAATTAAATTGTTGAGCTATCAAACTAAAAAAGAGATAGGTTTTGGTGCTTATTAGAAGAGTAATGCTAAGTTGATCAATTTTTTACATTACATTTACAAAGATGTATCACCTAAAAAAAAAATAAGCACGTTAATCAACACTTAAGTAATAATTATATCATCAATAATCACATCATATGATTTTGCAAAATATAAGTTAAATAGATGATCTCCCTAACATTACCCTTATTAGAAAGATTGTATTTAAGATGACTACATGGTGCACTTATATAAGGATAATAAATAATCAAATAAGTTATGGCCAAGAAATAATCAAATTGTCTTGTTTGGACATAATACTCTACAAACGGATCCATATTTTTCCTTAACAGAGTTTAATTTCCTCACGGTTGAAGGGGAAGAATCTCACCAATGACATAGCTAGTGTTACATCCTGTTAATACTGAATAAGATATAACAGAGAAATTGAGGAAAAGTAAAACCTAATATTCAGTTCCAAATATAATCTACACATTCATAAGATGCATGCATGCAGAGTCGGAGCCACAGTGGGGTCAATGGGGTCGCACGACCCCTTGGAAGCCATGGAAATAACCTTAGAGGTCCCTTGGAGCTGCTGGTGCGACCCCTTGGAGCTGCACACCACATGTTCGATGAAATGTCTGAAAGAAGAAAAAGACTTCGGTTGCAGGTTCTGTGTAGAGTTTCTGACCTTTAATTCCCACTTCACAGAGACGAGAGAGAGAGAGAGAGGGAAGGAAAGTCCTCGGGGTGGTGGTGATGTAGACCTTCGTCGGGGTAGTGGTGTGGGTGTGCGTGGGTGTGGATTCGATCGGAGAGAGTGAGAGAGTTAAAGAGTGAAAAAGAGAGAGAGAGAGAGAGAGAGAGAGAGAGAGAGAGAGAGAGAGAGAGAGAGAGAGAGAGAGAGAGAGAGGAGAGTTCGGGGAGATGAGAAGGAGGACAATGGGGACTTGCCCCGTGGCAAGTTGTGATAGGTAGGAAATCCCAAAAAGGGATCCGGATAGGGTAAGTAAGTGGGGACCAAATTGTAAACTTCACTTAACTGTAGGGAAATTGTGAAATTACAAGGAAATCTTTGGGGAGGGGTTTTACAGAAGCCCTTCTCAACACTTAAAAGCAAACTGCGTGCTTTTAATCAGGTTTGGCTCTATAATTGAACTTGTAACCATGCCTTTCCCTATGACGGAATTGTGATATGCTTTGCCAGATATTCACAAGGAATTCATTTTTCTTTTTCCAATTGCAAAATATTAGTGAACAAGCTGTTTCTTCTATGAGAGATCCAAGCATAATGGTTGGGTAGATGCAGATGAGGAAATCAGCAGTTGCTGTATTTGGCACAGTAAGATATTAACTCTTACATCTAAATTGAAAAACATGAAAATTTCCTAGTTCTCAAGGTCTCACGTGCATGCTCAGATACATTTGTGCTTCATATTTGTGTGTTTGATTCCGAGAAGGCCGACAAGTTGAAGCAATCTCTTCCTCCATGTTTGAACGTTCAGGACCTTTGAACAAGGATTTTGG